>NC_092807.1:129983291-130583291 GCF_040954645.1 Diabrotica undecimpunctata
AATTTAACTCCACCAGAATTTAACTTCTTCTATCACAGAATATACAGAGGTCCAAGAAGACCTTAATATAAATTTGTCAAAATGCCATATAGCAGATAATCATTTATCAATATCTTCCTTTAATTTCAGTAATTGCATCATTTCGAATATTAATGTTTACTATAAAAAAATCGGTTGCCTGTAAAGTCGGTTTTACGGGCGAAGATTTTACGTGACAACGTCTTTTTCTCAGTAGAATATTTATTGATATGAATATTATTAAATTGCACAATAGGAACAAGGAATTGAATGAAAATAAGAATTGCACAAATTTTAACTATCGAAATATATTTTGTTTACTAAAACATTGTACATGTAAACTTAAACTTAACTAATTTCTATTTGAGTGATTTTGTTGAGGATAGGACGATGATAGGAGAAATATGAAATGAAAGGAAGTGTTTCTGCTGTAATGTGTCTTGAACGCCAAGAACGCTCGAGAAAGACAGAGACCAGTGATGTTCCGTGGAGCTTATCCAATATCGGGAGATGCCTTCGGCAAAATTCGGTAGAATTCGGTAGATCATATGCAATGACGTAAATTATATATATATATACATATATATATATATATATATATATATATATATATATATATATATATATATATATATATATATATATATATATATATATATATATATATTATAATACAGTGCGTCCAATTAAGTGAACACCATAATGGAATTGTTTTTTAGTTTTATGACCTAAAACCTAAATTATCATCAATTAAATTTTTTGAGCCATATACACAAGGTTTGTCAAAAAATATGAACATAAAATTCATATTTTTTGATAAACTGCCTATATTACTAAAAAAATTTAATATCTGATGATTGTATTCTAAGTTTTAGATCATTCAGAACTTTTTAGAAAGAATAACTTTTTTCCATAAAACTAAAAATAGAAAAGTTTCCCATTATGGTGGCGACTTAATGGTTCAAAAGTTAAAGACCTTAAATAATTATGCTGAACTAATTATTAGAAATAACCATAATTCATCGAATTTTGTTTAATAAATAAAGAATCAAATTATTGGGACCAAATGCTCACATCAGCTATTATGATACAAATAAGGTTTAATAATATTTTGAGAAATAGTTATAGGTCATAATATTTACAGAAAGTTAAAACGTTCTGGTTCAAATAGATGTAACAACCATTATCTGCTAATGGATTAAGTCGGCAGTCAAAGAAAACCGACAGCACACACACCGTCATTTAGCTAATAATTTATCACTTGATACTTGAGATTCTTTGAGAATTGAAGAGACGTGTGTGAATGATTATGATTACGGAATGATGTTTATACAATATGTTATTATTAGGTATAAAATTACGAACTTGAATCTCGGGGTATTTCGCTTTCTTTGCATCTTTGCAAATATATTTTTAAACACTATAGGGAAGTATCAAATGAATTTTAATACAAACGTATTAAAAATACCAAGTATTAGGTTACACTGAAAAGTTTTTTGATGGTAACAGAAATAAAAAGATAAATTGTATTATCCGAATTTATTTTCAAGTCATTGTGATATTTGTTTTAAAATTAAGTAGATTCAAGGGGCAGTTCGGTAGATCGGTAGATAGGAATCAAATTCGGTAGATCTACCGAAAAATCGGTAGACGGAACAACACTGACAGAGACACAAGCACGGAAGCACGCACCGATTCAACGCGCCTAATTCTCTAGTGCTGCGCACGCAGCGGACCGATCATGTTTGAGTGGGAGAGAGACGCAAGGCATTCGCCGGTCCGGCGGGCCTCTCTCTCGTTCGGTGACTCACTGTAACAGACGTGAGCGGGCGTTACACTTTTTCATGAATGACTCCGAGCCACAACCTAATTTAAGACGTTGTCACGTCAATAAAACTACTACTAAGGAAACTTTGAATAAAGTCAATGAAAGTTGAAAAAATTGTTATTTATCGTTAAGTAAATAAATATTGAAACTAAGATATCTTAATTTCTGAAAAGTACGGTCGACGGAAAATTTTTTAACGAACTCGTGAATTAAAATGGCGATTAACAATCTCGAACATTAACGCGCTCGCTTCGCTCACGCGTTAAAATATCTCAATTGTTAATCGCCCTTATTAATACACTCTTTGGTTAAATAAATATTAGATCATACTAGTTCGTTATTGTGTTTTTATTGCTTAGTTACCAATTACATAATAGTATACTTTATGTCCCGTACAGGCATAAAGACAAAAAAAATTTGATAAGTTCTTAATAACATTTAAGTATTATTAAAGTTACAAAATATGGAATTAAATTATTATAACTACATAACATTATTTAGTAGAATTCACATAAAACTGGCAATTCTGGGAAGATCCAGTGATAGATTTAATATTTTCACTTTTTAGGTTTGACAGCCGTAGATGTTTATTTATGATCATATATGACATCATTACCCTAACGAGAGTATTTTTCACTTTACTATAATAAATTTTCTGAATTTTAAAAAATATTTGGATTGAATATGATAACAAACTAGTATGACATAAAAATTTGTATGCACTTTGGGCATTAACAGATGTGTATATCCTCGGGCGACTTAGAAACACTCGTCCAGAGGCCCCTCATGTTTGTAAGATAGTAGCCCTTGGGCATAAACAACTACTTTATGCCCTTGGTACATAAATAACTATTATATTTGTAAATATTTTTTTGTTTAATTTTCTTTTATTTTAGCTTGATTCAAGGAAAATATACATTGTCCGCTCTGCTTCTGACAGCTACGTTAGCTTTGGCGTTCCTGGCGAGGCACGTAGGTATCAAAAAAGACGATATTTCATTTATTTATGCTACAATTTATATACAATACATATAAAATATGTTTTAAAATATTTTATGCTAGTAACAAGTTAAGATTTATAAATCAGCTTTAACTTTTGTTAAGACGAAAATTTCTAGAAATACTGTTCTCTTCAGCTTAAGAAAAGATAAGTTTATTAATATTTTGGATGGCGTCATTAAATGGCGATTTTCATCAAAGGTCAAGTAGGGGATATTAAGCCACTTCAGCGCACTATAAACTTTGCCCTTTGCGGCTTAAATCGCACGCGCATCCGTTTCGCGCCTTGGCGACCGCTTAGTGAACGTAGACGCTATTGCTTCACACATGTCTATTATTTTGCAAAATATGATTATCGGTGTCAAACATTCAATTTTGGGGGCTACTGCATTTGATTTTTTAAATTATTAAAAAAAGGGCAACACGGATACGGCCGCATTTCCCATCTCAAATCCCATAAGAAATTACTGAGGTTCATTCTGCTCATTTTTTAAACGTTTTGTGGTGGGGTAGAATAGTTCGTCGAATTATGACGTATGATACATAACTGGAAAGGTGGGGTGACCATAGAATCTATATTATTCTAGTTCCCAATGTATGAACCTTGGACTGATGGAGGTTGAATCAATCTTCACCTGTTGCTGGCTATTCTGCCACAACATTAAATTTTTAAAAAATGCCTTGCTGTTCTGTCACATTTTGACCTCAAGGTCACTATCTTTTCCCGTTCGGCGTGGTACCTAAATTTCTGGTCGCATTTCACCGACAGCGACTGAGAAGCTTAAGAGTGGTAACTTTATTATATAATTTTTTTAAATATCTATAATTCAATTTTAATAATGTTACCTAAAGTTAAAATCAAATTTAAATAATAATATACTGTTGGAAGTGTATCATATAATCTTTTTGATTCTCTGTAAATTAATGTTTTTTACTTAAGTTTTTTCACATATTTTTTATACACATGTACCATTACCACATGTCTTTTGCTGTGCTAAGTTGAGTTAATTTATAAACTGTATTCAGTTCAATTAATTGTCTATACAACATAATATTTAATGTCCATTATCATAAGCTTCTTTACACATTTTATATCTTTGACTGCTACATATCTTTTTAAGGTAACACACTTATAATAACTTTTTCATGGATGTTTGGTTTTTCATACTGTTCTTTTTAGATGAACTGATGATGCTTCTTGATTAAGAAGCGAAACGTCTTCACAAATTGATGAAGTAGCCACCTTCTTTTTATTTCTCCACTTTGACCGAAAAACCCACCACTTTTCGAGTGTTCGTTAGTTTATATATATATATATATATATATATATATATATATATATATATATATATATATATATATATATATATATATATATATATATATATATATATATATATATATATATATATATATATATATATATATATATATAAATATATATATGTATGTGTGTGTGTGTGGGGGGGTGTGTGTATATAAAGTAAGAGAAAACTTAATGTCAGGTCAAAAGTTATATTTACTTGGTTTATATCCAAGAAGTTTATCTAATATTTTAAAAATTTAATGCGGGACTGTAGACGGCAATTGACTGGATCTCAGAATTAGAAGTAATTCATAACTGTTTGTATGAAAAAATAAAATTCTGGCTTTTATTATTTCCTTATTCAATTATATTTTTAGTGTATTTTAATTTGATTGATTGCTTAATCATTTATAATATGAATAAAAAATAAACGACAAAAAGTTAATGAATTTCAAAACAACAACAAATTCCTCCCCGGCGGGGAATTCATCTCCGGTCACCCGTCTGACAGGCGGACATATGTACTTACCACTGCACTGCCTGTTATGATAGAATAACATTTAAATCGTGGTAAACTAAAAGTTTTTTTGTTTAAGAACATTCCACACAGTATTAGAAAAATCTTAAAAAAAGATGAATAAAATCGATAAAGTCGTTCTTAAGTTATGGCGTGACATACGGAAATCATAATTTATTTTTATATAATAGATGGAAATTTACAATAACTATTATACGCTTGTTTAGTATTATAATTAATAAAAATTAATTTTGTTTTTAGATGGAGAAGGTGTCTAGAGTATTGTTTCTTTGGAGATGTGAAGTAGAAGAACAAAGAGATTGTGCGGAAGATATGAGACGACGAAACGAAGCATTAGTGTATAATATACTACCTCCCCATGTAGCTGCTCATTTTATGGGAAACAGAAAGAGGCAACATGACGAATTATATTCCCAAAGTTACGCAGAAGTTGGAGTTTTATTTGCTTCGATGCCAAATTTTTCAGGTACCTAACATAATAAAATTTAATTAAAAAATAGTAACACTAGTTGTATTCTTATTGTTTTATTTCCAAAAATTTAAGAATTTTTTTGACCACCCAAAACCGTGATTCCAGCTTAAAAGTTTGTAATGTGACCAGACATGATCATGTTTACTCACCAGTTTACTTCCACTTTTTAACTGTCTGATCTGTACCCTACAAAAATTAATAAACACGCATTTTCTTTGTTAGATTTTTATTCTGAAGAAACAGTCAACAATCAAGGATTAGAGTGCCTAAGGTTTTTAAATGAGGTGATATCTGATTTTGATGCGGTAAGTTTTTTATACTTATATAACAAATTTTTTTTAGAGTTTCATAAAAGGTTTTTTCAAGCAGAAAAGACAAAATTAAAAGTAATGCCTCAGTTGTAATAAATATTTATGTCTTTTGTAGCTTTTGGAGTTACCCCAGTTTCAAGATGTTATAAAAATTAAGACAATAGGATCTACATATATGGCTGCTAGTGGCCTAAACCCATCTAGACAAATGAAGGTAAAATTGTAAATCTTTATTTTCATCATTTTCTTTATTTTGTTTATATTTATTTAGCTTGCTCTCAATACTTTTGATTTACAAAAAGTCAACAAAAAATGCTCCGTTCACTTTAAAAACAGACTACTCACTCATAACTAAACACAAAATATCTTGAATTAACTTTTATCAGAATTGCTGCTATTAAAGAACACCCTCAAAGAACGGTAGCAAAACTAAAAATGTGAAATAATATAATCCAAAAGCTATGTGGCACCACATGGGGTTCCTCAACCTCCGCACTTAGATTATCCGCTCTCGGTATACTCAGCAGCTCAATAGGAAACGCACGAACATTGTTGACCCTCAATTGAACTATAGGAGATGAAGATCAGGAGTAGCAGACGTTATTGAAAGGATAACAACACTAAAGTCGAACTGGGCAGGTCATGTAGCAAGATCAGTTAATGACCGGTGAATAAAAAGAATTTTGGAATGGAGACTCCGAATACAAGCTAACAGAAATAGAGGTCGACCCCCAACGAGATGGACAGATGTAATAAAAAGAGTGACTACAAATTGGATTCAGATGGCGCAAAATAGGACTAAGTGGAAAAGCATGCGAGAGGCCTATGTTCAGCTGTAGATGTTAGACGCTAGTTGATGATGATCATATCGCACACCCAGTTCAATAGTGCCACAAGTGCAAAATACAATATTTTCGAGAGATGAGCAAAACGTTCTGTAGCAGACGAGTTATACCTTGTAAATAATTTATTTTTAGAATGACTGGCTTCAAAATTACAATTTAGTTAGCAAATTATAAAGTTATTCGCTGGATCTTATTAAAATTTATTAAAAATAAAATGTTAATTGTATTTTGATATTTATGGCGATATTGCATTGTGAAGAAAGTCATGTATAAAACGATACCTAGGAGATACGGCGGCAACATAATAAAAAAATCAACTAGTTCTTACAAAAAATATTTTTATTATTATTACAAGTGTGTACAAACATTTTTTTAATTACTATTAACCAAGTCCTTACAAAAATTGTGATGAACTGGTATTATTAAGTTTTTATTGCACAGTTCCAACAGGTGTTGCTTGGTTTTTGCGGATATGGTTGGTGGCTTTATGTACACCTTTTTTAAATCGATTACTGCTTCCACAGTTGCTAAGCACCCCCTTGTCGATGCTTTAAAATGGACCTCTTCGGTCTCATCGGCATTATAATCTGTTTTATAGAAGAAAGATCCAGAATTGCTTTTGACAACTTTAATGACTTGGATATCATTCCAGACTACCTTTTCACCTTTTGTATTCTTTATAAAATTTCCTCCAATTTTTGAATTGAGATCTTTAAAGTCATAGTGTCAATAGTCATAGTCAAGTCTTCTGTTGACAATTCCTTTACATTGTAAGGATTTCCCTCTTTTTTGCAGACCTTATGATGACAGGCCATTGTGCAGGAACATAAATGGGACCTGTTTTAAGTATTTTCTTCTTTTGCCTCTCAATAGTTGAGTTCAGGGCGTCTCCTTCATTTTGGGTATGTGCCACTGTTAAAAATGTATGTGTTAATTTGATTTAATTGATTGATTTAATATTAATTTTTGCAATTGCATAGAGATACATGGTAACTATAAATTTATTTTTATTTTGCCCAACACAATTGTCGCTATAAAATATAACGTCTTTATCATTACAATAAGTTGAAACATAATCAAACAGACACATGGCTATTTCGTTTGAGCCGCGGTTAGCGATAGCCTCGTGCCAAAAGTAACAGTAACCACTCTTTTGTATCATCTGAAAAATTGTAAAGTATAAGCAGTTCAGGCAGCATTTATAGTAGAAGCTTGAAACATCTTCACAAGGTGTAGAGGAAGGATCGCCGGCAAATCAAAACAAGCTAACAATACTTGAGAATCATATTTTGCTCTTGCTACATCTTTTGCTTTTGCTTCTCTGCTTCTAATTTTATTATGAATATTTTTATTATAAGTTTGATCAAGAGTAGCTTGCTGTTCAGCAGAAGAATTTTTATATGACTCACAAATCCAGTAACCCTTTCTCGTTTCATAAAATTTCCTCTCTTATCCTTTTCTACAGATCCTTTACCATCTGATTTTCTCCAAGTTGTTCTAATAAATTTGGCACCAATGTCCAAGGTATTCATGAAAAACTTTTTGCAGACTTTAACTTTTTTACCGTGTATTGTTAAAAAATATACTAAATTCATACCGCGGTTACTACCTTCAACTGTTCTTCTGTGTTTAGTAACCAACTTTTCCAAATGGGAAGAAACAAATTGTCCTTGAAGAGCGTTGTCTATCCATGAGCATTGCTGAATTTTTGGCTGCATTTTGTACGACATTTTTCTCCACATGCAGGTTTTAAAGTCTTCCCACGTTTTTCTTTGTTGCCTTCTCTAATATAAGGTAGTCCAGAGTGAACTCTCAGTTTCTTAATATTTCTTTTCCATTTACTTGGTTTCCGCAATTTTTTTCGAGAATTGTCAATTTCAGTTACCGTATCTGTTATCTCAATGCGTGCATTCCTGTCAACAACTTCATTATCTTCCGTTATTTCGGTATCAGAATCTGCTACGATATTTTCATTTCCATTTTTATTTTCACTATCAGTGCTTAAAGAAGTATCAGGTGAGTAGTTACTGTCTGCCACAGAGTCATCGGAATTGAAATTTCACTCTTGAATTTGACACTGAAACAAAAAGTTATGGTTAATTTGAAAAGTTGCCGTTGGATGTTAACATTATTTATAATTATAGACAGAGCGATATTTTGATCCAACATAAAAAAATAAATCATCCTGTTTCTATTGGTCTCTCATTTCTAATCAATTGAAAAGAAAATCTGCGGTGCTTTTTGCCTAATTCCATACATACCTAATGCATACATACGTACATTAATATTTAATACAGTTCTGTAATTATATTTTAAGCAATGTTAAAAATTGTACTTTGATATTAGTTCACAAACTCCAATAAAAAATAAAATTTTGAAAAGTGTATTATTAGAAAATACACCTGCTCTATATAATCATCTTGGCGAGGGCCTGTATGTAGCTTTTCTTGATGTTCAAATGTATTTGCCGTATGATTTGATTGCACGGGTAACGCAACCGGAGTAAGCTAAAAAATTGCATACATTAAGTAAAACCTCACTGTGATTTTTGTTGAAATACAAACCTCCGTCAACACAAAGGGTATGTCATTCATAACCTCAGAACATCTGAATTGTCTCTCAGATTCTCATCATCTTTAATTTGCAAAGCTAGTCCAAGCATTTTTCTTGCCCTTGACATCGTGTTTGATAATAAAGTTAACAATAATATCACTATACACTGTTTTCAGACCTTTAATAAAAAAATAAAAACGTGGATACCGCGTGCATAAATAATTGAGAACTGATAAAATCGTATCACTAACCTAACAATGTCTGCAGTTGTGGCCGTATTAAATTACATCGGTTGTATTGTGGTGGAGTGTATTATCGCCACACCTCCTAGTTATGGCCATATTGCATTTCAAAACCCTACAGTGTAATACCGAAGTATCTTACTTTATACTTATTCAAGACAATATTTCAGTTAAGGCTGTATTGCATTAGATGGGGTATTATATAGGCAACCTTTTTAAAGCCTAACTCAAAACTAGAATTTTTTGCAGTTGTGGCACTAGATGTACGATATATATATATAATTGAATTTTATAAACGTTTATTTGTTTACATATTTTATTTAATTTACAGCCTGAAGATCCGATTCATGTTCGCTGGGCGCATTTAGCAATCTTGGTAGAGTTTGCTTTGGAACTGAAAAAAGCCCTGCAGAGCATTAACGAACAATCATTTAACCATTTTGTATTAAAATTAGGAATTAATCATGGGCCTATTACTGCAGGTGTAATTGGAGCGAGAAAACCTCATTATGATATATGGGGTAACACCGTAAACGTAGCTTCGCGAATGGAAAGCACGGGCAAAGCTGGATGTATACAGGTAAAAATTTACGCAAATTATTTTATGTATATTTTGTAATTAAGTTTGTAAGTATGGATGTACTTTATTAGGTGTTGATAGCGCTAATGGTAGTAATTTAGGTAAATATTTATTAATTTCGTTTGCCGAAAATGATCTAAAAGCCTTTTTTGGAATCTATGATACTAGCAGAAAAAGTTTTTTTTCACGATAAGATAACTTTTACGAAATTTTTATTTTGTTAAATGTTTTGTTTGACTAACCATAGGACACTGATTCATAATATGATCTGAAGCAATTTCGTGCTTTGTGGACTGCGTAGCTCTTTGTAGCCAACTGTATGAGTCCCACTTTACTCTTACGTTTTGAAGAGCGTTGTTTTTTTTTAATCCTTGAGATCTTGAGATTTCTTTAGCGAAATTAGGTAAAAACTTTCAATCTTATCATGTTCCTTTTGCCTCATTTCTGACACATTAGCACCTATTCCTTGTTCCTTAAATTCTTCCTGCATAGATTTAATAATATTATGTACACACCAGGAGCTGCTTTTATTATAATTTTCTTCGTTATTTCTTGTTTAAAGGTGTACGTATAGAAGCATTTCTTTTGTTTTATTAGCTCCTTTTTGAGCTTATTATAGTCCTGGCTAGTTTGCGTAAATATTCTAGTACCTGCACGTTCTGCAGGTGCTATCTCGAAATAACTGTGTTTAAGCTTTCTCTAATGTCTATCAGTATCAGTAGATCAGTATACTGTCCTATTTGAGCAAATAGGACTATTGGTGGGATTGTTTCTCTACTGGTTACTTTTGCTTTTTGGTGCTAACGTTTTCCGTCTATGAAGTCTAAGGTGAATAGGGCATGTAATGCGGATTGAACGAAATGACCAAGCTAGAAAAACGCTCCTTGATAGACCCATTGGTCAGAGAAGAAGAGAAACACTGGCCCATATTAAGGTTCCGTAATAAACGTCAATAAATCGTAAATCGTAATAAATCGTAAATAAATGTTAAATACATGAGAAATATGGGAATACGTGCTTGGCAGGAGAAGGGGAGGGTTAGAGACGGCTGAAGAAAAACGTATTTCTACCCTTATACGTATTTCCTTCGCTTGATCCCAATTTGAGTTAACTGTTGTTCCCAAGTAGATGTACGAATCCACGTGTTCAATTCTTTCATCGTCTAATATCAGTTGCTGTGGTGGTTGTTGGGTTTTGCTTACTAACATCCATTTGGTTTTTGTGATATTTAGTCTGAGTCCGTATTGTGCACTTGTTTTTTGTATCTTACTCATTAGGCAACTCAGTTCCTCCATGCTACTTGTTAGAATCACAGTGTCATCAGCATACCTTATGTTATTAATTATTTGTCCGTTTATCTTTATGCCTTCTGTGCTTTCCTCCAGCGCTGTCTTAAATACTTCTTCTGAGTATATATTAAAGAGAATAGGAGACAAGATACAGCCCTGTCGTACCCCTTTCTTGATCTCAATTTTATTGGTAAATGTAGATCCTACTTTCACTTTAGCTGTTTGGCCCCAATAGAGACTCGCTATTGTTCGAATGTCTCTGTAGTCGACTCCGATCTTATGGAGAATTTCAATTATCTTTTCGTGCTTTACGTTATCGAATGCTTTTGCGTAGTCTATAAAGCATATGTACACGTCTTTGTTCATATCTCTGCAGCGCTGGATAAGTACCTGTAGACTAAAAAGTGCTTCTCTTGTCCCAAGAGAATTCCGAAACCCAAACTGCGAATCTCCAATGTTATCCTCGCATTTTTTGCTTATTCTGTTGTAAATAACCTAGGTGTATGCCTTCAAAATGTGGTTACTTAGACTTATCATCCGATGTTGATCACAAGACTTTGCTTTTGGTTTTTTCGGTATGGCAACAAAAGTTGACTCTAGCCAGTCTTCAGGAAACTCCCCGCTGTTATAAATATTGTTAAAGAGTCTGACGAGTGAGTCTAGAAATTGACTGTTTGTTTCGCACAGCATTTTCAATACTTCCCCGTATACGTTATCGTTGCCTGGTCTTTTGTTATTTTTAAGACCCTTTATAGCATTCTCCACTTCTGATTTTAGAATAGAAGGGCCAGTATCATCATTGCTCAGTGTATACCCACTAGGACGGTCATCATTAAACAGTTGTTCCACATAAGTTTCCCAGATTCTAACTATTTTGTCGGGGTCTAGTTGTAGATTTCCATTATCATCGCATAGCCCTTTCGATAAAATATTGTAGCTTTTCTTTGTTGTGAGTTCCTTCAGTGAGGATCCACACAGGATGGCAAAACCAGAATGATGATGATGCTAACGTTTTAAAGTACCTGAAATCAATTCTTAGCTAAGACTTAGTTAATTTTACTGACCAAAGAGTGAGGATAGCACACAGACGTCGCTAAGAATTTTCACGTTTAGTATTTTTTCAGCAGCCATTAGAATAAAATCGCGGTGTAAAATTTACGTTAGTATTCTAGAGTTAAAGAACTAAAATGAAACTTTTCATATTATAAATTAGATTGTTTTTAACCCTCGGTCATTGACCATATTAGAAAAAAAAAATTTTAGTTTTTAGTTTTCCTCCGAACCTTTTTTTTGTAAAATCGGCAACAGCGCACTTTCATGAATGCGTTATTTACCACAAGCCCCTTGTCTTAAGTGCACTTGTTTAAGTCCGAGTGTGTGCGACAGTCTAAAATGAGTCAATGTAAGATTTAATCCAAGAGGTTAGTTATCACGTTCGACACATTGATTATATATTATCACGCTTATATTGTATGATTATAACATATTGTGGTATTTTCTTGTTTTATCAAACATAGATCCAAAAACCAAACAGCAGTTATAACGAGTATACGAAGAGATTGATATTGAACCAGAAATCGAATATGTCATTTTCAGAAGGCAATGTTCAAAGTAAAACTGAGGAAATGAATGAAGTTGAGGCTTAAAGTGAAATTAAAGAAATAAGTGGAGTTTAAGTTCAAATTTCTTCACCATCTGATGTAGGTACAAGCTAAAATAACTGGACCAATTTACCGCCAGTTCTAAGAAAAAACCAACAAATGTATGATTACGACATAGAATTTCATGTTTCTAAGGCAAGACTTATCGTCAAAATATCATTACAAAATGGCCTTGTGTCAAAAACGTCGCCAAAAACTGCAAAAAGTGTGCTAGAGTGTTGGAAACCCTTGTTTGCGGATAAAATTACTTCTCAAGTTGTTGACTGCAAAAACTAAAAGCTTGAGAAAATGCGACTGTTCTATTCAAAATACCATATCTGTCCACCTACATATTTTAAAGAAATCAGTGCCTTTATAGAATAACTGTATCTCGCCGGTGTGAAAAAGACTCAGCATTTGAATACCAAAGAACTATAGTATGCTGATAAAACTGCACCTGCTTTTTTTCTGCTACTATGTCGAAAATGTTCTTTCATACACGTCTGCAAGCAATTAGATTTGATAATCGTGAAACAAGACAAGAAATATTACAAGAGGATAATTTAGCTCCTATTCAAGAGATATTCGAAAGCTTTGTGTAAAAATGTAAGGGATACGAATAGGAATGAATTTTGTGATAGATGTAAATTTGGGCAATACATAGCTATTAAGCCCAATAGTACAAGATCAAAATACATGCGTTGGTAGATGCTAAAATATTGTATGCTGCAAATATAGAAATTTACGAAGATTAGCAACCAAATGGACCATTCCAATTTCCAAATGACGCCAAAAGTGTACTAAAAAGGATAATGTCACCAACAGATAATTCAGGAAGAAATATTACCACCGATAATTACTACACGTCAAACCACTGCCTGTTAGTGTCCTATGTTCCTAACAAAAATAAGAAATTTTTGATGATGTCAACCTTCCACGATGTTGATTCTATAGATTCACAGTCTGGAAAACAGCATAAACCTGATGTCATGTCATAACATTTACGGTTCACGGTGTAGATCGTCTAAAACAGAATATTCAGTAATACCAAAAAGTGACAAGTCGAAGGGCCTGTATTACAGATCTAACAAAGATGATCTACCCCAATTACCTTATGAACTTCGTCAAACGATTCAAACAATAACAGGTGTCACAACAAAGGTTGAAGTACAGCAGAAATCAAATAAAGATGTGCATACTGTCTATTAAGAACAAATCGTTTTACACAACATTATCGCAGAGATTGTAGCAAACCATTTTGGCAAACATACAGAAAGTATGATATTTAGTTGTTTTAAATGCAGTGTACACAACACTGATTTAGATATTCGTTAATTGTTACTTTTTAATATGGATTTATTATACCTAATTTAGTTTTTTTTTATTTAAAATTTTATTTATTATTCGTAAGCTCAATTTTGTTGGTTTTGAGTTTAATACTTAGTTTTGGTTATTAAACATATTTATTTTCTAATTTTTAAGTTTAATTTACAATAAACAATGTTTTAAATAAAATCTAACAGGTCAGTGATCTTGCTATACATGGCAAGGTCAGTGATCGCGGGTTAAGAATAATTTTCATATAAAGTATACTTGAGACCTTTACTAGGACTTCTAATGAAGTGAATTTAGGATATCACTAATCAGTAAAATTATTGTATTCAAAGTAAATCACAATCTCAAAATTAACTCGACAAAATAGAGACAAATTTAAATGTTAGAATGAAGATTAGTGGTTATTTAAAATAAGAAAAAGAACAAATTTGCAACCATTTAACATTATTTTTTAATACTAATAAACTTAATTTAGGGATAGAACACATTTGTTACCTAAATTATTTATTAATATATATTTATTTAATGTTCTAATACAAATGAATTTCAATTAAACAATCGTTTATTATGAGTTACTAAATATTCATTTGTATTTTAGGTAACAGAAGAAACCTGTGAAATTCTTCAACATTTTGGATACCAATTCGAACAAAGAGGCCTAGTTGCAGTTAAAGGCAAGGGCCAACTTATGACCTATTATTTATTAGGAAAAGCTGGAAAAATAACCCCACCCACTGCACCAGTGTCTCCGATTGCTGGAGTAGGAACAATGGAAACAGTTAATGAAGAAGATGAGTCGCACGACAGTCCAACATCCAAGTCTGATGATAAAACTGTAATCGAATGCTCTGAGAAGATGGATGATGATGTATTTACGTCAGATTCTGGATGTGAAGAGCCAAAAGAACTAAATGAAGCTTCTCTTTTATTAAGTTAAAAAGATTAAATACATAAATTTTTATTATTTTTGATTTTTGTATAGAATTAAGTTTAGAAAGTTTACCTAGGAAATAATTATATTAAAAAAAAGGTTATGATATCTTTGTGTTCAGACATTTGTTCAAATGCCCAAATTTTCTGCTCAGATAGAAAATTAAGTTACCACTAAAATATAATTTTTTAGTTTTTTGGATCGCATTTTAAAAGGACATCTGAACTGCTTTAGTTATTTTTGAAACGACTTTTAATTTTTTTGATATTCTTCTAACGAATAATTTATATACCGATGATAAAATACAAATTTGATATTGTGTCTTAGTTAAATTTAATAATATGGCTTAAGTTCATTTGAGTGTTTACTAAGTTTATAAAGATTTTTCCAATGCCTAAAAACTTTTAACACTTTCAAACACAATATTCCGTCAAACAAGATGAAAAACCAATTCTACCATTTCGCGGAGAAAACGGAATTGTATATAGAGAGAAAGAAAAAGTGGAAGTCATGAAGCATACTTTGGAAATGAGATGCAGAAACAACTGCCATCTCAATTAAGACTTCACAGAATAGGTGAAATAAAGAGCCACAATTTTAAATAAAAGAAAGGGCAGAATAGGTTTAACACATACCTCCCCCGAAGAGATCAAACAGCTAATAAAAAATGATAAAAAACGCAAAGAACACCACAACCAGATACCATCACCAATATAGCGCTCAAAATTCTGCCGGCGAAAGCAATAGTTTATATTACAAATATAATAAATAATATAATGAGACTACTAATTCTGCCCGATACTTCTTGGGCAGAAGGAAAGAGGCTCTTGTAATTATGATCGAAAAACCGAGAAAAAATGGAATTTTTTCGTAAAATTATAGACCAATAAGCCTGCTGCCATCGATAAGGAAAATCGCCGAAAGAGTCATACTAACCAGACTTACGAAGGAATCTGAGGCCATGGGAACCATTCCATTAAATAATCACCCTCAAAAAATTATTATTTATTCTTTATTTTTAGAGTTAATTTCACATTTCACCACAAAAATAGTTTTTTGGTAAAAGCTCGAAACTACAAATTCTGATTTAAATCTTGTATGTTTATATGGGATTTAAGCCACAATTATTGGTTGTAATGAGAATAGTATTTTTAACTAACTTTCAGAAAACTAATTTTCAGAACATTACAATTTCAGACTCGTGTTAGTTCTGAAATTACCAACCGAACTCTACACAACGTTTTCTAGTGGTGGCTTAATATTTCGTTCCGTGAATTTTCCCTTAAACTATTATAAAGTGGGATTTAAGTAAAAAATTGACATATTTTATTACTGTATTTAGTAAACGAGTTATTATATTTCTATTGGTGATCAATTATATATAGTTTAGTGTAATGTACTGAGTTTGGCACAATTTGTAGTGAAATTCTGTAAAACTGTACTAACGCCACAAAAATAAAATATGTTAGACGCAGAAAATAATTGTAAACATGTAAAATAATGTACTTTTTAAATTATTTTTACAATGATAAAAAATACAATACGCAAAATTCCATTGTTATACTGGAATTTTATCTAAAGAAAGATAATTGATCTTACCCATTTTTAAATTTTATTTAAGAACAATTCTATTTATAGTATTAAACAATAAAATAATTTGAAAATGGGAAAGTGTTGCAATAAGTAATCAAAGTTAGGATTATATTTAGCGATCTTATGTCATCCATCTTAAACCATCCCAGGCCGTATCCCAATATACCAAACGGGTCTACCTATAGTGTGTTGGATTCAGAGTAAAAAAGAGTACATTTGTATATATTTATATTCATATCTCCCTACGTACCAACTAAAACCACCCTCTGCTGCTGGGCACGCAGCAATTCTTTTCCAGACCAATCTTTCCCGCGTGCAAATTACCTTTTTTATCTGTGTTTATGTCTGTTAACGCTATTAATTTATTGATTATGTACTTTTGAAAGGAACTACAACGTTAACGGGGGTTTCATAACGGAGTCCCAAATATAAAAAAACCACGGAGTGCTACCATTTAACCCATTAATGCCCACCGCCAAGAGAGAAACCAAAAATACCTAAATTCTTTAGTAGTTGCTTTTAATAATAATCATAATATTATAAAAAATTGGTCACATGCTGTGTGGCCCGGCGTATCTACCAACATTGTGCTCTGAACAATATCATAGAGCTTCAACAGAAAGGATGCGCTAAGGGGTCCATGGGCTGCAAGGAACAACTTATTATCGACTCTAACATTTCTAACCAGGCATACACTAAAAAAAGAAACCTTTTTACTGCCTTCGTTGACTACAAGAAGGCTTTTGATTGAAGTCGATGATAATCTCGTGACCTTTTTGAAGCATATAATGGCAGAGTGGAAGACTAAAATTCACCTTCAAATACCGGGTGAAATTAATATCGAAACTGAAGATATCCCTATTAACCGGGGGCTTTTCCAGGGGGACTCGTTGAGTCCACTTTGGTTTTTCCTAGCAATGAACCCACTATCTCAACTGCTGAACTCTACTGACTCAGGTTTTAGCATCAAAAATAACAACACTGTTGTAGCGAAGCTTAATTATCTGTTGTATATGGATGATTTAAAATTAATGACTTCCACTCGAAACCACCTAGATGAGATGCTAAAAACTGTAGAAAATTTCTCAAATGATATCAGTCTGAACTTTGGACTAGACAAGTGCCGTATACTAAACATAGTCAGAGGAAAGGTTCAGCCCGGAAGTTTCGATATGCAAGATGGCCAGAACATCGAGGCAATGGGTGAAAATGATATGTACAAATATCTCGGAGTAAAACAAGCGCGGAAAATTGACCATAAACAAATGAAAACTGCACTAACTTCGGAGTTTGTGCGAAGAGTAAGACAACTAAATCGGTTATATCTTAACAGTAAAAATTTGTTTAAGGCATTAAATACGTACGCCTGTTCCGCGCTGAGCTACTCATTTGGTATTATAAAGTGGTCAAAAACGGATATAGAGGGTCTTCAGCGGAAAGTAAGAACACTTCTCACAAAGGCGCAAAAACATCATCCACGTAGTGCAGTAGAGAGAACAACATTACTGCGGTATCAAGGGGGAAGAGGACTTATGGATATAGGTGAGCAATTGGATAAACAAATTGCTAATTTAAGAACTTATTTTTAGGTGCAGGCTGAGACATCTACTTTACATCGAGCAATTTGCGCAGTAGATGATACGACGCCGCTTAAACTGAGGGAACAAGAAATGCGCATAAATCACCTGACTAAGCAAGACAAAATGCGCGCCTGGATGAGTAAACCTCTGCATGGGCGACATCTTAATGAGATCAGCCAAGAATATGTCGACAATACAGCGTCCAACTATTGGTTGACATCAGGAAAGATGTTTCCCAAAACTGAGGGTTTCCTACTTGCCATTCAGGATCAGGTTATTCCAACTAAAAATTACCTGAAATATATTGTTAAAGATCCTCAAGTCCAAAATGACAAATGCCGATATGGATACCAAGCCCAAGAAACCATCCAACATCTTACCGGTGGCTGCCAGGCATTTGTTGGTACTGATTATAAAGAACGTCATGACTCAGTAGGAAAGATTATCCACCAAGAACTAGCTGACAAACTGGAACTTCTCCAAACCGACCATCTTCCTTATTATCAATACTTTTTTGATAGAATGCTTCAAAATGACAACTACAAACTATACTGAGACCGCACTGTGCTTACAGACCAACCAGTGGCCCATAATAGACCCGATCTCATACTAGTTAATAAAATTACTAGGCAAACAACACTTATTAATGTGGCGATACCCAACACCAATAATTTACGTGTTAATGCATTAAGATTATGCAGAAAGCTGTGTTACTTTCGACGTTCAGACGCGTACGAAAATTTTTGGGAGATACACCGACATATCAAGTCACCTAGGACTCGATAACATGGAAAGAGTCCCACCAGAGCTCAATCCTTTTGATACCGTAGGTATCTGGGATGAGTGAATTTTCCCCTTAGAGGGAGTGTGAGCCGTATGGCTAAATCTGGATAAAAAAATATTTTGTACATTTTTAAATTTTGTTTTTAAAAACAAAATGGTATAGCCAATCAGGTACACTGGGACAATCAATATAAAATATATAAAACAAATTTGTACATAGCCAATAGCAATATTGAACATAAAAATGCATATAGGCCAAGGAAACATTTAATAAAAATACATACATGTACATTAAAAACACAAAATTGATTATGAGTGAAATATTTTGAAACACTTTCTCTGCTTAGTGCAAAGGGTTACATTGCATTTTTCACACATCCATCTAACTGCCATGTGGCACTGTCGACATCTTTGAGTGTTTGTGGTTCTGTTAGGAAAATGACCATCAGGAGTATTCAGTATAGGGCTACCTGAAGAGCTAAATTAAATACATATGTATACAAAATTCCGACTAAATAAGGTTTACTTGAACATTTTGATAATTTATAAAGTTTTTTTTCTTAACTTTTTCATAGTCAATGGATCAGACTATAATTTCAAGCTAAACTGACGAATTTTCTTTATTATACACATCTAATAAAAAAGAACACTTATTGGTTATTTTATTTGTATAAGTGTAGATAGAGAAATAAAATTAAAGATTGAACAATTTTTAATTTACACTGAATTTGTTGCATAAAATAAGTGTTGCGAATTTACCTAACAAAGATTTGAAACCTATTTGAAGCTGATAACCAAACCAGTTTTTACAAAATACTAACAGATTTTGACTTGTCTTGTATTTTTTATCACTGTACGTCTTCCAACTCTAGTTTTTCTAGATTAATTTGTATATTTTTAAAGTAGGTATTTATGTATATAATACCAAACAAATAGAATTTGTTTACTGTAAAAAATTTATCCACAAAGCTAAACTTCTCCACCAAATATTACGAATTGGAATAAAAGCTTTAGGCTAATTCTGAAGACCAAAGTAGAAAATTTAGCAAACAAGATATGAATAGGTGAAAGATAACAAATATAAGTAGGTAAACACAAAGGCCACGAGTGTTATAGACTAAATACGTCTGTCCTTATTTAGTTGAGCAAATAACGCGTACGAATAAAAATCGAAGAAACAGGTAATATGCGGTTGTGTTTCACATAATATGACAATTCAAAAGCAGCAAGAAATTAAATTAGTTCAAGGATAGTTTTTTACCCATTTTCCTAAACTTAAATCTTTAGTTTTCATTACTTTTCCCTAGTAGGGATGCAACAATTGTATGATTTTTGTCCGTTTATTCTTCTCTTTTTTCTGTAACGAGCAAAAAAATCGTCATTGTAGTCAATATAATCAAAATTTTAAACAGAATGGCGTTTATCGTTTACCGATTTTAAAAGGTATTCGAAAAAAACTGTTCATTATTTTTTAAAGGGGTTGTTAATAATGAAATGTTTAATGAAATTATTAGATAAAATTAGTTTTAATTATTATTTTAAAACTGTACTTTTGGCTGATAATTAAATAAATAACCCTAACAATGCTTTTTAAATAATGTTTTATTAAAGAAACCAAATATTTTAGATAAAATAGCGGTTAACAAAAATTCACATTTTTAAAGTGTTGCCGAAATGATTTTAAAATCACTAAAATTCTATCAAAAATAAATTTTGTCGTCATAAATTATATACAAAACAGAAAAAACGAAGTAACGAACACGGATTATTCGTATTGAAAAAAAATATTTATGTAAAAGTTGGAGCATATAACGTTATAAACGTCACATGTTTGTTATTTTTCTTTCAATGAATATTTTATTTTAATTTCTTTTATTCATTTATTAACTTTATCTTTCATTTTACTATTTTTACTCCAAAAATAGTTGGCGCTCAACTACTAGATCAACTTTCTATTTACTAAATATTCTGTTAAAATCTAAATTTTTATTTTCATTTTCACTTAATATTCTAATGCTTGTATTTAAACCCCATTATGTTCTACTTGATGGAACGTATATAAATTTCTATGCCTTACTTTAGTAGGCAAAATATATCTGTCAGTTAGCAACTCTGCTCTGTCATATCACTTCAATTCTGTAGAGGTGGATCACACTTTTAATAATGTTTTTTGCTTATTTAACTCTTTCAGTCACAGCGTCCTCCTATGAGGACACAAACTTAATAAGCATTATATTGCCGAATAGTGACATTTAAGCCTACGAAATAACATGTTCCCTGTAAAAGGACTGTGTATTTACTCATTTATAAATGATAGTACTATCTAGGAGCGAACCCAGTAACAGTGACATTAAGTTGATTACGTCAGTTTCGGGCGAACTGTCCAACCTCCATAAACATGTAAATTTGTGACAGATTTACACGTAGAATTAAAAACTGAAATATATATATATATATATATATATATATATATATATATACAATTGGTTTGATTATAAATAGAATAGTTTATGTTTTTTTATTTAAATAAAAACTTAACGTTTATGTAAATTTTGTATATTTTTGTCAACATCGACGTTCTCAAGGAAAAACAAACGTACCTCATGACATAAATTTTGAGAGAAACATGTTAGTTTATTCTAGTTTTGATTTATTTCTAATTTACTTTGTTATCATTACCTGGACATATTTCATATTCGACTATTTTTTAAAATTTCAGGAGCTGTTAAAAACAGCTGTTAGAGATGTCAAGATGTAAGAAGAATGGTCATTATGAAATAGTTTGATAATAAACCAGTGATTATTGAATGAAGTGCTGCTTAGGATAAACACAACTGCGGTCAACATCGTGAAGAACCGTAAGCTGCAGTACTTGGGACATATAATGAGAAATCAAGGCCAATACGAGCTACTTCAATGCATTTTGCAAGGTAAAATTGAAGGAAAAAGGGCCCCAGTACAAAGAAGTATATCCTGGCTTACTAACCTAAGAGCATGGTATAGAAAGACCTCAACACAGCTATTTTGTATAGCAACCAACAAAGTCATCATAGCCAGAATGATCGCCAACGTTCGGAACAGACGGGCACCCTAAGAAGAAGTTGCATCTAACTTTTTTGGTATATGACAACTGCTTAACTTCCAAAGGTGGTACAAAAATGATAAACAATATACATTTATGTACTCCAACCTAAAGCTGTTAGGTTGTATGAACAAATGATAGGAGGGTTTGATAAGTTTGAGTTTTTGCTTAATATATAAAGATCGGACGTTCTCCAAAACAATTGCTTTTATATCATCATCATTATCATTATCATCATCAACCAGTATGTGTCCACTGCTGGACATAGGTCTCACTCAGCTCTTTTCATCTGTCTCTGCCTTGTGCAGCTCGCATCCAGTTATTGCAAACACGCTTCAGGTCGTCAGTACATCTAGTTGGTGGGCGTCCTTTGCTCCGTATTGCTTCTTGCCTTGGTCTCCACTCTAACATACGTTTTGTCCATCGGTTGTCTGAATCTGGCAATGTGTTCTGCCCAATTCCATTTTAACGACGCGTTTCTTTCGACAGCGTCTGTTGTTTTTGTTCTATAACGTATTTTTTCGTTTGAGATTCGGTCTTTCAGAGAGACGTCCAACATCTGGCGCTCCATAGCCATCTGAGTCACGCGAATCTCATTTACTACCATTTCTGTGATTGCTTTCATATATATCATGAAAAATACTATAATTGTGTATTTCCTTTGCTAATAATTCGATATATTTCAGTTTTTAACTTTTTTTGTAATTTTACTGGTGGAATACCTAAAATAACTTTGTCCTTATACAAAGACATTCAATAAAGCAAAAATCAAAAGTGCTATATTCAAATTCTATTTTTTTAAAATATAGCAAGTTTCCGATTTTTATTTACAATATTTTTTGTAGCGTGACTGAAAGAATTAAGCAGGATTTTCAGTTGAAAATTCATTTATATTGTTAAATATTTTCTGGGTTTTTTGGCTTAATACAAATTTTTGTCTACATTTTGGGTGAGGACTTCCCGAATCACATGGTCGACCATTGTAAGGAACATACTGCAGTAGATGCTGCTATGAGAACTTTATATATCCCTGGAGTTTAATAACCGGAACTAGCAACCAACAACTACATTCTGCAATCCTGTCTAACTACTTGAAGAGAACATCAGAAGCCATAAGTATCATTTAAAAATCATTTTGTAAAACTGTGGACAAGACTTTTATTTTAATTTAATATTAAAATTTCAATTTTATATGTTTTATGTAAAATAACTATGATTAGTTAATATTTGGTTTATTTGTCCTAGTCATACTCATTGTTCAGATTTACTTCAAAGATAAGACGTCACATTTGAGAGACTAACCTAGATAAAGCCTAATACTTAGCTCTCAAAGAAAGTTGTGAGTTTTATTGTTCTACATTGGCTCCCTACTTTTGGAGATATTGTTACTCATTGGCACGCTTCGTTTCTAATAGGTCGTTCGAAGGTTACATATTAGTCCCACGTTGATCTTTACGTTGGACGCAGAACGTTACTGTCAATGGTCGACCATGTGGTTCGGGAAGTCTTCACCCAAAAGGGTAGACAAAAATTGGTATTAGGCCAAAAAACCCAGAGAAGATTTAACGGTATAAATAATTTTTCAACCGAAAACCCTGCTTAAATTAGCAAAAGAATTTATAAAAATATAATACATCTCTACAGAATTGACAACTGACAAATATACTTTTTTTATTGAGGTAAGGCATAGAAATTTATATACGTTCCATCTAATTGAACATAATGGGGTCTGAATATAGGAATTACAATATTAAGTGAAAATAAAAATTAAAATTTAGATTTTGACAGAATATTTAGTAAGTAGAAAGTTGATCGAAAAGTAGAGCGCCAACTATTTTTCAAATAAAAATATGAAAACTTAAGGTAAAGTTAATAAATGAATGAAATCGAAAGAAATTGAAATAAAGTAAATTGTTAAAGGAAAAATAACAAACCTATATATATATTAAATATATAATGTTCATTATCTCTAAGACAGGTATCCACGTATCCAGTAACTGGCGCCAGTTGCCTTACATGACATCACTGGCATAGTAGTAGTATCATGTAAACACTTTTTTTGTGTCAGTTCAACGCTGTCTGAAAGAACTGTTTCAAATAGAAAGCTGGTCTTTTTTTCATACCAGTGGCTCTAGTCCGCGTCCCCTTTAGCGGGCATTTTGGCACGGAAGGTTTTGTAGAAACGTATAGACAAATCGTTCCATTTGCTGACGTACCTGTGAAGAGTAAAGCAAACGATTGATTTTATCAAGTAGGAACTGGCGTGCTAGTGAGGCTGGTGGATACGTGTAAACGTACCTATCTAGCGCTGTACTAGTCAAGCACTGGCATACCAGTAATACTGGTGCTAGTTTCTGGCTACGGGTAAACCTGGGTAAATTATTACCTTTTACTACTATCTACTACTACTACTACTACTATCTACTAAAAACAATACATTAAGAAGAAAGTTTATTGATTGTTAGAAACAATTCTACCTAAATAAATTTGGATTAGTTAATATATTATAGCTTTGGAAATGCAATTGTCCTATTATGTAAAACATCGCAATAAACATAAAGCATTATATTTGTAATTTTGCAGTTTAAAATTGATTATATTTATTAGATTTTAATCTTAAGTTAAATTAGTTTTTTGAGTTAGGACATTTCTAATGGTTCAACTTATTGTTCGGTTACGTCTACTGCTGTTGTATGAGTTATATGTCATCGAATGTGCACTCTGTCTGGATTGTTTACACATTTCGTATTTCCACAGATTCACAAAGTACATTCATTTCATTCATAATACCAGGATCTATTCACGCTCTCGTTCTAATCTCGGTACGCTCTCGCTCCATTAGGGATGGCGGTATTTGACAAAACACCGGTTTTCGGTTACACCGGTTTGTTTTTGCTTACGGTTTAACCTGGCGGTTATAACAGGCCAAAAAAACCGGTTTTTTAAAAAACCGGTTTTCAGTTTTTTTAATCCAATAGGTTACTTGAACTGAAAGTTTGCACTTTCAGTTTCTGTATTTATAAAATAAAATAAAATTTGAATTATAGTTTTGTTTGGAATAATTACTTGAGAATAATAATTATGATTGGGATCCAAAATAATACCTAACCTAATCCTAATCACCGTAAAAACATAGTAACCGGTTTTTACTTTAAAAATAAAAAACCGGTTATAACCGGAACAAAAAAACAACCGATAAAACCGGTTATTGCGAAGTAAAAAAACCGGTTTTCGGTTAAAACCAGTAGGTTTTTCCCATGGTTCGTAGACTTACTACGGTTGCCTCTTCCGACTGGGGTGGGGATGCTTGAGTTACGTCACCAGAGTACACAAGAATACAAAACCCATTTATTATCAGAGTTTGTTCGTGGTAATTATCTGTCAGTTTAATATTTGCTTTATTATTTATCGTTTCTTAAATATAAGTTTACTTTTTATTTTTGTATTTGAAATTTTGTTGTTGTTTTCTATAAAAACTTATTTTGAATTATCGAAGGAACGTCATTTATTGTAGTTGTATATCGTACCTATTGTCTTCGTATCTTTTTATTCGGTAGGTTAAAACTTTAAAATTTCATTGTATATTAACGTAATAATATTGTTAATGAAATTTTAGAATGCCAAGCACAGGTTGTAGTGTGTAGGAAAGATTTTAAAAAAATGGGAAAAATGGTTATGTAATTCGGTAATTCATTCAATAGTTAATCCAGTATTGACGTAAATTCAGTATACGTGACAAATTTTCAGTGTAAAATGGAGATTGAAGTCCAAGATTTACGTAAATCCTACATTAACATTGGATAAACGTTAACAACCGGTTCTGATTAATTTTAAGTACCAAACTGCCTACATATCAACATTTTTCCATAATTAGGTATTATTATCTACTAGACATCCTTATTTTATAAATATCTTTACTATTTTCCACACATCAAAGACATAAAAACGACGATTAACAATGTTACGATTCAAATTACTGTACTCTCGTGACGTAATTTCGGGCTTAATGTTCATTGGTTAGTCGGAAGAGGCAACCGTAGTAAGTCTACGAACTGTGGGTTTTTCCCATCCCTACGCTCCATTAAAACATTTTTGAGGTACATTTAGATCTGACACTTATTGATGAAATTTGTGTCAGACACAATGATAGAATTATATATTTATTAGTTTGAAATTAAAACTATCAGAAACTTACGATAAAAAGTTCGATGTTAATCTACTTTTAATACTTGTGTCATGATACAAAATGGGTGATAAAAAAGTTCAAAGTTAATGTCGAACAATTAATTTGTTTGTGTCAATGTAAACTTATGACTTATGAATTATGAATTATGGGATATTACAAGTGGAATTTATAAGTACATATTTAAAAATATGTATGCTTAGAAGTAAATGGCAGAATAAGTTCATACTAAAGTGGAGTTACAGCAGGGCTTTATTTTACACTAATTGCTGTTCTCAATTTGGTATCTTGCTTTAATACAATGGGAGCAATTTTAAAACGAGTCTTTGGAAATTAGTACGCTTCATCTTATTAAAAAATCGCTGGATTGTCAATAATGAGCTCAGACATTAACTGATTGTAGACACCGTATTTTCCACGTTTCCAAATCCACTATCGAATTCACTTAGAACGTTTTTCCTTTCTTTTCATATTTAGAATTATTAAACATGCGGAAATTTTGCATTTATTTATAGATTTATTTTTTATAGCGAGATAAAATAAATACTTTGCAAACAAATACGACACAGGATACTACTACTACTACTTATCCGTTTATAACGTTCTCCGCTGTTTTCCGACTTCCACTCGCCACTTAGACCGGTTGTTCCATACATCTTCTTCTATGGCCCTCTCTCTCAGTTCTTTATTAATTCCTTCGCTCCAACTTTTTCTCGGTCTACCTCGTTTTCTCTTTCCTTCTGGTTGCCACTTTAGTATTTCTTTTGGCATTCGTTGTTTGTCCATTCTTTGTATGTGTCCGAACCAGATAAGTTTTTTAGTTGTTTTGTTGTTAGGTCATCTGTAATTGTTCGTTTGGTTCCCATTATTTCTCTAATGCGTTCGTTGGTAATACTTTCTCTTCTAGATCTTCCTGCGGCTCTTCTTCAAAAATCCATTTCCGTCTCTTTCAGCGTTAACAGTGTTCTTTCTTTCAGTTGCCATACCTCACAGCTGTATAAAGTGATACTTTTTACTATAGTTTTATATATCCTCTTTTTATTTTCTTTGCTGATGGATTGGTCCCATAAATGCTGTTTAACATTGTGATGGCTTTTCTCCCTGACATATTTCTCTCTCTTATGGCTTTGTCTAATATTCCATCTTGTGAAATAGTGATACCTAGGTATTTGTAGTCACATCAGTGCTTTATCGTAGTGTTATCGTCTAATATGAGTTCTTTTTGTTGTACTCCAATGCACAGGTATTCGGTTTTCTTTTTATTTACTTCTAGACCCCATATATCATACTCTTCAATTAATTTTCGTGCCATATAGTTTAAATCGTCATAATCTTGAGCCATTATTACTTGATCGTCTGCAAAGTTAAGCGTATATACCATAGTATTGGTGAGCGGTACACCCATTGTCCTGCATTTTTGTTTCCATCTTTTTAAAGTACTTTCGAGGTATATTTTAAATAAAGTGGGAGACAAGCAACATCCTTGCTTTAATCCTTTTGATGTTATAAATCCTGTTGTTATTTGTGTCCTGCTTTTATCTTTGTTATTGGTTGGTTGTATAGCACTTTGACGGCTTTTATTAATTCTATATTAATATTCGTGCTTTCCATTGATTGCCACAGCTTCTTCAGTGGAACGCTGTCGTAGGCTTTCCGTAGGTCGACGAGCAACATATGAGTCTCTTGATTCCTTGCCATCTTGTTTTCTATTATCTGGGTTAAGGAGAAAATGTGGTCAATAGTGGATCGACCCGTACGAAATCCTGCTTGTTCTTCTGCTTCATAATCCAAGTCGATTAGATATCGATATATAAGTATATATAAGTTAGGATATCGATACAGGATATGTGTCATAAATAAAAATATAAATATCGGTTTATATATATTATATAATTATCTGTTTATAATATGTAGAGGTATCGTATACTTATCAATAACATAAATTGTTTCAAGTTCTATCGGTATGTAAACACGAAAGCGAATTTATGTCTAGCACTTGACTTTTATTTACGGAGATACGTGTCAGATCTAAAAGTACCTGTACCTTAAAAAAATTTACGTCATTTAAGTCATTAAAATATTTCACCAACATGTCGGATACTCCTATTTAGTATATCGATACTTTGTAACCTTATTTAACTGACTTTACACTATATTCGAACATTTGTGTTCCTGGTAAGTATGAGTGAATTTATTGAAACGTAGAATTAATTATTCAAAAAGTATACATAATAATATATAAATAAAAATTATTTACTTGTTGAGTTTCTCTAAAAAGTCTCCACATATTACTTATACATTGGAGCTTTAATAGAAAGTAATGAAAATATATTAAATTGTTTTGAGAGAAAAGTACTGAGGAAAATTTACGTTACTAGGAACGTTACATGACATTCGAAAAGACGATACAACTTCGAACTTGATAAAATATACCGAGAACCAGAGCTGCCTAGATAGCTCGGAAAAAGTACATCGTCTTTATTGCCTAATTATGTAAGTTCAATTTCCACTACAAAATCAAAACATATTGCCTGGATACCTCTTCGAAGGCCCTGACAAATGACAAAGTAAGAATCTGCCTAGTACAGCTTCCCTACACTTAACCGTTAAAAGTCAAATTGCTTCAAACGTATAAGATAATAAAAGCAAGTGTCCTTTAACACATCAGAATAGGGCGTCTTAAATGAGTAAGACATATATTGCGCATGAAGTAACATTACCTGGTAAACAAATTGATCCTTAATAGACTCATTGTTTATAGGGGAAGAAAATGACCCAGAACAAAATTCCGTGATAATTTTGGAAAAAACGGGAATAATAATAATGAGAAATAAAGTAATAAGCGCTTACTGGACGGAAATTATTAAGATGGCTATACACACATTGTTGTAAACCCAGAGTGATGATGTAGTAATTTATTTAGTTTACCATAATTATTACATTAAAAGTAAAATCGGCCCCGAAAGCTCTAGAAAACAATCTAACTGAGATTTTCATTTAGCATTATTATATAAAACAAAATTTGCATTTTGAGAATTTCTGAAAATGATATAAAATTAAATGTTTGTTTTCGAGTATGGCTTAGCCATTGAGACAATATTCTAGCGGCTCTTCAAATTTTAGGTCTTCCTAATGATCATCATATAGTTTCACATAAAGAACTACTGGCATCAATGTATTTTTATCTGAAATCTTCATTTCCTACTGGATATCCAAGTGTCTTGCCGGCTGTAATTCTACAAGTTTTCATCTTAGCCGATCTTTTTACAGTATTCTAACACTAACATTAAAAACATAATTAAATTACTTCATGCTACAAATGTATCTATTAGACTAACTCTCTATAATTTAATTTTACTTGTATGTTGGTCTTGTTATTCTGGAGTTCCAGCAAGGCTTCTCAGCGGACCGTTGTTTACTTATTTGATAAGTTTCTAGGGCGCCTCGTACGCCGTTACTTGGTAAGCTCAAAACGCCTGCTTTATCGTTAGCTTAGCGTGATTCGAATACCGTTAAATTATCTAAACTAGACAGATAGCTAATTCTAACGTTCGATGACTTCAGGACCTCGCCATTGGAATGGGGATCAGTAGCATAGCGGGCGGGATGGCGTAACATTACTATGTTTTTCATTTGATTCGTATCGGTTTTAGTTTCGATACCTTATGTAAGCATAGTAAGCATATGTTTTGTTTTCTTTTATGATCTCGCATATTATAAAAATGACTTAAGTCATTATTTCAAATTTTATTCATTTGTTTAACTAACTTTTTTAAAAAAATATTTGTTTAAATATTTTTTTCACTGATTTTAAATCATTATTTTAATATCATTATAAACCTAAAACTAAAAATACATTATTTTGTATTTTTCTAAAATAAATCAGAAAAAATTATTAGACAATCTCAAATTCTATAGAATTACATATGAGCTTGAAATATTGTAAAAGAGTATATTAAAAATGATTATTAAATTAAAGGAATATCGGTTATTACTTATGTTAAAGCACCCGAAATATCTGGAACATTTGTCGCAAATTTTATTATGTTGGAAACATATTTATTTATTTATTGTATTATTTCATTAGAATACTTTATTATAAAATTATTACTGGTATTTTCCAGATATTTAGATGCTTATTTATAAACAAAATTAGGCCAGAAATGTTGTGAGATTTGATATGTGAAAATAAAACATTAAAATAAATACATTTGTTTTATCGAATAATCCAGTAGTAAAGTATTGTTCAAATTTTTAGACGAATTGCCATTTTCAATTAACATTTAATTTTTATTATTTTAAAATTTACACTGTATGTTATACTATTTAAATATTAAGCTAAAATGGTGCAGAGGTCAGGCAAATTAGTATTACTGAAAGCAAAAATTTGGAGATTAAATTGTTGAGTAGGTTTTGAGAATCTACAAATCCTAAAAAAATGTGTATTTGAGACCATTCATAATAAAAATCATTTAAACTGTATTAGCTATAAAACAAATTAATCCCCAACTGGTGACTTAATGCCACTCAATAACCCAGAGAGGTACAAGTTTATTTGTAAAACCTTTACGCATTTAAAAACACGCACGAACTATAAAATGTGTATAACTTAACTTAATTATAAATGTGTCCGCCTTCTGTGAACAGTAACGTTCATTGTCTTAATAATATTATACATTTCACACTTAAGATATTTTATACCGAAGTATTTTAGCCTTCTTTCTAGATGTACCGCTTCTGCATCATCTACTGATTAAACCAAATCCTCTTCGAAACGTAGATTTACTTAGCTTGGACTTCGTGACATATTTTTCTGTAGGTACTTATTTTGAGCATCGTACCTACTTTCCTGATTGGTTGTCTTCCTGTTGGTCTAACAGGATGGTGTAACCATCCTGTTAGATCCTGATCAGATGGTCGATTAGTCGGTATTTTGATCTGTACATCCCATGTATCCGATTCTTGACGAGGATGTCCCTGGTCTTTAGGAGTCTGCTTGTGGCTTCTATCTATCTATACAAGGATTTTTACAGCTGTCGCCGCCTTACCTCTTTCAGCCAACGTCTCCAGTCCTTTCTGTTCTGCCATTCTCCATCTCTAAGGTCTCGTCTTTCCATGGCCTCGTCCACTTCATCCCTCCATGATCTTCGGGGCCTACCTCTTTTACTCCTTCCTATTGGGCTCCAATCCGAAATCTTTGCTATCCACCTTGTATGATCTGTTCTTCTCACATGTACATACCAAATTAAACGTTTTTCTTCTATGTAGCTGAGTATGTCTTGTTCTACTGCCATTCTTCATTTTATCTCATCATTTTTGATGCGATCCATTTTTGTCACTCTGCAGCTTCTCCTCATGAACTCCATTGCAGTTGCTGTGATTTTGGACCTGTTTCGTTTATTTATTACCCAATTCTCTGCTCCATAGGTCATTATACTGCGTACCAAGGTGTTATAAATTCTCTTCTTTGTATTTCTGGTAATCTGTCTATCCCACAGTACCCCGTTCATTTGTTTAATACATGTTCTTGTCTGTGCTAATCTGCTGGTTATCTCTTGCTTGGTGGTTCCATTTTTTGAGAGTATGAATCCTAAATATTTGAATTTGTCAGTGCCGTTAATTTCCCTATTATCGTCCATTTCCAAGTTTCTCACTGGTTCTTGCTCTGTTGTTAAATATTCGGTCTTTTCTAGATTTATTTCTAGTCCATTTTTTGTGTATTCCTTTTCTAATTTTCGGAGCATATAGCACAGATCTTCTTCATCTTAAGCCGTTACCACTTGGTCATCTGCAAAGCTTAATGTGTACAAGAAGTTGTCCCGGATTGGTATTCCCATCCCTTCACATTTCCTTTTTCATGGTTTTAATATTTGTTCGAGGAATATCTTGAACAGTGTTGGAGATGTAGAGCATCCCCACAATAAGCCTTCTTGTGGTCTTAAATTCGTTGGAGTATTTATTGCCGGTTTTAACTCTTACCTTGTTGTTGTTGTAAAGGTTTTTACGGCTTCTATTAACCTCTGAGTTATTCCGATTTCCTTCATCGTGTTCCATAGTGGTTTTCTGGGGACCGTGTCATATGCCTTTTCTAAATCTATAAATGCCATGTGTACTGGTCTATTTTGTGTCATTTTTATTTCAATTAATTGTTGGAGTGTATAAATGTGGTCTATGCAAGATCTTCCTGCCGTAAACCCCGTCTGATATTCTCCGATTTTATTTGAGATAGATTTTTCCAGTTTTTCTTTCGGTATTTTTCCATATAACCTGCCCATACATGCTATCACACTGATGCCTCTGTAGTTCCCGCATTTCTTCTTATCTCCCTTTTTATGTATCGAGGTTATATATGCTTTGGACCATTCTTCTGGGATTTCGTTCAGGTTTATAGCGTTACTGAACATTTCGTGTATAATTCTGCGTAGTTTGTCCGTTCCGTACTTAATTAGTTCATTAACGATTCCTTCTGGTCCCCCTGATTTTTTGTTCTTTAAAGTCTTTATGGCATTATTTACTTTGATTAATGTTATCTTAATCTGTTCTTCATTCTGATTTTCGGACCTTTTGACCTTTTCGTTGTTATTCTTCCTTAAAGATTTCAGTATTTTCCAAGATTCCGAATTCCTTGTTCCTCCTATGTATTGTTCAATTTGTGCACATGTTTCTTTCCATTCTTCATTCTTTTCTTTTGCCCTTCTTCGTTTTACTTCTCTGTTTTTGTCTTTGTACTTCTGTGCGTCTTCTGGGGATTGGGTGCTCATACTTTTCATATATAGAATTTTCTTCTTATCAATACATTTTTTGATTTCTTTGTTTATTTTTACTTTGTGTTGGATATTTCTTTTCTCAAGTTTCCCCAAAGTTTCTAATGCCGCCTTTTTTATGCTGTGTTTGACGTGCTTGTACGTTTCTTTGACGTTTTTGAAACCGAAATCCTGTAATTTCTGGTCCAGTCTTCTCTGGTATAGGTCCCTTATGGATTCCTCTTGAAGTAAATTTATGTTGAACTTCATTTCTTCTTCTTTTTGTTCATTTTCTACTTGGTCTTCTTCGTGTTCTTTCTTCCTCCTTGTGGCTTGTTGGAAGCAATACCTTGTTCTATTCTCAGCCACCTAACTCAGTGGTGTATACTGGAGCCTTTCTCTGATCGTTGCATTTGTTCTTCTGTCTTCCCATGTTGATCTATTGGTGATCCTGTAGCATGACGTCTCTGTTCTTTCTAGTTTCTTTTAGTTGGTTTCCGCGGTGGAGCTATATACTGGAAAAGCGTAAAATATTACCAATCTAACATAGGCCTGGTATATTTGGATCTTGGCCTTCGATAGTGAACGTCAACTACAGGTATGCTCTTAGATTCTCGCTACTGGACACGTAAAATACACTGGGGTCCGCAGCGATCCCACGTCACCATAATTGCTATATTTTCACTGACCAGTAATTAAACAGGTAATAAAACTGAATAAGACTTAATGTTTATTAGGTTTATCACGTTATATTAATTAAAACCAATATTTGTTCACTTACTAGTATTTCATACAATGGGCACTTAACTATGTATAAATAAATTGTTAATAATTACTGCATAAAATTTGCAAATTTGTTGAGACCAAAATAAACACTCATTCAGGACGGAACTCGCCCATACTTACTCGCTCATACTTACTCGCCTATACTTATAGATACGTGTACACACAAAATAATATACATATCATCTGCAGTAATTTCTGGCCTAAAATAGATTACACAACCAAAAATTTAGTTTTGTTTTTCTGTTATATTTTAGTTATTGATATGATAATTGTACATAGGAAGAAAACCTCTTATATTTGAGTTGTACAGAACAGATATATAATGTAAATATAAAATTAGATATCTATTATCCGTAACAGTAATAAAATAGGATTTTATTTCAGCCGTATTAGCGTTTAAGTTTACTGTTTGATTATTTTTGTACGTGTATTTACAATGGCAAACATTTAGGCATATAGGTTTTTATCACTTTCATAAAGATTTCAATTTTTCAAGTTTTGCTAAAGTAGCTATAAATGTTTAGCCAAATAGTAACGAAGATTTAACAATCACTATAGCTAGATACAATATTATGACTAGATACTAAAATACCTTCTTTTACTGTACTATTTAAATTATGAATTTTTTTATATGATAGTCCAGTTACGATCTGAACAAAAATAACTTAACTTAGTTGTAACGGAGTCGGACCTTATATTTTTATAGAAAGATACCCGGAAGATTGTTTCTATAACTAGAATTCCAGTTTTCTATTTTTTAACAGTTATAGAAATTTAAGAAAAAAACCTTACGAGAATTATGAGAAAACAAATATATTTAGTCTTTAACAGGATAAAATCACTGGCAACGAAAAAAGAATAAAACATTTTAAAACAATTTAAATCTCTTTTAACTTCGTAAATAAATCCAATGATTTTTTATTTATCCTGAAATAACGCTAATAAAACCCTACCAGGAAAAAACCCCTTCTCAATGGAATAATGCTGTTATTATTTTATTATACAAGCAAGGAGACATAACAGATTTAAAAAACTACCGTCCTATCAGTTTGCTTTCACACACTTTTACAGATATTATCAAAAAAAGACTGAACGCTAAATTAGACTTCTATCAGCCTAGAGAACAAGCTAAATTTTAGATTGGGAGACTAACAACCACTTACTAGTGATAAAGAAACTGATAAAGAAGTCTGCAAAATACAACAAACCATTAACACAGATATTTGTGGACTAGGAGAAAGCATTTGATACCATAAGCCATCAGAAAATGTTAATAACATTGACAGAATGTCTAATAACCATCGCGACACTAACATAATTAAATATATCTATCAAAAAGGTCACAGCTAGCATAAGACTATCTAAATAAAAAACAAATAAATTATGTATGCAGCAAGGAGTACGGCAGCAAGGAGACACTGTCCCTATAAAGCTGTTCACGGCGCTTTTAGAACATACTTGTAAGAAGGCACATCTAAACGAGCATGGTATCAACATAAATGGAGAGAAGCTCAGTCATTTAAAATTTGAAGATGACATCCTCCATATAGGCGATCGAATAAGACGCATATAAAGACTAATTTGGTGCTAAATCGAAATATTGCTGTCAATGGAAGGGAATATTGTGCAGACTACATCGTGTCAGTACCTATAACATGAACAACAACAAAATACATTAAAGTACAGTAAGAAATAATTAAAGTTATAAACAAACAATCCTCTTCCTCCTAAGTGCCTTCTCTGTTGAGGTTGGCAATCAATATGGAAAATTTCTCGCTATTCTGGGCTTGATGAATTAATTCATTTCCTTTTGTGTGGCTCCAATCTCTGATGTTTCGTAGTCAAGATTTTTTCTTTCGTCCTATGCTCCTTTCACCTTCAATCTTGCCTTCTAATATTACCTGGAGCTGCTCAAATTTCCTATGGCGCATTATGTGTCCTAGATATGACGTCTTTCTAATTGTGATAGTATTGACCAGATGAGTGCGTGTGTTTATTGCTCTCAGTACTTCTTCATTTGTAGTTCTGCTGGTCCAGCTTATTCTTAGCATTTCGCGGTACATTCACATTTCAAATGAATTTAATTTGTTGACGTCAAACTGTTTAATGTTCAGGTCTCACAGCCATATAGTAATAGAGAGCACACATAACACTTTAGTGTTCTCAATCTTATTGAGACTGATAGCTTGGGGTTACAGACCATTTTACGCATATTCATGAAACCAGATCTTGCTATTTCAATGCGTCTTTTAATTTCTTTTGAGTGGTCTAGTTGACTATTTAGTTCTCGTCCCAGGTATATGAAACTGTGGGAACTCTTAAGGGTGATACCATTTATTTGTATGTTAGGCGCAACTTGTTCAGGGGGTTTTTTGTGGAATACCAGAATTTTGGTTTCATATTCATCAATATTTTCATTTGGTCTTCTGTTTCTGCTAATACTACGGTATCATCGGCAAATCTTATATTATTAATGATGATTCCATTGGCTCTGGCACCTTAGGGGAGATCTTCAAAAGAGGCTCTAATTATATGTTCGGCATATACATTAAATAATAGGGGGTAAAAAATGCACCCTTGACACAAACAAACAATAACATAACGTTAAAAGATAAAGATTCATATTAAATATCTTAACACTTTGATATTCTTACCTCACAAATTCACGAACAACAAATAAAACTTATCGCACAGAATGAATATTCATAACCAAAAGTCTTTAAATGAATGAATGAATGAATGAATGAATGAATGAATGAATGAATGAATGAATGAATGAATGAATGAATGAATGAATGAATGAATCTTCATAACCTTATTTATTTTTCAAACCACTAAAAAAACCAATATTTCCAACTTCTTATGGAACAAATACACACAAATAAGAAATGTTTGGAAAAGTTTTTAAAAACCCCGCCATTTGTGACATAAGATTTAGGTAGTCCATTGAGAATAATAATATAACTAAAAACACTATTCATTAAATAAAACAAAAAATACAATAAATTGTTATATAAATATAAGTAAAGAATGACGCCTTTTTTCTTTCTATTTGTAATTTGACAGGTTACGTGTAAATAAAAGATCTTTAAACAAAAGTTCTCTGGTGTGTATTTAATTTAAATACAGAAGGCGTTTATTTTATTAAAGCACAGTAATAAAGGACTCACAACTGCCCTTGCGTTTATGTCGAAATAAAGGTGATTTTATTAAAGGATGACATAAAATACATTGATCTTGTTAATCCTGGCTTCCTTTGGTAGTCATAGTAAGGCGCCACCTATTGGTTATAATGCGATTTAAAATGAGAGTAAAACTGTCTTTCCGTACAATTTTTAAAAAATTATTATTAATAATTTTATGAGAAAAAAGTTGTTTTTCAGAAATATAAAGCTCTACGTGGTCCATAATCTAAGATTCCATGATCAGATATTAAATTTTTTATCAATTTTTTACGTAGTATGTCAAAAAATATGAGTTTCGCTCAAGAATAAAGTACCTTTCCTTTATTAAAACTAAAACTATGTTTCAATATTGAATTACATATTTTTAACTAAAGTTTTTTCCATTTTCAAAATTCATATTTTTTGACGTATCGCGTATGATTGAAGAAATGTTTTATCTGATAATTGCATCTTAGGTTTTAGACCATGCAGAGCGTTTTATAAAGAATAGCTTTTTTCGTTAAATTAATAATAAAAGAGTTACCATATTTGTTAGATATCGGTAAGTTGAGAAGAATTTGCAAAAAAAAGAATGTAATTGCAAATTATAATTTTTAAACAACTTTTCTTAACAATAATTTTCGATATTGTAAAATGTAAAGGTACTTTACTCCTGAGTTAAATTTATATTTTTTATATACCTCGTATAACATTAGTAAAATTTTATATCTGATGTTTGTATCTTAGCTTTTACACCATGCAGAGCTTTTTATACCGAATAATTCTTTTTTGTAAAATTAATAATAAAAACGGATCCCATATGGTTCCAACTTATACAGACACACTGTATATCTGTATCATTAATATACAGGCAGCGTTTGATTATAAATTTAGTTGCAATTTTAATGAATCTAATTTTGTCGTAAGATATAATACTTTCAGATATATTTAGGATAAAATAACGGGCTTCTAACATTTTGCACAATATTTTCTAGCATTATTAAAATCTTATTTAAAAATATACTTTCGGGAATATTTCTATAAAAATCTAATATCTGACTCACTACAACCAACCAGAAACAGATCCTGACTAGTCTATAGAAGCGGACAATATAATTGCTATTTGGAAGAAATAATTGTATACGATAATATAATACTTATTTAAAGTAAATAAATTAACTATTTGACAAAGTTTTAATACTTTTATGTGCGTGAACAAAATATGCTAACTACGATAATATTCTCACCAAAAGTTTATTAGAAAGGTACTTTTTCTGAGTACAACTGATTTTTTAACTTTTTATTTAGCTCATATATATATATATATATATATATATATATATATATATATATATATATATATATATATATATATATATATATATATATATATATATATATATGTATATATATATATATATATAAATATATATATTGTTTAGATTCTACTTATTTTCTTAATGTAATTATGCAAAATTATAATTATATTTATGTTTAATTTTCTTAATAGATTAAAACTCTTCTTGGCTAGCTCAAATTAATAAGTAATCTCAGGGTTTTACGTCATTCAAACAACAGAAATACAAAACCAATACTTAGAGGAAGCTCATGTATAAATAAAATTCAAAAATAAATTATAACCGTATAATAAAAAATATTGTGTTTATACTAAAGAAATAAATGCAAATTTTTAGTGATAGAGTAAATTGTTTAAACAAATACTCTCTGAAACGAGTATTTAATTTAATGTACAATATAAAAAAATACCGCAAATTATTTGAAGATAGCAAATTACCCAGTATATATACAAAATGAATTATTACTGGTTCTAAGAAATACTTTTACAATTTTTACAACAATAAGAAACACATTACGAAATTGTTTATGTCAAATTTCACTATAGTCTTTGTAGACGTTGATAAACATTAAGAGAAGGAAATATCATTAGAAATATAGGTGAACACCTTGGAACAATTTCTATATACAATGTCAGGATACAATTAATTGAGTACTTACAAACTGTTGTCACTGATCACTGAATTTAATCTTTTACTATAAAAAAAAATCACTTTCTACTTTTTAACTTTTACGGATGCCAAAAAAGCTTTTATTTAACGTAGACCGGCACTTTTTATTTTTTTCTAAGTCACCAACTGCTCCTATCTGCTATGTCGAATACACTGCTGTTTTTTCCATTTCCAAAATTCCTCCTCTGATGCAGCCCCCTTCTCTCAATGAATATATATATATATATATATATATATATATATATATATATATATATATATATATATATATATATAGAAATGTTTCTTCAACGTTGAGTTTCCCAAAAAAAAATCTTTATTTCGAAATATAATAATTACAATAATATTAAAAATATTAATTTCTTCCTATTTATAACGTCGGATATCGGAATCTGCTGATTCTTAATAGTAAGGGAGCTTATGGCTACATTTCTAATACTCAGAATAAATCAGGTATAGGCAAAATCACTAACAATAAACATGGAATAACTTAGATATAGGTTATACTTGGTATAAGAATTTATTCCAAGATTATACCGACCCACACCCTTGTTTAAGTCTAGTATAACCGTGGTATAACCTATTTTATGAATGTCAAAGTCATCAGTGACAAGAATATATTATTTTTTGTATTGTTTTATGAGTAGCTATATAATAAAAAAATGTGTTTAAGAGATATTGCAGCTGTCGAGGAAGTTGATCATTTAATTAACATGATGGAAAATACACGAAAAAGAAAAACTTTTAAAGAAAGGATAAATCCATTTTAAAATACACTGGCAATTTTTGCAATTTTTCGCAACTTTTTGCAACTTTTTTGCAATTTTAAAATACTGAAACTCAACATATAAGATAAAAATAAAAAAATATATATATTTGGTGTCAGTTGTCAGTTTCAAAGAAATATCAAAATTGACATATTTCACTCAATATGTCGTTGTTCTATGTATTCGTGCAAAAGATTGCGACATTGCCAAACTGCTATTTCGGAATAAAGTGGGAATACTTATAACTAAACATATACCGAGTTTATTTGTAACAAATTATTTTAGTGTTAAATTTACCTTATACTTAAAATAACTATTCTAGATATAAATACGGAATAACCTTAGAATACGAGTGTTTTATTAGTAAGACAGTTAGAGGCTGAGGAACGGGCAGGATTTAACATTTATTTTATGTACACCTATGAAAGGCTTATGATAGCGTACCACGTTATAAATTATGGGAAGCATTAGACAAAACAAACATAAGCATGAATTTAATAAATGCGACGAAAGAACTGTACGCTAATGCTAACTTAAAGGTAAAGGTTGGAAATAATCTGTCAAGTGGATTCCAAATGAAGAAAGGCCTTAAATAGGGCTGCTGTCTCTCCCCGACATTATATAAAATTTATCTTGAACAAGCTCTAAAATTGTGGAAGCGCAAATGATGAAATATGGGAATGCCGATTAACAACAATACCATATACACTTTGTCATTTGCAGATGATCAACTAGTGATAGCACACGATTATGAAGATATTAAGTATATGACTCGAAAATTAATCGAGGAGTATAAAAAATGTGGACTTGAAATCAATATCCAAAAAACCGAGTATATGTGTATCGGCGGGAAACAACAGGACCTCATATTGGAAGATATTAACACATATAAATATTTATGTATGATCACCACAAAAGAAGGCAACGTAGACGACACAATTGAGAAGAAAAACAACCAAGCAAGAAAAGTAATTTCCCTTCTCAATAGTATCCTTTGGGATCAATCAATGTCTAATAATAACCAGCACAAGATATATAATACAATTACTAAAAGTATAATTACCTACAGTAGTGAAGTATGGCAAATAAAGGAAAGATACAAGAGATAACTTGAGACAACGGAAATGGATTTCTGGAGACGTTCAGTTGAAAAATCTAGACTAGAAAAAATAACGAACAACAAAACAAGAGAAATTATAAAAGTAAAATATACAATAGTAGACGATATTGGTACCCAACAACTCAGATAATACGGTCATATACAGAGAATTTCTAAAGAACTCCTCTTAAAACAAATCTTAATGTGGACCCATCACAGTAGAAAAAAAAAGGAAGATCCCGCCTTAGTTGGACAGAAGTCATCAATAGAGAAATGAAAAAGACAGAGACATAGAAGAAGACTTATGGATGAATCGAGAGGAGTAACAACTGGGTATCGAAAGACGTAGGAGAACGTTTTAAACCGATCTATATATATTTAGGTCAACTTTTTCAAAATTTTTTGGAGGTGGGAAATATTTTTCCCTCGTCCAAAACATTAGCATATTTTTATATCTTAAAAGTTATAACAGACTAATTCATTGTAATTATTTTAATAAAAACATTCACAGAAATAATTTACTTTCCACGAAAGCTTCTAAGACAAATATAAATGCACAAATGTACCTGGCGTGACGAATATACATATTTGGTTCTTTTTGCTGCTACTTTAGTTCTACAGAGCATGGACCTTCTATAAGTTTTGCCTTTATTTGGCATATGGTTACCGAAATCAATAAGTGTGACCAGCCTGACAAATACTAGCCAGTCTGAGTCAATAACAGCCTTCTTTCCTAGACTATACGTTTATTCTTTTTTACCTGACGTTCCTGTGTAAAAGTCAAATTTACAAATATATCTAGTTACAGAATAATCCAAAAACCAAACTTTGTAACCTCGTTTTATTGGTATTATGGGTATAAATTAATGAATAACATACATTTGAAAGGGACCATAGATTTGTCTACTGTCAGTTCTTTTTTCTGCTGCTTTACTGCTATCGAGCATAGATCTTTTGCCTTTATTTGGCATATGGTTTTCGAAGTCAGTAAGTATAACTTCTTTTGGAACTACTCGCTTGTTTGGTAGGAACAATGCTGGTCTATTTAATTTATTTTTAGATATCTAGTATATCCAGAAATGAGTTTTTAGCCAAATTTAGTCTAAAACTTTTGTTTTAACTTTTAAAGGTTTTGATCAACTCTTGTTTTTCTAATTATATTCATTAGTACAAAAGAATTAACAATAACTATATCATTAAAAAATATATAATATCTTGTGCCTTCGGTTAGTAGATCTGCTGCCAATTGCTTATCGTTCATGACACTGATTTTTATTGTTTTGCATCATTAAATATTTAATGTTAGACCGCATTGTATCTACAGCGTACCTAATATAATATTCTGAAGTAGTTTTTCCATTTGACGAATTTATGTAAAAAACTTATCAAATGGTAGCCAGTCTGACAACAACCTTCTTTTTCAGACTATACCTAAGTTTTTTGACTATGACTGATTTTTCTGTGTAAATTTTAAATTTCCATAATATCTAGTTATAAAATATTCCAAACACCAAACCTTTTTTATTGGTATTAAGGGCAAAAATTGATGAATAACCTACATTTGAAAGGGACCGTAGATTTGTTTAAAGCGAGAAATAAAGAAAAATTCAATACGCTACCAAATGACAAAGCGAGATCGGCGTTCATAATGATGAATTCTCTTTTCAGAAGTCACGATTTACCACTTGCTACCAAAATCTCTCTCATTAGATGCTATATATTTTCTACGTTATTATACGGAGTAGAGGCCTGGAGACACTTTCCGAAGCTTCTTTAAGAAAACTCGAGGCATTCGAGATGTGGTGTTACAGACGTATTTTAAGAATTTCATGGGTGGATCGTGTGACTAATGTTAAGGTCCTACGTAGAATAGGCAAGGAATGCGAGATTATTAATACCATCAAAGAGCGCAATCTAGAATATCTTGGCCATGTTATGAGGAATGAACAGAGATACGGCTTGTTGCAACTCATTCTTCAGGGCAAGGTATTTGGAAAGAGAGGACCAGGGAGAAGAAGAATATCTTGACTTCAAAACCTGAAAAAGTGGTTTAATACATCGACAACCGGACTATTCAGAATAGCAGCAAGCAAAGTTAGGATAGCCATGTTGATCGCCAACATCCGGAAAGGATAGGCATCGTAAGAAGAAGAAGACCAAATGACTGGCCTAGTATTTTGATACTTTGTCATATCTTGATCTTCTTTTTGTATTGCTGTATTGCTATTTGCCAGACGTATAACTATAAATGGCTATTTTCTTGTAACATTTTAAATTAATTTATATTTAAATGGGAATAAGCCACAATTAAAGGTTAAAATACGTTTATTGACGTTTCAATTTCCACTTCGGAAGTCGTTCTCAAAATACAAACATTATAAATGGCAGTGAGATAGAACAAATCCAGGAATATATCTACCTAGGCCAAATCCTGAGACTTAACAAAGAGAACCAAAGTGCGGAAATTACTAGAAGAGCAAGACTAGCGTGGGCAGGATTTGGAAAACTTAGTTGGATACATAAGAACCGCAAAATACCCCAATACTTGAGGAGCAAAGTGTTCAACCAATGCATCCTTCCTATCATGACATATGGATGTCAAACCTAGACCCTAACCAAAGTAAACATGAATAAACTAGCCACAACAGAAAGAACAATGGAAAGAGCAATGTTAGTTATACGATTGTCAAATAAAAAGAGGAACGACTGGGTAAGATCCAAAACACAAGTCAAGGACATAGCAACAAAAATTGCCAAACTTAAATGGAGCTTCGCGGGCCACACTGCTAGACAAAAAGACCAACGTTGGAATACTACAATACAACATTGGAGACCTTACGAAAGTAAACAACCAAGAGGAAGACCACAGATGAGATGGGTTGATGATATTAAAAGAATAGCTGGAACAAATTGGAAATATGTTGCTCAGGATAGAGACCGATGGAAGGAGTTGGGAGAGGCCTACGTCCAAACATGGACGACAGAAGGCTAAGAAGAAGAAGAAGAAGAAGAAGTATTGCCATTTAAGAGAATATTTAAGTTTTTTATATCTTTAAGATGGCATAAGTTGTGCTATACCCAAAACCGCAAAATAGGGATTACTAAATCAATAGTTTGTTAACTGAGGAAGCTGACGAATTCTCGTCATAATCCAAACGTCAATGAGAGTTTGAATTTCATCCACACAGTATTTATCAAAGAAATCGATGGCTCTGGTGCTTGTTTTTATTACTTTTTCGGGTCTTGTAAAGCGTATAAGTTTGTCTGGCCAACAATCATTTGTAGAAATTCTTCACCAAAATTCTTCAAAAAATAAGATATTTCTCTGTCGTGTTTTTTAAACTGAAAACAGCTTTCTGTAGTTTCATGAAAGTGTATCTGTTCATTAAAAATGCAATAAGTTTCCTGACTACCTATATGTTCTGATTTGTTACTCTTCCTTTGGTATTGAACAACATAATCTGGGGGTAAATTGGGTATACAATTATTGTATTTTCCATATCGCTACTACTTGCGCAATAGCTTTTAATATTTTCAGAGTTTACTCGGCGATTATTATTATTATCTAAATTCCATATAACTGTAAGAAATTTGCTGAATAGTTAATTACAAAAACAGTTACACTAAAAAATATATTTCTTGCTTAAAAATTACACATAAATATTTTGGACAGTGGAAAATATGTTTCCCACTAATATATCCCATTATAAGAGTTCTCAAAATAACTAAATTTGTTTTTGTAAACAAGCAATCACAATAAATAACCATTATGTAAGATAACGTATACAAAATAAATCTTTACCTAAAGTTACCTAAATCTTAATCTATGAATTTAAACCTCACAAAACTGCCCTAAACAGATAGCAAATTGATGAAAAAATACTGTGTCACTTAAATGTTAAAAATAACTGTACAGATTCCATCTCTGACCATGTAGTGGAATATAGGGGAGTTTAACAATATTTGGTAAGATGGCAGCACTAGTACTGTTTAAACATTCTAATTCACATCGCCCATAGAGCGAATATTTGACTATGAGAATTTATTTTCCCACCGCCTATGAACAGGTTAAGTAATCTACACGAGGAAGACAAAAATCTATACTTTTCATGTAATGAATAAAGCTGTGATATTAAGTTATTAATAGTTATAGGTGAATTACTGAGAATAAAAAGAAATAGTAGGGTGATAGTTCTTTTATGAGAAGTAAAATGTTATTTAAGCACCCAAATAAATAAGGCTGTTACAATCAAGACTTGAAATAAATTATAGTATAGCCTAAGAGCGAAGTTAAAGCCATCCAAAAAGACAAGAAGGATTTTCAAGATAAAATGAGTTATTTAAAAAAAGTCAATTTAGGACTTATGGTAAAAATTTCCTGGAAAGCAAGATTAAAAATATGGATAAACAAATGAGAAAACAAAATATTCTAAACAGAGGACACAATTTTAGGATTAATAGGAATTAGAAGAAATTAAAGATGCTACCAACTTTATTGTAAATAAATTTTGGAAATAGAAGCAAAATTTTTAAAATCTCTAAAAATAAACACTACAAAAAGCCGCCACGAAAATTTTAAAACTATAAAGGTGTGTAATAAGATTATATATAATCAGATAGTAAAATATTAGAGGTACTTTCAGAGCAGGAGCACCTAAAGACTGAATAGATACCTACAAAGTGATAGGTATAGGAAGTGATAGAGGATTAAGTGATACATTTTGAGGCAGCCACAAAATCAAAAGATAACTATTGTGAATAATTGGAAGAAATTACCTATAAAATATCATCATATGAGACAAAAATTATTGTAGGAGCTTTCAACTCAAAAATAAAGGGGGAAATCTATTAAAAGGAATTAATGAAAAGGTAAATAGATGGGCCAAATGTATCAAAAATATATCTATTACACGTAGAGGATTATAACAAACCTAACAAATAAAACTACTAGGACAGTAAAATGGAACGATAATGAAAAAGCACCTATCAGGGCAAAAATTGTAGCTATAATAAAAACTTGGAAAATAACAAGACAATTGCTGAAAATAATATTGGTGAGTTTTTACAAAAAAATGTGGCGATACGCTTTATGAATTATTCAAAATATTCGCAAGTTAAGCGAATGGAAAATATATTCTTATATTCTATTGATTTCACAATTTATACTTTAATACTTTATGCTATTCGCTGCATATCTTATGTAATATCGGTCTTAGTCTTTAGTTATCTGATTTGGATACCATATTTGATAGACATAAAGTAATACAAATACATTAAAATATAAAGCTTTGTGTCGCTTTTTATTTAGAGTTAATCCAAAATAATAAAGACTATAAAAACCTTTTTAGAATATTTTGTAAAATTAGCAAGAGTAAGTACTTATACATTTTTGAATAACCAAAACATCTCGAAAAAAAAAGCAGTAGCATCCTGAGGTCTGAGGGTTTTGTAGTCTAAAGTTTTATACTATTTTATAGGTCTTGTACGCACTGGAAATGTTTGTTGTTAACACTGTGTCTGTTACTACGACACAAAATGTCAAAGGTGATGTAGCAGTTGCAGAAGAAACATTAGGAAAAAGTACTTACTGACGACGGCCTGTATGTACCAGTTAAATATAAGACCCCATGTACCCCGAAAAAATGGCGCAGTATAAAACACCTGGCCCATTTTTTCACCACCTGAGTCACAACGAGGCGCCGACCCTCGCTCCGGCCATAGAATCGTACCATATTATCGATCGATAGGTAAAATAAATGCAAAATTTTAAATGCAAGCGTTCACTGTCACTACTATGCTCTAGGCGAAGATACGTTGGGATGGTCTCCGTTATGAACGTACACTTAGACAAATAGCCAAAGAGAGTTTTTTAATTTTGCTTCATTTGATATATTTTGTTTCGATCATACATTAAAGGACTGCAATATTATTGTCCGTAAATGAGTAAGTAGTAAGTTTTAAGTTTTAGTTCTAATAGAAAAACTGTGTAGATATTGGTATTACTATTTCAATTATAGTGTACACTAATTATTTTCACATATCTCATTAAAACATAAAATTATGAACTTGTTTAAAATATATTTTCTACTGAAAAGGAAAGATGTACTTTGAATACTTAAGGAAAATTTCTGTTTCAGCGATATCGAATAATAACTGTCAAGAATAAACTGAAAGGCAAATAAATAATATTCAGTAGCATGCAAATGGGAACGTGATCATAACTACAATTAAATCAATATATTATTAAAAAAAACGTATTTTCATTGGCCTTGGTCTCCTTTATTTTTTGCCTTCACCCTTGCTTGTCTGTCTCCATACACGGACTCCTTAAAGGGCTTGTGCGTCGCTGTTGACTGTGTCTTCCCAGCGCTTTCTTGGCTTTCCAACCTGCATTCTCGCATTAAGTACTCTTTTTGGTAGCCTATCTTCTCCCATTCTTACCACATGTTAGGCCCATTGCAATCTTTGTATTCTAATGAAGTCTGACAGTGGTGCTTCCTTATAAAGTTGATATAGCTTGCTTTGTATCGACTTCTGAAGAATTCGTGTTCCCTCATAGGTCCTAGTATTCTTCTCAGTACGTTTCTTCCGAATGTGTTTAAGTTTGCTTTTGGATATTTCTTCCAGGAACCATGCTTTACTGCCATAGCATGCTATTAGGGCTACTAGAGGTGCCAAGTTTTTATAGATTCTCGTCTTTTTATTTTGGTGGACATTTTTAGACCGAAATATATGGGAGAGGGCAAAATAAGCTTTGTTTGCCTGCGTTATTATCTTCCGTATTTCTCCATCTTCTCCATCGGCATATATTTCTACTCCCTGGTATGTAAACTTTCCAACGGTTTCAATGCCATCTTCATGTTTAATGTTTTGTGGGACTATATTTCTTCTCGTCTGTATCATTATTTTAGTTTTTTCTGTGTTAATTTCTAGCCCTAGCCTTTTTGTTTGCATTTTTATGCGTATGTTTTTGTACTCCTCTTGATGTTCTACTCATAATATTAATATCATCGGCATAAGCGGCCAGTTGAACTATTCGGTTGGTGAGTAGGTTTCCTCATCTAGTTTGCATTACCAGTTACCAACCCGCATACCCCAGTTTCGGTGTTAGTATTTTAACTAAATGGAACAAATATATTTAAGGAAACTTCATCTTTGAGTAAAATGATCTTTATAAATAAAAAATGACTTTTTTTTAAATTATTTCATTTGTACATTTAGGTATTGACAAAGTATGACTATGGGGAGGAAAAAGTGTAAGAGAGGATTTATGTAAAGCCCGTAGGTCGTATGGTAGTATAATTTTTTAATCATGCAAAAACAAACCAGAGGATGTGGTTTGTCTCAGCCAGTTACAAGATCGTGGTTTTGGTCAGATTCAGACATCGGCTGAGGCTTACTCTAAGTGTTTTATTCGCTGGATATAATAATGAAAAATTTAGTCGACTTTATATAGTGCAGTAGACAACAAAGCCGATTTTATATAGTGACAAGTCATTTAATCAAACACACACACTACCTAAAAAAAATTTCAACATTTAAAAAAAAAATTAAGTTATTGGAGATTTATCAAGACTCTATAAATGGACTTTTTTGTTAAACATTTTAATAGTGTGTTAGTGTACTACAAAAAATCGATATAAAAATTATTTGGACATGATTTCGATTATACACAATTATTGTAAGCAAAGTTATTTAAAGTTGCATCTTTCTTAATTATGATTATATTATTAAAACGATTATGTAGATATCACTGTCTCTACTATTATATGTTAGTATTCTGTAGATTTTATTGAAAATAAAACAAAAATTATAATAAAAACATTACCTAATAATTTCTAGTTGTTTTACTTGATTTTTTCGACCCACTTATACCCGAATTAATTTTTTCTTTTAGTGAAGTGTAATTTTTAAAAGTAAATTTACTTTGTACTACCGACCTGATGATGCTTTGCAAATTTTAGAAAGCCAAACCGGTCGTCTTGGGTAGTAAAATTAAATTGATTGTGAGTAAGTCTAATTTATTTCTTTTTACCTCTTTTTAATTTTAATACTTACCGCTTCTTGGCTCCCGAGTAAAAAGAAGTAAGATTTCAGATCCCTGGTTCAATTTTCCCTTTTATCCTCCTGCTCCTTCTTCTTTATCACCCTAGAGATTAGACAGTGCACTTTTCTCCGTTCCTCTCATTATCATATATACCATGTTTCTTTCATCTAGACTTAAACTCATTCGACTCTCGAAGTCTCGCCACTCATTTGTCTACCTCTGGTAGTTGAAAAAGGGTCAAGCTCTTCACAAATAGTACAGTTTGTCGAGATAGATGGTTAGAAACTGCGTCAGGAAGTAGTTCAGTTGCCTGAACTTACATTCCCACCACGGCCTCAGATCGGAAATAAAGTCCTTCATCCCACTTGCCTTTACGCTCCTATTCGCCAATTTTCTCTGCGAATCCTCTATGGTTCTCTCTCTCTATCTTCCTCAACTATATTTCCATTTATCCTCCTTGCTTATACTTTGCACAACAAGACGGTTATTATCAGCGCTCTCATGGCATACAGAGCCTCATTTGAAGCCATCCTGTAGGCACTAGATACCCTGAACAGCATTCGCCTGTCCGAAGTCCTTATCAGTTTGGCGCATTTCGTAGTGTTTAGTACGCTGCACCAAACAAAGGCAGCATAGGTCACCACCGACTGGAAAACTTTAATAAGCACCCTCCTTTTAGTGCTACCTAGGCCTCCAATGTTTGGCGTTAGCCTTACCAACGAACCTCACTACTTTCGATAGCCAGACTTCGAGATATGTAAACGGTTAAACCGGTGCAACCTTAACTTTTTTCAATATAAGGCAAACTGATAATTTGTTTCGACTACCTTTGAGAACTAGCACCTCAGTTTTCTAAGCTGTAAATCATTCTATATGATCCACCTACTAATATGATGCAGGGATGTGTTAGCCTTCACAACCAGTGAAGGATTATCGGCATATGCCACAAGAGTGCATTCCCTTGGCATCTGTAGCCTCAGTACCTGGTCGTACAGGATATTCCACAGGGTAGGACCTAGTAATGAACCCTGCGAAATACTTTGCGATAACCTGATGTTGGTATCTTTTCCCTTATGTACCTGTCAGTAAAGTATCTGTCAACCACGTTGAAAAGGTACTCAATAACGCCCAATTCCCATAATCTGGGCATGATTTCTATCATAATGCTGTGTTAAAGGCATTCTTGACGTCAAGTAGAATGAGAGCCACTAAAACCTTTATATCCTGCGTAACTAAATATCTATAGTGGACTTGTTGGCCCTAAAAAGTTAGTTCACTTTTCTCTCTAAGACCTTCTTATTTTATTCCTGTATTTATTCTGCATTTGCTTTAATTAATTCATTCTCTCTTTCAAATCTTCTGCTTGCACTCTTCTTAACCTGTTGCATTTCTTTCTTACTTTCACGCAATTTGTCTTTAAATATTAAAACCAATCGTTTCACCAGTATGGTTGGTTTTTTCATACCTTTCATATCTTACACAAGCTAACTCCTATGCCGCAGTTAGACCTTCAATCAACTTACTCACATTCTCGCATCCCGGCCAATCAAGCCAAAAGCATCTACAACCTCCTCATTTAAATATCTATTTAGATCGATATCTTTCTTCCTTTTGCTTGCTAGGTCAAAACTCACATACTTGTGTAATCTGAGCAATTCTTCCAAAACAGTTCAGCTCACTACTCGATTTAAAAGTGACATTAAAACCAGTGATTCCAAAAATGACTCCCCTTCTCACGAACGTAGGTGACTTACCTTACAGTCTTACAGCGGCCATCTCATTTTCGGAGTACGGTACGTGCGAAAGTCCACTGCGCACAAGTAGGAGAGAGTGGTTTTAGTTGGTAGGCAGGATAACCGGAAGGCGTCCATTTGCAGGACCTACTTCTAGGAGAAAATGGACTTGGATGTACTCCTCTACTCTGAATCTAACATACGCCAGTTTTCCTAGGGATGGGTTAACGTGGTATGGTTTTTAAAAATTACTTCCCTCCAAAAAAGATGCTTTACCATCATTTTGCACAGTAAGCCCCACAGCGTGGATCCATCTGATAGATACTTCCCTCTTCCCTTCTTGCACTCGTGGGTTGCATGGACAATCCATCGCATTCAGGTCATCGGCTATGACGGCCGGTACAGTCTCTGTCCTAGCCTTTTGCACAATCGAGTGAATGTACTCTTCATTTACTCGAAGCGGGATGTTTGGTGAAACATAGCAATTGTACACCACCAGGTTTTCAACATTTACCTTAACATAACCGTTCGTAACGAAGTGTCTGGTAATGCCAACTCCTCGATTCACCACATATACGTTTAAAGTAAAAAGTTTATTGTCTTAAATATAGATATATTTCCTTGTAATATATTTTCATGGAAAAATTTTTAAGAAATTTCCTATATTTGTGCTAAAGATCTAGGTCCCATAACGATAGTTTTCAATCACAAAGTACACAGTAGTTTTTACTGTTGAACTGTTCTACTGTTTATTAATTTTTAGGCCTACTGATGTCTAGAATGAAATTGTTTTTACTGTCAGTCGGTACATTTTTTATTTGTCAAATTATTATCTAAATAAATTATTTAAAATAACGTTGAAGAGAAGGTGTGGATCCATATTATTTTAATTATCTTGATAGTAAACGATCTATTTGATTTGCACCTCGTACAATTTGTAGATTGTTTTACATTTATGCTTCACGCTTCACAATTTCTGTTTTAAGTAGAAAGTTTATCATTTCTTATTAGTACTGTAAGATTATGGTATGAAAGATGTGTTCTTTTAAATATTTTCATTATTATGTTTTACTACTGTAAGGTTCTGTTAAGGTTTTTGATACACGTTATGTATGATGTTATTCTTGTTTGTTTTCTTAGGCACTTTCATGTTTATATTTTTCATATAAAATTTTTAATATTTTCATTATTTTAGTCCCTGATGAAATGTCATAGCCTTTTTTCATGAGAGTCTAAAACTCTATTCCTTGTAAAATTTCAGATATTATTCACTGGATTAAAGAAAACATAATTGGCAGACTAAGGTCTTCTATTAGGATAAAAATCTGGGATAAATAAATAATAAATGTATGCAGTTTTTATTGATAACAACTGATAATTTCAGATTTAATTCAAAACCACACATTTGCAAGTTTTTTTTTAAGCAGAAAGTTTTGTTAAATGTTATTATTTTTAAGGCAGCTGCTTTGGTACATTTGATATTTTTATGATACAAGAAGGGAAGTTGTTACAAATTTAAATACGATTATTATTTATTACCAATTGCAGTTATTACCTAATAAAAATAGTTTTTGACCATTTGATAATTTATAACTTAAAAATAATGAGCAATTTTTTGATATATTTTTGCAGGAATTTAAATGAAAATATTTTTTAGAGTTTTTTAAAAACTTGTAAATTATTGTACTAAATAGCCACATATTTAGTTTATGTCCTTTTAGCTACACTTTTATTCATATAGCTGCATCGAAAGTTTAAAGTATGGATTAATATTTTTCGATATTTCTAAAGATATTAAGAATATTAAGAAAATATTAAGAAAATTTTTAAAAGCTGCTGGCGGGTAGATACACTTTATGATTCTGGTAAAGTCAGGTCTACTTTGGGGTCGCGAACCTGCCTGCGCGAGTTGGGGTTCACTCTCACTTCCTTTGACCAAGAGAGTGCTATGTCCCAACCTATTATCCTTGCGAAATATAATAAATTTCCTTACCTATCTTTTATCAACCTGCACAGGTCAGTGTGATAGAGAAAACGGTCAAGAATCTCTGTAAAATGAGAAAGAAAAATAATGCGGGGCCCTTAGACTTTGACAGTCCTCTAAAGTCAGGCTGTGGTAGCAGTCTCAAAGGTAAAGAAACAAAAGGTGCTAAAAATACCCGGAGTCAAATAGTCTGTTATCACAAACGATAACGTTAAAGTATATGGTTTATGCCAACCTATAATATCAAAATATTGATGAAGAACTAAAAACGTTTAGAACTTGAAAACAAGCTCAGGCATATAAATTAGGATATAAAGGGTGTTTTTTAGAGTTATAAAAATTTGAAATGGAATAAAATAAAGATAATTTTTACAAATGAACATGAAATTGACTTTTTTCGGAAGACAGACTCTTGGCATTATAATTTAAATGTTATTTTTGGCATATGACCGTCATAGCTGGCTCTGACGTAGTTTAATCTGGAGGTCCAATTTTCGATCACTTGTTTCAATATTGATCGTCGTATATCGGCAATAACGCGACAAATGTTGTCTTCCAAGTGGTCAATCGTTTCATGTTTATTGGCGTAGACTAGCACCTTCACATACCAACACATAAAATAGTCTGGTAGTATTAAATCGCACTATTGCAGGCCAATTCATGGTCCGAAATGTGAGACTATGCAGTTACCAAACATTTCCTTCAATAAATCAATTGTGGCACAAGCTGTGTGACATGCTGCGCCGTCTTATTAAAATATTAGAGAGTCCCGTCTTTGCATAAAAAATTTTTTTTGACCTACACTATCGCAAGAGGTATCCAAATTTGCGTAATTTTCTAGAGATTATGAAAAATGTAAAATAAATACGATAGCATGTCATCTTCAGGGCTCTACTAGACTTTAAAATTTTGTAAATTTTACGTTGGTACATACCTAAATCATATACTTCAAATAATACACAAATTAACAAACTTAACAAACAACATAGATCCTATATTTGATGACAAAAACCTAAAATTTGAACTTATTTTTGGGTCCAAAATTTGGCATTTCTGCCCGAGACTTCAACCTGGTTCTGATAAAGCTATCTCTAGAAGTAGCATCAGTTACATTCTGAGAGGCCTCTGTAATCAGTTTAACACATCTTTCTACAGATTGTGTGTGGTAGGGAAAGTCAAAAATATCCAAGCTTTTATCTTTTACTATGATGTGAAAGTTCTTAGTAGAAATATGCCGACGAACCGACGGTGTTGTAACCTGACAGTCCTGACGTTCGTGCCACATAATAATATCGGTGTAATCTTTAGCAGAGAAGTTCATTTTTGATGTTTTAAATATTCTGCCTTTATCGCCACTTTCAGTGTCACTAGCTTTTTTTATTTTTCATCGTGCCATATGATACCTAATATGATCTCTATCATCAAACAACATACTCACAAAGTAAGTTTTCTGGGTGGACACAAAAAGCATTTCTTTCGATAACGGTATCCACAAAAAATCTTAGATTTTCGGGTAGAAATCGAGATTACATAATTAGTTGAAAAATATGCTTCGCTCCATCCTTAAAAGACTCTTTTTGCTTAATTCTAAACTACATCGGAGCATATACTTGAACAAGCAATTGTAAATTTTCTGATGGATTAAGCGTAGTTACATAAAGTCTGAGTAGACGATTAGCAGTAGTAAGCTATCTGGAGTGTGCCATTTTTCCAGGTTGACGGTTTGGCAATTCAGCAGTAGAAAAATCGGTTAATATTGCTTGACATATTTCATACAGATATTTTTGATCTGTACTTAATTCATTGACTACATTTTTTGGCAAGTCAGGCAAATTACCATTCACAGCAGAAAAAGTCACGGTGGGTTTATTTTCATAAGCAACTAACTGTTTTTCAATAGGTCCGGAGTATTCTCTAGGACCCAAAGTAGAACCATCTATGGTCAGGAACAAGTGACGAAACGGTAACTAGTTGGCATGAAGCAAACAAACGCACCATTATAACGGTCTCTCCTAATACTCCTCTAAATATTGAAACATACCACCCTTCCAGCCAATATTAGTTGCAGTTGCATCACATCCAACGCAAATTACATCATCTAAATTCAATCTTTGACCCTCAAAAAAAGTTGTGATCGAAGTAAAAATTCCAGTTGCAGTGCCACGACTAGGCATTGTATATCCCAAATAAATTGATCTGGGTTCTGATAACAATGAGATGTGTTCTTCCAAAATCTCTTTGCGGTGGTAACGATTCCCTATTTTCTCATTTATCAGCGTCTTGTCCTTTCGTCCATCAAAATAAATGATATTTACAAAAATACCTGCAACATCTTTTGAAGCATCTCTTCGGGCTTTACATACAGCTCTGTGGATTTTGTTTTTATCAGTAATCAGTGCACATCGTATTTGTTCAATTGAGTAATAAAAAAGGTAGTAATCATGTCTCTATAGCGGTCACCATTGACTGTAACGTTCTGGCCAGCACCGTTTTTGAAGAAGTACGGTACCATGATTTCACCAGATAATAAACCACACCTAACAGTCTGTTTTTCTGGATGTAATGGTTTTTCAACATACATTTGAGGATTATCTTAACTCCAAATAGGGCAGTTTTGTTTGTTGGCGTAGCCATTCAACCAAAAGTGAGCTTCATCGCTAAACTAAATTCGCTTATGAAAATCGGAATCAATGGCAATATGCTTTTGGACCCACTCACCAAATCTACGAATCTACGCCTTGCTAGTTGATGATGTACCTTCAATTCTTGCGTGATTAAATAAGTTAGATTTTGTAATCACGCAAAGCAAGATCTTTCAGCAAAATCATCCATAAAGTAGATGGACACGTATCCAACTGCTGTGCACGATGGCAGATAAATTGATTATTGTATGGTCCGCTCTACAGCAGCAACAACTTTTTCTGTACTTACAGAACGACGTGTCTGTGAATGCGTGTTATTATTTAGAGTAAACGTAGTTCTAAAACGTTTCATGGTTAATCGAATTACTTGCACTGATGGACTATTATGTTGACCATAAACTGGACGTAGTGCGCTATACGTATTTAAAACAGAACCACAATTTTCAAAATAAATTTGTACAATTTGGAAGCATTGTTGGGGCGTCAAGTCCCGAACTTAACATAAATCACTTGACAGCTATCACAATGGCTGACAGCTAAAAAAGTGTTACCAACTTACATTAATTTTCTGTACCTCAAAAAAAAAACACTCTTTACTAAGGTTAGTATGGGTTAATAGAAGTACAGTGAAAGGATGGAAAACAAGTAGTACTTTCGTTGGAAGAACTGTTGCTTTACAGTGAAGTGTTTTTTAATGGTGTATTTTTAATGGTGCAATTAAAAGCAAAAGCGATAGAGTTTTATATATCTTATCTAAAAAATTAATTAATAAACAAATTCGATTAAAGATCATCCAGGTATATGTACCTGCAAGTACCCACACAGACGAAGAAGTTGAATGGTTCTACGACGACGTTAAAAATGTGATGCAAGAGGTAACCACCAACTATACTACTGATGAAAAACCTAAATGCCAAAATAGACCACAAGCAGAATGATTCGAAATTTGTAGTTGATATAGAGATAAAAACAAAAGGCGTAAATTTCGTAGAATATTTTCTGCAATAGAGACTATATGTCATAAACACATTTTGAAACACGCCCCTCAAAAAATTGATTTAATACTTTGTTTTAATTATTAAAGTATTTATTTTTTATTTGTTTGTTGATTCAGATTACTACTGATTATACCCTTTTTCTGGGTAGAACATTGTGTTCTTGTATTTTTTTGAGAAAAATTCCTCAGTTGTGTTCGAAATTTTTCTGATGGGTGGTAGGAGTCTGTAACGTTATAAACGTCACATGTTTATAATTTTTCTTTAAATAGTTATTTATAAACAATAAAAACGTCACATATTTGTTATTTTCCAATAGTAATAATTGTCCCTTCTTCTATTGTCTACTAATGCTACCATTGGGTACTACTTTATTTCTTTAGGTTTACTGTATTTATTTTATACTTTATTTGTATCCACCTGTCTTCTGTATCTTCTACCAGTCATCGTATTGCAAGCTCTTCGCAGCTGCTGCTTCTTCTCTAAGTTCTATCTTCTTTCGGAGGTTGGAAATCATCATGGCTATACGGACCCTGATGACTGCCGCTCTAAATAGTTCTGCACTACTCCATTCAAACTATTCCCTCCTCAAGTTCTGAAGCCACATTATTCTTCGTCTTCTCACATTTCGCTTTGCTCAAACTTTGCCTTGTATAATAAGCTGCAATAATGGGTATTTTTGCTCTCTTATAACATGACCAAAATACCTATATTTTCTTCTTTTGATAGTTAATATTATTTTAGCTTCATTTCTCATTCTTCTAGTAACTTTTGCGTTTGACATTCCTTGAGTCCATTATATTCGTAGGATTCTTCTGTAACACCAACATTCAAAGGCGGCCAACGTTTTAATATTATTCATGCTTCAAGTAATAAAGAAGAGTAGTGAATAGGTAACACCGAAGCATTTTTAGGCGTAGTCCTCACCTTATATCCTGACAACAAAGAAACTTTTTATGTACGTGTCTTAATTTCTTTGGTTTGGTCTACATTTGATATTATCCATATTTCTAAGTATTTGTAGGTATCCACACTCTCAATTACAGTATCCTCAACAATCAATTCGATGTTTGGATCTGCTGATTTAGTCATATTCATGCATTTAGTTTTTTTTTAATTCATCCTTAGTCCATATTCATGACAGCATTTATTAAGTCGTTGCATTACTTTCTGTAAATCATTGTTGTGATCCGTCATTATTACTGTATCGTCTTCAAAATACAAGTTAATCAAAACTTGTTCATGGATAGATATACCTTATATTGAATCTGAGGGCGCTTCTTCAAATACCGCTTCACTGTAGACATTGAAGAGTAGTGGTGACAGCACGCAACCCTGGTGGAATTCTCTCTGTATTTTGATATCTCTGGTGTTCTGGTTGTCAACTCTTACCTTCCCAGTTTTATTCCAATATAGATTAGATATAATTTTCATATCACGACTGTCAATATTTCTATTTTTTAATATTTCTAAAAGATTTTTATGTTGAACCTTATCAAATGCCTTTTCAACACCTACAAAACATAAGTACATATCCTGATTCATATCAGACAAATTGTGTGTAGCTAATTTCATACTTAACAGTTTTAACAATTCTGTTATGTGCATTATTTTCAAAAACGTTTCAAATGTGTGACTCATTAAAGCTATTGTTCTGTGATCTGAGCAGGATATTGCACTTGACTTTTTGGGTATTGCCACAAAGGTCGATTGCAGCCATTGTCTGGGGATTGTCAGTTGCAGTCTGATATATTAGATTAAAGAGTTCAACCATTACATCAATAACATCTTCATCAATGAGTTTTATTAATTCGGTGGGCACATCATCTGGTCCGGTAGCTTTGTCTTCTTTTGTGTTTTTGATGGCATAGATAACTTCTTCCCTTAATATTGGTGGTCCGGTATCTTCTGTGGTTTCTAAGGATAGTTCTTCTCTTTCATTATTAAATGGCTTTTGGATGTAATTAATCTAGTGACACAATATTTTCTTCATATCCGTAATAATATCTCCTTTATTACTTTTAAGAATATTTGCTCTTGTTTGCTGCTGTAGCTATCTTTAAATATTTTATGTGCTTAAAGTATCCAGAGTACTTATCATATGTAAAATGCATCTTTTTATTACGCCGTCTACTTTCGAAGGTTGTCGATCCAAATGGCAATTGTGGCTTTGAATCTTATACTGTCGTACGAAGTTGAGTCGTGGACTCTTACAAACGCTACCTAAATGAAAATTGAGGGTTTTGAAATGTGGCTTTATCGTCTAAAGTAAAGATATACTTAACAAATCTTTAAAATGACCATTGGTAAAAGTGATTTGCATGAAAATTTAGGTAGGTTATAGCTAAAATATGCCAAATATCAGAGATAGAAGTAGAAATACCGAACAAAACTTTAGCATAGACAACTATAATTTTGAGGTAGTAAATAAGTCTACCTATCTGGGTTCTTTTATAACAAGCGATAATGACACATCTAAAGAAGTAAAACATAGGTTAAGTAAAAAATAAACAGTTACAAACAGAAATTTAAGTCAAAAACTAACTATATAGAGCACATCCTACTAGTCCTGACTCCTGACATATGGGTCATACCTTCAAAAGAGAGGCAAATCGTCTACTCGTCTTCGAAATGAAGATACTACAAAGAATAAAAATGATGCAATTTGTGAAAATGGTATTTAGAGAAGGCGATAAAGTTCCAAATTGTACGATAAGTAAAAGATATAGTTAATAGTAGAGATATAATATCTTTCATTATGCAAAGAAGCAATAAAACGGATGAAAAGCAGGAAAGCTATAGGGCCTGATAATATCGAAGCTGAATTTTTAAAACTCTTGGAGGAAGAAGGAATAAATTGGATCACGGCTGTCTTCAATAAAATATGCAATACATGAATCATCTCTGATAAATGGCTAGAAAGAAGCAGACCTGAATGACAAAGACTTCAGAATAATTTCAGAACTATACTGGAATCAGACCGCATACATGAAAATTAACGGAGAAGAAACAGATCACATAAAAATACCACGTGGAGTTAGAGAGGGATGTATCCTGTCGCCGTTGATATTTAATATGTACTCTGAGAAAATTTTTAACGAGGCTCTTTACGGAATAGACGAAGGCATCCTTCTAAATTGTGAAAGAGTAAACAATGTTAGATATGCCGACGACACCATCGTGATAGCAGATAGTTTAGAGGGACTTCAGAGGCTAATTGACAGAATAAACGAGTACAGTCAACAGTACTGACTAAACATTAATACCCACAAAACAAAACAAATGATTATCAGCAAGGAGAATATAAATGGGGCTCATCTATACATTAATGGGACGCGGATAGAGCGAGTAAAATAGTATTGCTACCTGGGAACTATTATAAACGAACAGTGGATCAATGTACAGGAAATAAAGTGCCGCATAGGAAAGGCAAAAACGGTCTTTAACAAAATGAGCGCCATCTTCAAAAGTCACAACATATCGCTAGATACAAAAATGAGACATTTGAGATGCTATGTTTTCTCTGTGTTGTTGTATGGGGCGAAGGCATGGACGCTTACAGACGCTACTATTAAAAAACTTGAAGTATTTGAGATGTGGCTTTATAGAAGAATGCTGAGAATATCATGGACAGCAAGGATCATGAACAAGGAAGTTCTAAAAAAAATGAAGAAGGAACCAGAGATTGTGTTTACGATCAAATGCATAAAATTGCAATATCTGGGACACGTTATGAGAAATCAGCACCGTTACTCCCTGCTGCAGTCTATATTGCAAGGTACAGTGAAAGGTAAGCGAGGACCGGTAGAAGGAGAATATCATGGCTGCGGAATTTAAGAACATGGTTTAAGAAAACCTCAACGGAGCTGTTTCGACCCGCAGCTAGCAAGGTCATGATTGCCCATATGATTTCCAACATCCGAAACGAATAGGAACCAGAAGAAGAAGATCTTTCATAAAAGTAGGTAGGCTTAAATAGGCTGAACATGTGTCACAAGTAAATAAAAATAACAAACCCAGACAAACCCTATTATGTCACCTCGGGGGAACAAATAAGGGTCTAACCACCTTCTGTTGTCTCCGGATGCTCTGTAGAGGGCTTCGAATATACTGTCGAGAGCTCCTCTACTTAAGTCCATTTTCTGGTTATGGACTTGGAAAATATTTATATCTTCGGTGTCTTGCCTTGAAAAAGGCAAGATATTTCTTACACAACAAATTCCTCGTCGAAAATGGTATATTAGGTTGTGGTCTTCCGATGGCTTGTCTTGAGAAAGACAAGATATTTTCTTACATGATAAAGGATTGTAGAAATAAAAACACCATTAAAGTTGAAAATAACTCTCAGCCACAGAGTATGGAAAATAGAACAGGAGCAGAGCCCCGAGAGCACTAAGCTCTCGGAGAGCCCGTGAGGGACTGACCTGGCAGACCTAAAAATCGCCAATATTTATATGCGCTATTCAAACGATAAATAGGGATTTCCAGGTCAAGAGCCAATGGGAAAATTCGAGGCGGGGTACTAGTCCACAGACTATCGCATTCAATGACAATTAGCGGTACCAGTGGGAAATAGGAACACTAGAAGTATTAGAAAAAAGAAACGAAATAATAATAATAGGAGTAATAGCAGAAAACTGAAGATGGTCGAGATTCAGAAAATGAAAAAGTCACTCTTACCACCTTAGTTGAAAGTGTTTTTGTTGATTTACAGTTTACTTTATTTATATACTAATATTACATTTTGAAAGTTAAAATATAATAATATAATAATATAATATAAAAGGTGTGGTTAAAAAAAAAGTCGATTTTAAAGTAGAGACAGTAAAAAATTATACTTCTTGTAAACTAAAAGAACTAAAAAAAAAATACAGAAAAATAATAAACTTCTTTTTGTTTATTGATTTAAGTTTTTAATTTCTCTATACACCTAAAATTCAACAGGATATGATTGATTAAAATGTTGTATTCGCATGCGCTTAGCACCATCTTCAAGTCCTCTCAGTACATCCCTTTTTAAAACGGAAGGTTTAAAAAAAATTTAATAAAAAAAAGATCGTGTTCTAAATTTTTGTGAAATTTAAAAGTTTAAATTTAAGAAATTAAAAATTAAAAGGAGCACCAGAAATGTGTTATGCAAACTATTAATATTATTTTTTTATGGGTGTTGTATTTTCAATAAGTGGCTATTTAGATACAAAATTAAATGAAATTGGAAGTATTTTTATTTTACAAAAGGTTAATTACTATTTAAATGGGAATAAGCCACAATTAATGGTTAAAATACGTTTATTGACGTTTCAATTTCCACTTCGGAAATCGTTCTCAAAATACAAACGTTAGTAAATTAAACAAATTTTGTTTTTTGTTACTTAGTGAAAAATTCTTCTAATAATTTAATTTTATCTGACTCATCTATATTGACAATTCAGACATACATTATACATTTTAAAGTAGACGACTTTAAAACGATATTGCCAATATTGTTGAGTTGCGTTCCTGGGACGACTTTACTTATAAGATAGTTCATTCGATGACATGAAATCAACTTTAACTTGAGAATATCCGTCAGAAAAGATCATAACATGTAATTCGTCTTAAAACAGACAAATACATGCCATGATGACGGTAAAATTCTCCTGTTAGTGATTCCATAGTAAATTATGAGGGAAAAACCAGGAAAAAACCTCATAATACTATCCCGACATGGTAAGTATTTGATCGTGCATTTAGTTTACCTTCAATAAACACCAAATTCCGATTTTATATGTTTGTTATTGAAAAAACATAAATGATGTATTCTCTATATGTTACTGACTTACCAATACTGGTATTTCCCTTTTAATAACTTCCTCTTTCAATATGGGTAACCAGATCCTACTACATTCTGCCGAGGAATTCGCGGCACAATTGGTCTCATTTAGCATAATTAGAGCCGCTTCTTTGATCCTACAGCATGTACAAGGAATAATACGAGGAAAATAACAATACCATACATTAAAGGATTATCGGAAAAGCTTAAAAGGATAGGAAATAAATTCAACAGCATTCAAAACAACAAACACGTTGAGATCTATTTTGTCCAAAACCAAACCTAACAATGAACAAGAAAGGACAAGGAATTGCATTTATAAAATACCTTGTGAATGCGATCAGTTTTATTTAGGTGAAACATCAAGGCCATTAAATGTTGGAACAAGTAAACATCAATCCTATATTAAAAATAGAGAATTTGATAGATCTCAAATATGTAAACACGCATGGGATAATGAACATAGGGTTCAATGGAATGATTCAAATATAGTCCTAAAAGAAACGGATGGTAAAAAGAGAGAAATCAAAGAAGCGGCTCTAATTATGCTAAATGAGACAAATTGTGTCGCGAATTCCTCGGCAGAATGTAGTAGTATCTGCTTACCCATATTGAAAGAGGAAGTTATTAAAAGGAAAATACCAGTATTGGTAAGTCAGTAACATATAGAGAATACATCATTTATGTTTTTTAAATAACAAACATATAAAATCGGAATTTGGTGTTTATTGAAGGTAAACTAAATGCACGATCAAATACTTACCATGTCGGTATAGTATTATGAGGTTTTTTCCTCGTTTTTCTCTCATAATTTACTATGGAATTACTAACAAGAGAATTTTACTGTCATCATGGCATTCATTTGTCTTTTTAAAGACAAATTACATGTTATGATCTTTTTTGACGGATATTCTCAAGTTAAAGTTAATTTCATGTAATCGAATGAACTATCTTATAAGTAAAGTCGTCCCAGGAACGCAACTCAACAATATCATTTTAAAGTCGTCTACTTTAAAATGTATAATGTATGTCTGAATTGTCAATATAGATGAGTCAGATAAAATTAAATTATTAGAAGAATTTTTCACTAAGTAACAAAAAACAAAATTTGTTTAATTTACTAATGTTTGTATTTTGAGAACGATTTCCGAAGTGGAAATTGAAACGTCAATAAACGTATTTTAACCTTTAATTGTGGCTTATTCCCATTTAAATAGTAATTAATTTAAAATGCCACAAGAAAATAGCTTCATTACAAAAGGTTATAGAAGTAGATTATTATATTTAAGAATATCCCTATATACAAATATTTCTCTAACATGTAAATGGAAAGAAAGATTAAATAAAATACAGACGTCATCTTCTCGTATGAAGATTTATTTCTTTAATCCAAAATGACCACGTCATACAATGTAGATACAAGTGAATAACATACATTATTATTCAACAAAAACTTTTCATAATTATGAATGTTCATAACCAAAAGTCCTTATTTGCTATTCAAACAATTAAAAAAAAAACAATATTTCCAACTTCTTATGGGACAAATATACACAAAATAGAAATGTTTGGAAAAGTTTTCTTAGCCCCGCCCAATAATTAATTCGAATAATAATAGCAAAACTATCATTTTGTACTACGGATAACTTAAGTGAACTATATGAAAAATAATTTTATTGTCAAACATCACAATTTCAATACAATAGACGCTAAGACCGTTGTCTATTTACTTCGAAACGGCGTCTGATTTCCAAAACTACGTCAAATATTATCGTCGGTGTTATGTAATAGGAGCGAATCTTACAGAGCGAATTTTACGTTTTTGATGTTTTCGCCGATTCGACATGGATATCGGGAGCTACAGTTATGTAAAAATGGCGAACTTGTATGAGCAATGGTTTCCATAGAAACCTCAAGTGAAAAAATGCCGAAAGTAATTTGTAAAGTGTGTAATTGAAAAAAATAAAGTTTTAAACGTTTCAGATCCTTTGTCATGTGAAAGTTTAAATCCAGCGTTTTTTAAGAATATTTCAAATGCCTCACATTTGTTGCCAAAACTTAAAACTAAAATTGTATGCTATTGGTTTTAAAGATTAGGTTCTAGTTATCGAAACTTTATAGTGATTAGTCAATAAAAGGAATATTTTGTATTGATCTCATTAGAATAATAAAACTTTTATCAAAACTGAGTTTATTTGCGACAAAATACAAAAATTACATACAAAAGCTGAACTCTTTGCATATAAAACGCATCTTGATTTTTGTCGATAGGTCACTAGAATCAAAAGATATTTAATTTTTCTTGTCAAATTGATACAAATTTTATTGGACATTGATTTCGCGAGCCTAACTGACATTCAAAATCGACAGTCGCTTCAAGCGTTGTTTATAAGAGAACGGTTTATTCTACACAAAAAGTGCTTATAAAAAATTTTGTTTAAATTATCTCAGCTGCATTTTTTATAAAAAAAACATTTTTTCTACGCCCTACAGTTTCTTGGAAAAACGGTTTTTTTGCTCTTAGCAAAAGCCCGTTGGTAAAAATGATAAACTTTTTTGCATCTTTTTTGGCGTCCCAAAATTAATAATCTCGGCAACATTTAGCTTGTTCTTATGATTTTTAGGGGTTCAGTGGCATTTTCGTCTCTGACGACTGGAATATCAAGGACTTGTAATACAACTCTTTGTAATAGTATAATCTACTATTATAAAATATGGGCCACAAAAGCCTACATTCTTTGATAAATTTTATAAATAGCCTCGTGGTAGTTTTTGAAATAATTCAAGGAAACCTTAAGAAATGATAAATAGCTAAATTTCACTTTATTGAAAAAATTTGCTCTTTTGTCCCTAGACGCTCCTAGCCGCTCACCTCGCAATTCCAGATTACCAATTCGGATTCAGGGCTGGACACTCCACGCAAAACACATTGGTAGAAGCAACAACCTTCATCTCACAATCACTTAACGAAAGGAAACACGTCATAGGCATATTCCTAGACGTCCAGAAGGCATTAGACCAGGTCTGGCATACAGGCCTGATCGAAAAGTAGCTGAACATTTATCCACCCCCTTTACTTCACAAGCTGGAGTACCCCAGGGCTCAATACTTGCTCCAATATTATACACAGTGACATCCCCCGCCCACAGCAAGGATCGGAGTCCCTCCTACTTTTCGCTGATGATACGGCCCTCCTCACATCAGGGCCTCATAGAGAGCGTGGACAACAACGGTCTGTATTCGAACAATCACAGAACTACCTTAACAGAGTTATTACGTGGTGCTATAAATGAAGAGTAACTATAAATTCCTCCAAAACACAAAACATTCTTTTCAAAGCTTCAAATTGTCGCGATGTCCAGGACCGGATAGCACTTTTGGGAGAAGACCTTATTTTGAGAAACTCGGTTTCCTACTTGGAAGTTCGTTTGACAAGGACTTTTAACTGAAAAACCGACGTTCAAGAAACCTTAGATAGGATGAGAAAGAGCTTTAACCTCCTAAAGGTGCTGTCTCATAAAATGGGTGGGACATCTTCAAAAACATTATTGCACACCTACAAAACATTTGTTAGACTAATCGTCGAATACAAGGCATGCGTCTATGTCTCTCTGAAGTCCCACCAACTTAATGCCGCAATGGCAAGCGAACGTAGAATCCTCAGATACTGCATGAGGAAGGACTGGTCGTATCCATCAGCTCACATATACATATTGGCCAACATCACACCAATTAAGGACAAAATCCTATCCCTCAGCATGAAGTATGTCCTAAGAACCATAGCTGGCTCGAACAAGAGAGCCAAACAAACACTAAAGACGCCATACAACCACCGAGGGCAAATACTCACCAGGCTTCCTACAAGAAAAGTTCCGTTTCCTCCAGCAAAACTTCTCCACAATACTGGACATAAACTTCCTGATAAGTATTTTGATATCTTAGAATCATCATCATTCAATCTTCGCTTATCCACTGCTGGACATAGATCTCCCTCATAATTTTCCATCTATTTCGATCTTGTGCCTCTTGCATCCAATTCCTATAACAACGTTTTAGATCGTCAGTCCAACGTGTTGGTGGACGACCTCTGCTTCGGTAGGCATCATCTCTTGGTCTCCATTCCAGTATCCGCTTTGTCCATCTATTATCTGTCATTCGAGCCACGTGACCTGCCCAGTTTCATTTCAGTGTTGCTACTCTCTCTACTGCTTCAGCCACTCCTGTTCTTTGTCGTAGCTGGCGATTTGGGATCTTGTCTAGTAGTGAAACGCCCAATATAGCACGCTCCATCGCCCTTTGACACACACGGATTTTTTGAACTGTTCTTCTTGTCATGGTCAACGTTTCCGCACCGTAAGTTAACACTGGCAAAACACACTGATTAAACGTTTTTTTTTTAAGGCATATTGGTATATCAGACGATTTGAAAGTATGGTTCAGCTTGCCAAGGTCTGCCCAAGTCAGTCTTATACAACGGAGAAGCTCAACTATTTGGTTATCTTTTCCTATGCGATTCTCATGACCTAGGTATTTATAGGCCATTACCTGGTCTATGGATCTTGTTCCTACGCATGTATCTTCGCTGACTACAAGATTTGTCATCATCTGGGTTTTAGATATATTTATTTTCAATCCCCCCTATAGCGAGGAAAGGTAGAGCTGATTTAAAAGTTCTTTGGCCTCATCTATCCTATCAGCTATTAGTACAATATCATCTGCAAACCGTAGATGGCTAAGCTTTTCTCTGTTTATGTTTATGCCCTTGTCGGTCAGTTTTGCCCTTTTATATATATATTCCAAAAGCGTAGTGAACAGTTTTGGCGATATGGTGCCCCCCTGGCGTACTCCACGTTGTATCGGGAATTTCTGGATTTGACGATTATCCACTCTAACACTGGCTGTTGCGTTTTGGTATATGTGTTTAATTATATTTATATACCGATAGTGAATTCGGCATTCTGTCAACGCTTTCAACATTTTTTGTTGATTTACGTTGTCGAATGCCTTTTCATAGTCGACAAATATTAAAGCTAGTGGTTTATTATATTCAGTGCATTTTTCTATAAGATTTTTTATTACCAGTAGGTGATCCATAGCCTTTTCTAAAACCCGCCTGTTCTATGGGCTGATAAAATTCCAATTTATTTTCTAGTCGTGTCGTAATTATTTTTGTAAATAGTTTATAAATATGTAAAAGTAGACTTATGGGCCTGTAACTCCTGAGGTAGGTAGCATCCCCTCTTTTATGAAGTATGATAATTTCTGCGTTATACCACTGGGTTGGTGTTATTGCTTCCTGCAAACATCTAGTGAATAGTTTGGCAAGGACCTGCCATAATCTTGTTCCAGCCACTTTCAAGGCATCTGCCCCTATTTCATCGCCTCCGGGGGACTTATTGTTTTTCATTTCTTGCACTGACCTTCGAACTTCATTGGGTGTTACGTCCGGTAAAATTTCAGATCCATGATTGATTATCTTTGGTAATGATCCACTCCGGTTACATTGCTATTCTTTGTATAGTTGTCTATAAAAACTCTCTATCGTGTTTATAATTTGAACTCTATCCTCAATGATTTGCCCCTCTTCATTTCTTAATTTGTGGACGTTTTTTCTTCCAATGGACATGCTCTGTCTGAGTACTTTCAAGGGTTTGTTTTCTTCTATTACTCTAGTTATTTCCATCGTATTGTATCGTCTCAGATCTTTTCTAACTTCCTTTTTAATTTTCTTATTCGAAATTCTTAGTTCATTTTGGTTATGATCCTGATTTTCCCTAAGTTTTCTTCTTTCCTCTAGAAGATGTTTTGTGTTGTGGCTTAATTTTTTGTTATTGTTTTCAGGACGAGGACAGTATTTCTTTTCAGCTTCTTTCAATATTTGAGTAATATTATTGTTCATTTCATTGATGCTGATATTCTCTAAGTCGTATGTATCCAAACTAGTCTTAATATTTTCTTCGTAAAGTGTTATATCTTCTGGGAACAGCCTCCTTCCACTTTTCTTTTTGAGGATCATTTTTGTTCTTTTAACTTCAGTGTTAAAAGTGGTTTTTGCTCTAATTAGTCTATGGTCGGTTCCTGTTAAAAGGGTCGCTTCCTGTCATCTTAGAATCATTTCCCATTAAATATCGCAGTTAAAAACTGCGCGTCAAAAACGCTGATAAAGGGTTGTTCCTACTGTATGGCTGGTAACCCCTGAAGTACCTGAACTGGCATGCTAGGCAAAGCTCCCCACTTCCTCTTGTGCGCTCCTCTGTCTTCCACACACATATGCCACCTTCTACTTTCCCCTGTTCCTTAGTAGTCCACTACTTCTCAATACTCAGAAATTCAGTAACTGACGTTTACCACACCCCCACTGCTCCGACAAAAAAAAAGGAGTACCCCATCCCTTGAAGAGGTTTAGGCCTAAACAAGGTTAAAACTCAAGTAGCTAGCTTTTGTTCCTGGTAAATATTTAAATAGAGATGACAAAAAAATTACAGTTTAACTATAAAAACAGTTTGCATTAATGTTCTACGCATGACGTGATCACCAGAGATTTGATATAAAAAATATTAGAGTTTTATTATATTACGTCAATTTTATTAAAATTGATATTATGCAAAACTTTAACCTTTCTGAGACAATGGTATTAAGACAAAAATCTAACAAAATATATTCTATCTTCTAAAATAACAACCATCACAGACACAATGTTTAATACCATTTATCTATTACTATCTTGATAGCATTGGTTGTGGTCATCACCAAACGGTTAAAGTAATAATTCAAGAACATGCAACTTCCTTGTTATATTCATTTATATTTTATTTATGTAATTTCTGTAAGACTTTTAATTGAATCACTAGAATTCTTCAAAGTAAAGCTGCCTTGTCTAGCCCCACTAGGAGCTAGAAGTAAACCTCACGTCCTTACAAATTTATAAACCACTGCAAAAACTAAAACACTAACAAGAACCAGTACCAGAGCTGTCACTAATTTTGCAAAAGTATTAAGACCACTTTCATTGGGGTTTAAAGGCCTTCTAGCATGGTTCTGTTGAGATCGTCTTCTTTTACCGGCCAAACCTCGTGCTAACGCCGGAAATGCCAAACTTTGTGTAAATGTTAGTTTATGTAAACTTTCACTCAACGAATATGGTCCTACGCTTCCCCTGGCGGCAGCCCGTAGTAGAGCATATTCTAAGTCCAGTGCGTCGAAGATTGAATACCTTGCTGTCATCGTTGATGACCTTCGTCTACTATCCGAACTATCACTGGCTCTTGACGTATTGTTAGCTGCTACTGCAGCTGCTATTGATGTGAGTGAAGAGGTTGTTGATGATGATGGTGATATTACTGGATTGCCACCATTAGTATTAATTTCTGATAGATCTTCAGTAGAACTGTGTGGTGGTGATATGATAGGATAAAGTCTTAAAAGTCTTGCATGGTCGGGGTGAAGCAAAGAGCTACTAGGTCGTCGAAGACTGGGGGTTGGTGATTGTACCGGGGTTGTAGATGTACCGGCCGTCGACGGTAAAGGTGATACCTAAACAGATAAATAATTTAATGAAATTCAAAAAATATATATTTAAAATTCTTTTTATAAAAGGTATAGTAATAAAAATCCTATCTGGCTACACCACAGAGCGTTTTTGAAATAACTATTTTATCATTAGTGTTATCTTTATGTACATATTTAAAGCCACTAAATATATGGCTGAAAACCCTTTAAGTGTTGTTTAAATAACTTTGAGTTCCATTTTTGGTATTAAAAAACTATGATGTTCAAGTTACAAAAGGAATGGATAACATGGCAACGTAACACCCACTGGGGTTACTAGTCCTTAGACGAAGTGTCTGTGAAGACTTGTTGGTACCAACTTTCAACTATTACTATACCTTTCCTAAAAGAATTTTTTAAATAAAATTTTTGTGGTACATGTTTAGTTTCCTTGTAGATTTTAATAAAATTAGATTAAAAGTAAATAATTTTAATAAAATAAATATATAATCCAAATCTATTTTCCTGTGGCATGTTCTAGTAGTACCAAAATTGCGAGATTAAAAATATTTTATTAAAAATTTAACTTTAAACTTAAAAATTATTTGTAATCCTTAATTGGACCTATGTTCAGCAGTGAACTTTTGACGATGTACGATATAATGCTACGATATACAAATATGCCACGTCTTTCAACCTGTCGGCTGTCGTACGGCTGTCTAGCGTGCGGTATAATCCTAATAGATTTTTGCGAGCGAACGGATGAAAAGAATACCGCTAGGGTGCTGGTTTCTACCAGTCGTAAGAGACGACCAATAGGAAATCCGTCTGCATAGGTAATTAAATCTTCGGAGCAAAAGAACGAACCGAATACGACTAGGGTGCTGGTCACTACTAATGGTAAAAGTCGAGATATGGGATAGAACGAGATATGGTGAGCCATCGATTAAGGTGTCCGGATCGCAGCAACGAGCACAGTGCTGGATCTAGTTCTTACATGCCGTACGTAGGAACAGAAACGTGGCCATCGTTTGAGGTATCGATAGTCAGTATGGGGCTACTAGAAGCAAGACTAGTCCGTAAGTCGCGCTGATCAACGGGTTGCATTCCTAGTATCCGAGACTAGTTCATGTCCGACCACTCTGCATTTGTTCCACATAATATCTGCGAAGGTTTTGCAGGTTCTATATGATTAGTCCCAATTTGAACGTGTGTCTGTAAGACGTGCCTGCAGCTGAAGATAGGTGGTAGAGGAGTAGGCTCCTCTGCAGCAACCTGTCAAATGTGCTTGGTGATCTGTTATTATACTAGTGTGCAACTGATCCCTCTCAGGGATCACGGGCAACAGTACTTACGGCAACACAGGTACTGCTGAAAGGGTAGAGTCCCACGGTATGGCCGGAGAAAGATTCGCAGCGGAATTAGTTGCGGCCTTTACCACCCGGGAATTTTCGTTATCCATTTGTGTTGACACGGATTCCTTGATGGGTAAGGGTTCCAGGTTTTGTTGGGTTCTCTGGGCTTCGAATTCCGTCCACTGCGCAGTTGTGTCCTGTCACCGCAAGACGCATGTGTCGGGTCTGCGCCCAGGCCAGAAAATTGAGTAGTGTTTAAGATCATACTTCTCCGGAGAATTTAATCCAAGTAGTGATGACGCTTTCTCATGCCTGCCAACCAGCGTTTTAATAACAGGATGAGTCTGGCCACTGCTCTAACCGGCAAGGTGGCGGAACGGTGGTTTTGCTAGCAAGCTGAAAGTACCGAAGGTGCGTTCGTAACTATGACTCTCTTAAGGGTCAACCTATTTTGCTGGTTGGTCGGCTTTAAAATCCGTACAACGGATATAACCTTAAAAACTTTGATAAAACTGTTAAGAAATAATATAAGGATAGTTATGCATTTTTTACATATTATGTGAGCAAGAGTTATAGTCAAATGACTATTAACTCTTTGCGAGTTTATTACCAATAACATAACCCTTTGTCTAGATACCTACTTTCTACATGGTAAGTCAAAAGGAGTTCTGTTTAATATACTAAGTTTTGTGGAGATTTTTGCTGTTTTTTCCAGTCATTTAAAATATTTATCACTGGTTTTAACAATAATTTGCTTCACTGTTTTGATCTGTACGTTCCTGTTAATGTCTGCATTTGGAATGAACCACGGCGCATTTGTGATGGCACGAAGAACCTTAGATTGAAATTGCTCTAATATTGATATATTGCTATCTGCTGTAGTTCCCCACAGTTCAATCCCGTATGTTCAGATGGGTTAAATGATGGCTTTATACACTAATATTTTGTTACATAATGATGAGGTGGATTTATGTAATATTTTTTTAATGTTTATCCAGATGTTTGTCCTCCATATTAGCCTCTTGTCAAGTTGTCACCCACGATATTTTACAGTAATATTAATGGGAATGTTCTTACTATGCATTAGGATATTTGGTGTTTCTTTGCAAAATTTAGTAAATATCACGTTAACTGCCCCGTTCTTAGCCCATATATTAGCTAACTGTATAATTTGTTATTATTTCAGCTGCTTGTATGGGATCTGGATGTTTAACCAGAATTGCAGTGTCATCTGCGAATGTTGTAATTGTGGATTCTTCACCAGTAGGGAAATCAGCTGTAAAGATTGTGCAGATAATTGGTCCCAACCCCATGCTTTGTTGGACCCCTGCATTTATGTTGTCGATATTAGACACACTTTCTTCGTGCCTTGCATAAAATAGTCATTCTACAAGGTATGATATTAGTATTGTGTATAGCGGCTGAGATATTGCTTTTTTCAGTTTGAATAGTAATTATAAATGCCAGACCTTGTCAAATGCTTAATCAAGTTTTAGAAAACTAGCATTGCAAAAGCTTTTTTCCTGGAAGGCCGATTGTATCTTTTTGCCACACTAGGTATAATATTGTTGTTCTATATCTCAATAATCAGTCTTGCAACACTTGCAATGACTTCCTCTATGACTTTGGATATAACTGGTAATAGGCCAATGGGTCGGTAAGATGTAATCTCATGTGAAGTGTTTTCTAGTTTTGGAATCGTAATGATTTCTGCTAACTTCCATTGTGCAGGAAATTAGCATATTCTAGTGGAAAGTTATGCAAATGATATATACAATATTAAGTTAGGTAAATATAGTTATTATGATCATGATAGAAATTCAGAATTGTCGAAAAAATTTAAATGCAGAAGCTGAAAAGACAGTATCTAACACAAATGTTTATAGTATAGTTCATCCAAAATTTGTCCCTTATCTCGAAGGAGAAAGCAAAATATTGTAACAAAAGTTCCTGATTTAACTGGCAAAGCCCGTGATTCTGTAGAACAAGCTACTCCATATGAGGTATAGCATATATTATTGTTGAATGACATTTAAGTTGAAACTGTACAATGGACAAACTATAAGTTAAACTCAATAAGAAAATAATATTAAAAAAAATATATATCTTAGAGCAGCGGTTCTCAACCTTTTTTACTCAGCGACGCACTAACGTACTCCTTACAGATTTGCGACACCCTTATATGTACAAATTTTTGCTAGTGGTAGGTAAGTACAGATGAATGTATTAAACATATTATTTTTTATTTCGTAAGAACATAACAAGCAAAAAACTGATGACTTTTGCAAAGTATATCTATCCGAGGACGAATTGTAGACAGACACACTCTCATCCCCTTGTTCACATCAAGTAGTCGAGACCGGTAGCTAGATTTTATATTTTTCATCGCAGAAAATGCAGATTCACATAAGTACGAGGTCGAAAAAGGCAGTAAAAGGGATACTGATTTCTTTGCTAATTCTAACTGAAATCCAAAAAACATCCGGAGCTACTTCTCTAAATTTTGATTTTAAAACTGTGTCAGAATACACTTCAATAAGTTGTTCCTTTTCAGAACAGGTTAATTCTGCCTTGCTTACGTTGCTCTTGTCAAATGCAATCAACCATTCACAGTTAGTACTCAAGACAGAGGGAAAGTATTTAGTTATCCCTTCTTGCAACACATAAGAGCTCTTCCATGCTCTCCTTTAGTAGAGTCTGTTCTACAGATTCCAAATTCATTAAAGTTATAGAGGTTTCGGGAAAAGCAGTCAAATCGTTTTTTTTTTCTATAACCGAGTTCCAGAATGTAAGTTTTTTGGAGAACGCACTTATTTTATTAGTTGATGATACTATGGTTTCCTTTCATCCTTGCATAGTTGCATTCAAAGAATTTAGCTTATTAAAAATGTCAGAAAGGTAAGCCAACTTAGCACACCGAAGAAGGTTTTTAAGGTTTTTACAAAAACCGCTTTGACCATCTTCTGTTTTAAAAAATTCGTGTAGTTCGTCGTTAAGTTCTACAACTCTGTTTAGTATTTTTCCTTTCGAAAGCCAACGAATTTTACTATGAAATAACAAGACTTTATGATCTGCGCCTATGTATATAAAGTTTCTCAAACACCCTTGATTTCACCGGACGAGTTTTGATATAGTTGGTCATAGAAACAACAGTATAAATAACTTCACCCAGTTGGCTTCCATCCGTAGTTTTTACTACCAGAGAAAGATATTAATTGGGCCTTTCCCGAAATGTCCGTGCTTTCGTTAAGTTGTAAAGCAAATTGTGTATTTGCCAATACCTCCCTAACATTACTTTGAATATCGATTGACATATTTAATATACGTCGATGGACTATGTCATTTGATAAAGGTACCTTTGATATTTGTTCAAAAGCTTCCGGGCCTAACATTGTAGCCACTAATTCTTTACATGGCGGTAAAATAAGCTCTTCACCAATAGTATGGGCTTTCTGTTTTTTGGCAATCAATTCAAAAACTTTATATGATGCTAAAAGTGCCTTACCTGTGAGTTTTATTCGTTTTTCCATTATAAATGAGGATGATTGAATGGAACAACGTAGACGTTGAAAATACTCACGCGGTTTTTGAGAAACGCTTTGATGATTTTGTTCCAAATGTCTTCTCGTCTTGTTGGGAACCATCGATTCGTTTGAAAGATTCTTACCACATATCAAACACCGCGGATTAGGTTCTTCTTTGTACTGGCGCTTGTGTCCTTTTGTTGATCCTGCTTTTTTAATTTTCTTGTTAGATTGCGAAGCAGAGGCAATATTTAAACTTTCTTTATCCATTTTTGGCGAATGAAAAACCATTACCACTACGTTGCACGAATTGATTTTCACTATGACCTGTGAGGCCTGTTACGGATACTTACTACTGGGACTGAGAGCTGAGAGCGTAATGCAAAGCAAAAACTGGTTAATCGGATCGCGTCGGCGTACGTCACGTGTTGCTCCGTCTTAAACATAAGAAACAAGATCTCTCGCTTTGCGCAAGTATTCATAACGCAAGTTATGTCGGTTAAATTTTAAAAACAGAGAGGAAACAATTACGGATTGGCACTTTATTGATTGGTATAACGTGGTATATACCTAATAGTTAAAAAAAAATGGTTGAATGCATGATTGGTATATTATAACAAGTAAAAAAATATAAATAAAAATATCATATTCGTAAATCTCGCGACACACCTGATAGGTTCTTCCGGCACACCAGTGTGTCGCGACACGGTGGTTGAGAACCGCTGTCGAACAAGATAAGAGTTTATGTTGACAAAGGTAAAAACATTTTTTGGTCTCCTTATAAATATATTCGTTTTAAAGACAGGACATATTTAGAAGTATAATGAGATTTTGATTTGCTATAAACTTACACGCATTGAGTTTGAGTAGAGGTGTGTAGGTAGTATTTTTTTAAATGGTCCTACCAAGAGTCATAAAATTCACGTCATTGTTTATATCTTCGTTTCTCAGAAATCTTATCGGTTTAGAATAAAGAGGTTATTTATTATACTTTCTCAAATTAAATGCCTTTGACTACTTCTATTAATTTGTCTGTCTTTGCGTTTAATTTATCGACCTTAGGACAGTAAGCTGCCCTACTACTTGCCGTTTCTTTCGTCTTAAATGGTGACAATAACCTCAACTAAGGAAACATCCGTAGTATCATTGTTGGTCTTTATCAATTTTACATTTATGGTTTTTTGATAGAGTTTATTAAATGGACAATGTTTGATAAAAAGACCTTAAAGTATTAAAATGCCAGTCACAAGTAGTTTCTTGCCTGATATAAAAAATCAAAGAAAAAAGTGTGGCAAGAGTAATTACTATCCGCATAAAACTTTGTGCCAATTAAATTCATTTTCAAAGCTAAATGTTTAATATATGCCACTTTTTTACTATGTGCTGCTACTGTTCGTTGCCATTTACCTGATCCGAATCAATCCCAGAATCATTGTGTAATATATTGTCCATACATGTTGAATTTTGTGATGTTGCATCTTCTGCACATACTGGAAAGACAAAACTCTGGCCATCAGCTTCTCCCCGTGGTGAATCTGAACTGGGCCAAACCTAAAATGCCATATCAATTTTAAATTTCTGAGTTTTATAAATTTGTTTAATGCTTTTTACAATTAATAACAGTGAGTTAATCAGTAAAACTAATTAAATGATTAATATAATAATATAAAATTAAAAAAAAAACTAGTATTTAAGCATAATATAAATTTATTAAATCAAAAAAATAAAAAGAAAGGTATTTTTGAAGTGCGTAAAAATGTATTTCACCACCACTTAAAAGAGATCCTATTTGGTGAAAATATCCACAATTTTCCTTTATAAAAGTTAAGTTACAAAAACTTCTTTGAAAAAAAAATATAAAAGACGGAACATTAAACTACACAAAAAACACATTAAAAAATTTGTTTATGGTACGGGTGTAACAACACGACCATTTGGTTGGAATTGAGGCGGCAGACAGAATGAGCAGAATCGAATGCTGGCCCTTTAAATGATTCCTCAAGTAAATATCGTGGAATTTACGTGTCATACATAGGAAACTGAGATTGGTTAAATGATCAAAAACAAAAACTTGGGTGTGGCAGTCTGGGACTGCCGGTAGAAGTTATACTTCTATACACGCGTTCGCTGTTACAAATTTATATAAGAGTCAATCTGCACAATCATTACATATGTAATGCTATAGGTAAGAGAAAGCAGAAAGAAAAACAGAATTAGGTATATAGGTATATAAATAATGCATCGTTTGCTGTATATAAACAACATTTGATCTGTAATAGGAGTATAGTAAATTAAGGATTGAATCAATATTTTGATGAAAATGTACACATACTCTTCAGTAAAACTCATTGTTTATTTTGTTATTAATATAAAAATACAATACAATACAGTGCAACATAATTCAATATAATAATACAATATAAATTAAAATGCAATATACATAACTTACTTACGCATATGTTTAATTTACCATGATAATATTAATAAAATAAAAATATTGTTTCGTGATACAACTGTCAATTTGTCTGACATTGACAGATACAATATTTAATTGTTATTTGTTGTGTATAAAAGTACATATTTGAACTTTCTTGAGATATTTACAAGTTTTAATTTATAATTTAACATTCCTAACGAGGCTCAAGACAAATCTGAACACAATGGAAAAAATAAGAATAATATTAATAAATATTAAATATATTTACACAAGAAACATTTTTATTCTCGAGGGAGAAAGAGAGAGAAAACATACCTTCTGTCTCTCTCTTACCTATATCTTACATATGTAATGATTTTGCCGATTCAATCCCGTACAAATTTTCAACGTCGAACGCGCGTATAGAAGTATAACTTCAAAAATTGATAAATAGAAATTTATAATGAAATGATAAATTTATCGAAGACTGTCTAAAATTAGGTTTTTATAAATCTTGGTATGACAGTATCATAATTAATTAATATTAAGTTTGGTGTTTTTTTTTTAAATTCTATAAATCGTTCGTATATGCATTCAGGATCTTTATTTAAAACATTTTAACTAATTTTTATTTTATACTAAAAAATGTTTTTTCTATGGCAAGGAAATTTAAGACGTATTGTTGTCTCGGAGAACTTGGGGGTCGAACCACCTTCGCATTCTCGTACGTTCTGCAGAGGGCTTCGACCGTTGTAGGTGAAGAATCCTCTGCTTAGTCCATCAATACATGTGAAGGGTTGGAAGGCTCAAATGATTGATAAGAATATGAGGAAGAAAAGATGCCCAATGCATGAAGGAGGAGCGTGATGGCATCGCTGTATAAAGATAAAGGAGACATTGAGGATTAAAACGGCTATTGAGTGGTAAAGGTAATTTTTTACACTATAAAAATTTGGGATAAAACTGTAGAACGAAAGGTAAGGAACAAGGTATCAATAGGAGAGGAATAGTTTGGGATTATGCGAGAAAGAAGAATAACAAATGCCTTGTTTGCTTTAAAATAGTTTTTAGAGAAATATGGCAAGAACAAAAGAGAGCTACGTCTAGTATTTGTTATAGTATAAGAGAGAAATGATATCTTGCGAAGTATGTAAAGCTTGTGAAAGAAATGTATGAGAAAGAGAAAGGAAATGTAAGGGCTTGTGCGGGATTGACCGAAAGTTTTCCAGTGACGGTTAGTTTGCAAGAAGCCTCCTTACTGCATCCCTACTACTTGTTTTATCTTATTATAGATGTACTAAAATAGAGGGTAAGACAGGGCTCCTGGAATAATCCGCTTTAAGGTGAACATACACCGTACCGTACATAACGGAAAATGGGATATGGGAACCATGGAAACACTGTGATCGAAAAATAGAAAAAGGGCTCAAAGGAAAGATGTAAAAAAGTATTGTGAGGCCTACGTTGTTGTACGGTGGTGTTTAATGCAGTCTCTAAAGAAAAGTAGATAAAGGCAGCTGAAATAAAAATGTTACGGCGCATATTGTGTACGACTAGAATCCCTTCTAGATTCAAGGATAAGATACTAGGACAAGAGCAGGAATAACGTTGTTAGAGAAAGGATCGTAATAAGTACAGTTTCAAATAAGATTTAACAATAAGGACTGCAATGGTTTGGTAACGTCAGACGTATAAATAACAACTGTGGTGGGACAAAGGATACAGCTGTTAGAAGTTGATAAAAAAAAGTAGATGAAAACTAAATGAAATGGGGAAGGACTGTCAGCAGGACTGGCAGAAGACATGAGAGAAAAAGGTTTAAATCAAGAAGATATGATTGACAGAAATATGTAGCGAAAAAGAGTAACGTACAGTTACCACTAAAAATGAAAAAGCTGAGGAAGCAGAAGAAAAAGTAGTATCGACGATTTATATTTTGTAGCAATTTCCGGAATGTACACCAATACAACAGATTTTGTGTACAATTTTATATTTTTTTCTTTCTTATCCAGTTTAAGAGTTTCATAGGCCACCATATACAATTTTTTTGAATTTTCTGGTAACAAAGTCAATTTATTTTCATCTTCTAAATCTATTTTATTTTAATTTTTAGTAAAATATTAAATTAATTATTTTGCAGTTAAAATTTGATTTTTTACTTACATTATTCAATTTGACGTTTAAATGACAGCCATTGCACATTAATAAAATGGGCGAAAATTGCAATTGTTAAACCTGACAATTCTTTACATATTGGAAGAGTGTAGTGATAAAAAGTAGTAAATAGTGATTATTTACTGTTAATAATCCATAAGATATATTCTAAGAAAACGAATAACAAATGAGTTTATTCTAAACTGTTTTAAAGTTCAAAAAAGATGTTTATAAAAACAAAAAATTAATAAGGTTATGTGTATGTCAGTCTGTGCCATATACATATAGTACAAGATAGACTGATCGCTACAATACCAGCCTGTTCCCCCAGTGCGACAGGAAAACTGACCCAAAGGAGTCCCCGCATCTCTTTTTAATTGGCCGGGTTTATCGACCACGTGACCTGAATGACCACTGAGAAGGTCACGTAGTGGATAAACTCGGCCCATTAGACAGAGACGCAGGGACTGTTTTGGGTCATTTTTTTGTCGCACTGGGGGAACGGAATTTAGTATTCAGGTTATGGTACAGAGATGCAGAGATGTCAGACATCCAGTTTTTAAGTGTTTTATTGACTTTGAAAAGGCCTTTGATCAAGTAAAACATAATGAAATGATAGCCATTCTTCAGCAGGTAGGTATTGATGATAAAGACCTACGCATTATTAAAAATCTTTACTGGCATCAACGTGCAAACATCAGGATTTGCCGGGCACTTCTGAAGAGCTTCAAATACGAAGAGGAGTAAGGCAGGGCTGCATTTTGTCCCCGCTACTATTTAACATCTATTCTGAGTTCGTTTTCAATAAAGCAGTGGATAATGTTCAATGTGGTAAAAAATTAATGGTGTCAATATTAATAATTTGTGATATGCGGATGACACAGTATTAATTGCAAGCAATTACAAAGAACTTCAACATCTGATTAATAGGATTACCACAACGTGTGATGAATATGGCCTTAAACTAAACACCGCAAAGACAAAGGTGATGGTCGTCAGTAAAACTCCAATGCAACCGGAAGTGCATTGGAGTTTTACTGACGACCATCCAGAGTTATGGTGAACAACTGGAAAGAACTAACAGTATCACTTACCTTGGTTGTAATCTAAATGAGAACTGGGATATGAGCAAAGAAATTAGAATACGGTAGAGAAGGCCAGAGCTGCATTCTTTAAGATGAAGAAACTATTATGTGGAAACAATATTACTTTAAGTCTGAAAATTAGATTAGTGAGATGTTACGTGTTCTCTACTCTTTTGTATGGTGTCGAAGGTTGGACTTTGACGGATAGACTTTTCAAGAAACTGAAAGCATTTGAAATCTGGGTATATCGGAGAATCCTACGAATAAGTTGGGTGGAAAGAGTTCGTAACGAAGTTGTTTTGCATCGGATGGGAAAAGTTACGGAAGTCGTCAAAACAGTTTAAAATTGCAAACTTGAATATTTTGGCCATGTTATGCGCCACCCAGAGAGATATAATATACTTCATGTAATAATATAAGGCAAGGTTAACGGAAGAAGAGGGGCAGCTCGAAGAAGAACGTCATGGCTTAGAAACCTGAGAGATTGGTTTAACAGATCCTCTGCATCTCTTTTTCGAGCTGCCGTCAACAAAATTACTATAGCCAACGCTCGATAATCGAGCTCGGTACATGAAGAAGAAGAACTGTGGTAACGCGACTGTATTGCAGCAGTCAGTCCATCTTGTATTATATGTCTATGGTCTGTGCAATTGTATTAAATCTTTATTCACGTTATTTTCATTTCACCTACTTTTCTAATTAGGCTTTTTTGATAGCTTTATATTTAGATACAAAATATATATTACAAACAGATAGTTATTTATTTTTTACTATTCTATACAAGGATATGAATTTTTGAGCAATATAGATATTTTATATTAAGTACCTAACTTATGTTATATAAATTGTAACATCGTATTTACCTGCAGCAAGGGTAACGAACAATGAGGAGGTTTTGTTTCTTCATTGGGTGAGTCTTCGGGACAGGGATCACACTGAGAACCAGAACTACTATTGGAAGATTTCACCGCTGACCAAAATCGCTTCAGGCCTAACTCTCGACGTTGCTTCTAAAAAGAACAAAAATATAAAAATATTATATATTACGTATATTTAAAGGAGTACTACCATCTAAATTGATACATACAAAGTACTTAAGTAAGATAAAAATTTTACTCTAAAAAATAAAATTACTATTTTAATCTCTTAATAGAAAAAGTTTCATGCAGTGTTTTTGCACCTCTTTAGTTCTATTGATTATGAAGTCAATTGAATGTCAGTTACAATGATTTTTATGAGCCGTAACATTATGATCATCCTCAACATATAGCATGTCGAGAGTTCTGTTAGATAGATCAGTGACCTGAGTGTGTGTGGTCTAACCGTTTTGTATATATTTTAGTTTTACAGATATATATGTATATACAAGGATTTCCACAGTTTTCACTGTATTCCTTCACTCAACCGTTTTCTCCAATTTTTCCTGTTTAGCCAGTCCCCTTCCTGTAGGTTTCTTCTACTCATTGCTTCGTCCACCTCATCTCTGAAAGATCTTCGGGGTCTGCCTCTCTTTCTTCTTCCTGTCGGGCTCCACTCTGTTTTTCTATTTATCCACCGATTTTGGTCTGCTCTTCTGACATGTCCGTACCAGGTTAACCTCTTCTGTTCGATGTAGTCTATTATGTCGGAGTTCATTCCCATTCTCCTCTTAATCTCCATGTTATTTATTCTATCTCTTCTTGTTACTCTGCAGCTTCTCCTTAGGAATTCCATCTCTGTTGCTCTTATTTTGTTTTTGGTTTTCTTATTTATTGTCCAATTTTCACATCCATAAGTAAGGATACTTCTTGTCATGGTATTATATATTTTTTTCTTTGTTTTCATGCTGATGTTCTTATCCCATAGTACCGGGTTCAATTTTCGTATGCAGTCTCTTGTTTGTCCGTGTCTATTTTTTATCCTTTGATTTGTTTACCTTCGTATATTTCCAGCTGTTTTATTTCTGTATTCTCCGTCGTTAGGTATTCAGTTTTCTTTAGGTTTATTTCCATCCCATTCTTTGTATATTCTTGCTCCAGTTTTCTCATCATAAAACTGAGGTCATCCTCGTCTTGTGCGATCACTATTTGGTCGTCGGCAAAACTTAGCGTATATAGATATTCGTTCCTTACTGGTATACCCATTCCTTCGCACTTTCTTTTCCATACTTTCAGGGTTTTTTCCAGGAATATTTTGAACAGGATATGGGATGTGGAGCAACCCTGTAGTAGTCCCTTTGTCGTCTTAAATAGACTGTATATTTTATTGTTTTCATAGCTACTTCGTTATTCTTGTAGAGTGCTTTTATCGCGTTTAGTAATCTTCGTGGAACTTCGATGTCTTCCATTGCTTCCCATAGCTTGGTTCTAGGTATTGAGTCATATGCCTTCTTAAGATCAACAAAAGCCAGATGGATGGATCTATTTTTGGCCATTCTTTTTTTTTTTTTTATTAGTTGTTCGACTGTGTAAATGTGATCTAAGCATGCTTTCCCCGCTGTGAAACCTTCTCCGATTTTTTCTTGTATATATATTTCTAATTTTTCCTTTATGGTCTTTCCATACAGTCTGCCTATAGACGATATAATGCTGATTCCCCGATAGTTTTCGCAGTTTTTTCTATTTCCTTTCTTGTATATTGATGTCATATATGCTTGGGTCCATTCTGTCGGTAAGTCTTCTCCATTCAGTGCTCTCTCAAACATTTTATGTATCATACGGAATAACTTTTCCGATCCGTTTTTTATCAATTCATTTGGTATTCCGCCGGGACCTTCTGCTTTTTTGTTCTTTAGAGTTTTGATCGTTCTTTTTACCTCAGCTAGGCTTAATTCGATTTCGTCATGTGTGTAGATTTCTATTCCGTCTATTTCTGATTGTTTGTTTGAAGTTTTACGATGTGAACACAAAAAGACAGTATTCACCTCAACCTAAACCTATTTGGGCACGAAGGTCAAGGATTAATAGGTACAGGTGCCAAACAAAGTGTAGCAGCTGGTACAAGGTTCCAGAACCTTTTAGAAAACAACGAACAAACTTTTAAGTCCGAACAAATTTCTGTAAAATGCGTACACCAACTTTAGTTGGTGTACTCATAAGAAATTAAATTATTGTGCCCAATAAGTTTATATTTTTTCCAGATGCATTAAATAAAAATTTTCCAGTTATTGATTTTTTAATAAATGCACAAATAGCTCTTGATTTACACAATAAGAAACGGTATTTTGCGAATGAAAGCACACGACAGCTATTGCTTTTTAAAGAAAAAGCTACAGAACCTATGAAATTAATTGTTAAGGAAATTTGAGACACGAACGATAAAGGAATGATGCTGGTGGAGTATGAACGAGCTGGACTCGATGAATTTTTAAAAAGTAGGAAGAATACCTTCAGAATAGGGGAAGAGCCTACAGCTTATGCAGAGCATCGTATTAATACTGGGAATAGCGCACCAATTGCACTGCCACTATACCGAATGTCACCTGCTAAAAGTAAGGTACCGAAAGGTGAGTTAGATAAACTCTTGGTGGAAGGCATTATCGAAAAGTGCGTGGGTTGTATTAGTACCGAAAAAAGATGGCGGTACGAAACTTTGCGTAGACTATCTACGTTTAAACGCCGTGAGTACTAGTCACTAGTAAAATGTAAAAAAGAGAAGGCTAGGAGTGCATTCAAAAACATGGCCAAACTCTTTAAAAGCCATAACCTTAATCTGGAGATAAAAGTAAGGCTCCTACGATGTTATATCTTTTCGATATTATACTACGTAGTTGAATCCTGGACACTTACTGGAGCGATGGAAAAAAAACTTGAAGCCTTCGAGATGTGTCTATACAGAATAATCCTAAGGATATCATAGACAAACAAGATAACCAACGAGACTGTACTACGATGAATAAGGAAATAAAGAGAAGTGATGTATACAAATAAAAGGAGAAAGTTAGAATATCTAACTTTCACATAATGAGAAACGGCACTAAATAAAGATTACTGAAAATATTCCTTCAAGACAAAGTATTCGGAAAGCGAGGAATTGGGAAAAGCAGAATATCATGGTTAAAAAACCTAAGAAAATGGTTCTCCATAACAACAACTAATCTATTTAAAGCGTCAGTTAATAAAATATTTATAGCCAGAATGATCGGCACTATTCGAAACGAATATGCACCAAAAGAAGAAGACCAGTCACTCGTATCCTTTACGGCGTATGGACCATTTATTACATGCCGCGAAACGAATATTTTATATGTCTACCATCGACTTATTTAAAACTTTACCTAAAGGATCAAAAGTTTGGAAGGAGTTGGGAGAGGCCTATGTCCAAACATGGACGACAGGCGGCTAAGAAGAAGAAGAATAATTAGACTCATTAAAGTCACAATGGATGAAACTCAGGCATGTGTACGAATACAAAACTACCAAAAAGACTTTTTAAAAATTATGCAGGGACTAAAGCAGCGAGATGGGCTGGCCCCAACTTTGTTTAACCTGGCACTGGAGTATGCAATTAGGCAAATGCAAACTGGACGAGGAAACCTACTGACCAACCGAACGGTTCAACTGGTCGCTTATGCCGATGATATTAATATTATAAGTAGAACATCAACAGAAGCACAGGAAACATACGCAGAGTTAAAAAAGCAAACAAAAAGGCAGGTCTGGAAATTAACACAGATCAGAGATGGAAAAATCCGGAAGAGAATAACGAAGCCAAACAGAGCTTATTTTGCACTCTCCCGTATGGTTCGGTCTAAAAATGTCCACCGAAATACAAAGATTAGAATCTATAAAACCTAAATTCGACCAATAGCATACTATGGCAGTGAAGCATGGGTCTGGAAAGAAACATCCAAAAGCAAACTCGACACATTCGAAAGAAAAATACTGACGAGAATACTAGGACTTGTGAGGGAACACGGAATCTTCATAAGTCGATACAACATCAAGCTTTATCAACTTTATAAGAAAGCCCCACTGTCAGACTTCATTCTTATACAATTATTGCAATGGGCCAGACATGTGATAAGAATTGGAGAGGATAGGCTATCAAAAAGAGGACTTATTGCTAGAATGCAATGAAAGAGACCAGTTGGAAAGCCAAGAAAGCGCTGGAAAGACACATTAAACAGCGATGTACGAGCCAATTTGGGATTCCGTGTATGGAGAATATCAGCCACAGACAACCAAGCGTGGAGGCAAAAATTAAGAAGGTCAAAGCTTAATTTAAACTGTAGTGCCGTAGAAGAACAACAAAACAAAGGCTCCTAGTCACGGGTCGAAAGGTAAGGCAGCTAAATTCTACCCGAAAAGAGATGGACCCTATAGGATAAAGCGAGTGGTATCGCCTGTGAGTTATAAGCTTTATGGATTGGACACCGCTACTGCCCTTGGTATATTCCACGTATCCGCGCTTACACAAGCTAGCCTCAATGACGATTAAGGTCCAACGCCTGTTGTGCGAAGACGAAGACAAGGACGCTCCAGAAAGAAAACCACATCTTCTGCTGGCCCCTCCTCTAACGAGTTTGTGGCCAGGTGGGAGACTGTAACAAACCAACCCCTGACGCTGCCCCTCTGGGGGCGAGACGTAATATTATAATTTTCAAACTCCAACATATGGCATCTCCAGCGTCCTGTTAGATGGACCAGTTACTTGAGTGTGTGCGGTCTAACCGATTTGGATTTATTTTAGTTTTACAGATGTAAAAAAAAACACAAAAAGACAGTATTTGCATTATATTTAATCAGTTAACGTTTAGCTTTTTTGTAAAAAAATACGATTTTACAGCTCTATCAAATCATTGTAATTTTAAATATAAAATAAACCCTAAAATCTCTTAGATTAATTAATATTAGTATAACATCGTATTATATGTTCGGCTACTCCACGTATTAATATGTTACTATCAACAATTACAAATTCTAAGGTAGGTACACTGTATTGAGGTTTATTTTATGAAAAAAATACATCAAAAAATGAAGCTAGAAGAAATAGTATCTTGTTTGAAATTGCTATTAACTTATAGTTATGTATAGTAATCTAAAACATTCTTTTAATAATTGTTTTTATTGGTTGAAAAATAAACACTTCGACAACAGTTGACAAAAGATTTATTTTTCCACATTACTATAATATTCGCATTTAATTTTGACAGAAAAAATATATAAGTTTCTTTTTAGAAAATAAAGAGGTGGCGTCTTTACAACGTCATGCTAACCTCATCATATTTGTGCTTATCCAAATAAAAGCAAAACTTTGCAGATCTCTCTAATGCTTATGATAGGAACAATTTGAAAGTTTTATGTGAAAAGAGAATTTTTCTTAGTTTTTAATAAAACTTAAACTACTTTTAGACTGTGCCAAACAAGCAAAGCATACGGAAGTAAACTTAAAAAAATTAACAAATAAATAGAGTTATAGCTAGTGCTGTTAGGGAGTTGGCAAACTCTCTAACAGTTCTTATGTAAAAATATTTTATTTCGAGTAGGGCTTATGGTCCCAGTTAGTAATATAATTACATTGGCATATTACCGTATAATATAATACTTTCAAATAAGTTTTCATTAATGTAAACCCAAACACTGTTTGGTTTTGCGGTTAGTTATACAAGTACTCCAAAGTTAAATAAAGATGAACTGCTTAGTCCGAAAACGTTCTGAACTTTATTAAAATCCATTTGGATTTTTTAATTTAATGTTTTAAATAAATATACCACTTAAAACAGAAGGTTTTACCATGATATTTGAGTTTTTTAATTATATTACAGTTACCATTTTCTTTTTGCTAGTTTCGATTTTCGATTTTCGATACCATTTAAGTCCATTGTATCTTTACTTTATTTTGGTAATATTAATTTAAATATATTACTCCAAGAGCCTAAAAGATAACCTAAGGTGCTTTAAAACAAAGCTCAACAATTAGATATTCACCTTATCTTTTCATTTGGGAAGTTGTCGATTACGGAACAATAATTACGGAATAATGCAATTAAATCACAAATTAACGCAGAGTATCTCTCACCATTGATTACAAACACCAAGAAGGAATTCCATTTGGTGTGATAAACAGCCTAAATTAAAGGGCTCTTGGATTACGTTAAGGTTAAGCTGGTAATATAAACAAATGGCAAGACGAATATTAATGACATTTCCATAATAATACGTGACCCGAAAGGTAATATTATTTATAGCACTTTGTATCAATTAGGAGTTTGGTAATTGGAGTTACTAAGAGAACACTAGAGAATCGTTTAAATTGTACAAATAATACAACAATTTATTTATACGTACATATTTATTTAAGTATTAATCCTATTTCATATATTTTTTAAATATCTTGATTAGTTACGACATGTTAAAGTGATTATTATTTTGAAATTGTGAACTTTTATCCACACTTTTGTAAGCTATTTTCTTATGGTACCTTAATGCAATTATTATTTTAATGGGAATAGGCCGCAATTACAGTTTGAAATAAGTTTACTGACGTGTGAATTTCCACTTCGATTAATTTTTTGGAAAAAATTGTGCTTTTTTCCTACAGCGGCGCACCCATGTGGGTTTTGGGGGCTAACCCTCCCCCTCCAGGGCATAAAAAGTAAAAAATATATAAAGAATAGTAGGAAAATATTACTTTTCTTTCATATACAATCAAAAAAGACCAAAACGCTGATATAATAATTAAATTACCTGTAACGATCTGTACATGTGAAAGGTTATTTTCATCGCTGAAAGTAGTAAAGTCTTATTTAAGAAATTGTATTAGCGAAGAAAGACTAAATAGTTTAGCTTTGATGTTTGTAACGAATATTTTGCCTACCACATAGGATATTACTATAGGTAGTTGAAAATTGGGGACAGAAGTTACTGAGAGTGGAGATAGGGCAAGCAAAATAAACAAAACTTATGCGAACGGCGCTCAAGGTTTATTTGGAAAAGCTGGGTCGTGGATAAGTGAATGAAACAATGGGATTGGATTTGGGCAACTACAAAACAATGTAACAAGGGGGTACTTACATATATCTCCTGGACAAATGGAGAAACAAAACAACAAGAAGGACCTCTAGCTATTTAAAATGGACGCCGCTTCGAGGAAACTTACTGCTGGATGAAAGAAAAGGTTCATCCATCCTAAAAAATACAAAAGAGAGGCTAGATAAATTAAACATTTATTGTTGTCTCACCACAAACAGCTACAAATATAAATGGCACAAAAATACTATAATAATAGTTACAAAGATTTATACCAAAATAACAAAGAAACACTTACTATGTCCTATCCGTTTACAACATTCGTTTACAAGTGGGAGATACTACAAAACTACAATAAATTGTTACTGGACTATAATCTGTGGCAGAAATAAATTATTACAAATAAAGAAATATTTTTTAAACGAGACTATTTATAGAGTTTAACTTGTTTCTAAAAACAAAACAAACTAATATCAAAAAAATAAAACAAGCTGTCAGATGTCAATATTGAATTTTAAAACTGAGAATAAATTATATGACAGCTATGGCCACACCTTAAGATTAACAATACTAATTATTACAATTTAAATTGTTTTGAAAGCAAATTATTATAAAAAAATGTCTATTTTTACTTTGAAAGTTCAAAACAAAAAAAGTTAATTGGATTTCACTAAAATGCACATTCACTCAAGGTATCCTGAAATGGCTGCTTAGGACATTGAGCTTGAAATTGGACCACTAGATACTAGGATTTTTCAAATTTGTTGTAATCGCCGTGTTACAAATATATCATATGAGAGACAACATACAACAAAAGCCAGTGATTACTCTTATTTAACCTTCGGCCGGATTACTCTTATTTAACCTTCGAATCTATTTAAAGCATCAGTCAATAAAATAATTATAGCCAGAATGATTGCCAATATTCGGAACGAATAGGCACTGAAAGAAGAAGAAGAACCTTCGGCCAGGCGCGCCCTAAATAATTACATCACAGGCACGCCGCAGCAATTTGCTGCCATGTAGTTTCTTATTGTTTTCGACACTTTTAATTATTGATTAACTGTATCGGTATTTATTTTGTCAAAAAAATAAGAACGCTTTATTAATTTAACTAATTTTAATAAATTGTACAGAAAATAACTTTTAATTTATTTGATCATTACAATTAATACATACAATATTAGATTTAGAATGTCTTTTACAAGTGAATGCACTACATTGTGTACATTTCATAGAGGTATACGACTTGATTTTTTCACTGTAACAATCGCAGCATCTAGCACGTTTAGCAGGATTTTCGTCTTCTTGATGGGGTACTGGTTGCTTCGGAAACATCCTGGACAGGGACTCGGTTATATCACGTGGAAGTGTTTTAATTTGTGATCGTGTATTAAGGTGTTCTTTTACCAAGTTCATTGCAAGGTTTTTGAGAAAATGTCTCCTTTTGAGTGATTTTCCAGAATTTGCAGCGGAATGTAGAATAAAAGCATTTATGCCTCCAATATTCATTAAATTATAGAATATAACACACGGTCATCTTTTAGTAATTCGTGAAACACTGTATGATGAACATAATTTATCTACAGTATTAACTCCTCCTTTTGTTATATTGTAATCTAAAATCAACTGTGGTTTCTTAGTATCCATGTCAACTGTACTTTCGTTGTGCATAGACGATAATAATATGACTGACTTACTTTTACGCGACACGTAAGAGGTAATCATATAATCTTTTTGAAATCCAAATATGCTAGATTGAACTGCCCTTGATTTATGTGGAAGAAATTCTTGAGGAATTTTTTTTTTGTTTTTCTTCAGCGTCCCAAGCAGAGTAACTTTCTTCTGCAGCAAATATGTAGCTAACGGAATACTAGTATAAAAATTATCTGTTGTTATGTTTCTGCCTGTCATTTCTACGGACTCTATTAGACGTTTTACAACGTCAAAGGCCGAATTTGATACGTCGTATGGGCCACTTGACTGTTTACCGCAATATATCTCTAAATTGGCGGTATAAAATGTTTGAGCATCACATAACGCGTACATTTTTATCCCGTACTTAGCACGTTTGTTGGGTATATATTGTATCCAGCTACACCTACCTCTAAAGGGATGGAGCATTTCATCACTTGTTGTATACTCTGACAAATTGTATGAGTTTTGACAATTTTTTATAAATCTGTCAAAAAACGATCTAATGGCCGACAGCTTGTATATTGTACATTTATCACTCCTTGTATGTTTATCATCAAATCTCAATGAACGTGCAATAAATAGGAAACGTTTGTAGCTCATTGATGCTCGAACAATATCAATCCCTGTGCCATCTTTTTCCCAAAGTTCCATCACATTTGTGTGATTGCTCTGGTTTATGCCAATCAAATAGAGGAGTCCAAAAAAGGCCAATAACTCACTCCTGTCCATATTCCTGCAATCTCTATCTCTCAAATATTGCGTTTTATCTCTATGTTCATTTATATATAAATTGGTAAAAATTAGAATTTCATCAACCATATCAATATTGATAATAGTAAAAAACGCATCAATTTCTGTATTTATTTGACGTGCAGTTCCTTTTAATCCCGGTGGTACTCTCATTATATTTTGTTGCTTTGTCTTAGATGTGGCAAAAGAAGTTTTATACCACTTACTTGTTTTATCCTTGCCAATGAATGTATCTTCAACGTTTTCGTAAAACACTTCCTCCTCATCTGACATATCTTGCTATCCAAATCCAAAAAAACTTGAATTCATGCGACTTCCCATGTACCGGCCGGCTCCAAAATTATTGTTAAACCGCTTCAAACTATATCGCAAAACGACATTGAATCACTTCCAGTTTTTAAAATTGTAGAACTAAGCGTACAAATAATTAAAACTATATTTTCATCGTAGTTATGACTGGAATTTGGAATTCTTTTCTTTACATCACAATACAAACAGAGAAACAGGGAAATATTTATACTCGGACCAGGGGCGTACTAGAAAATTTGTATACTTGAATATTAGATAATTTTTAAGGAAATTTCTACATGTTACAGGTTTATCCATCAGGACATTTAAATAGATGAAAAAGAGGTAATAACCCATATGGCTCTAAAGCAACGCCGTTTAGACATTTTATTATAAATTTAATTTGTTTACAAATTATTATTTAAAATACAGTTTAAAATTTAAATTAATATTTTTTATTATATTTAGATATAGATACCTAATATTAGGATTATGATAAGTGTAGACAGAACGAGTCTGTTGCGACTAGTATGCTCTTACAGGACTGTAGGACTATCTCACGTTGTGTTCCTCTGCAAGTGTTAGCAGTAGAAAGGAGACATCTCTGATATAAGGGAGCATTTGACAACAGCCAAGAAGAAAGGGAAAAATCAATGGAAAGATGGCAAGAAGAGTGGAACAACACAGAAGAAGTTTACCAGTGGACCAAGATGCTGATCCCGAGACTAAGGAACTGATTTGATTGTTTGTTTTAGGGCATATATTCATAGGTTCGGAAAGACAGATACAGATAAATGCTTATACTGCAAATATTCCAACACTGTTACTTACACAATGTTGGAGTGTAATCTGGACAGTGGAGAGAAACATAATTTATAAAGAAATAGGTATACACCCTGTGACTGCTAGGGAGATGATCGTGAAGATGGCAGGAAGTAAGGAGGGATGGAATAGTGTTAACAATTTTATCCGAAGGGTAATTAAAAAGAAAGAAGAAGAAAAGAAAAGCCAATCGGACCAACGACAGAGATAAGATCTAGATAAGAGAAGGGAGTGTTCCAAAAATATCGTCAGCCGTACAGCGGCCATCCCACTTACGGAGTACGGTACGTGCGACAGTCAACTACGCACAAGAAGGAGAGGGTTCTTTTATGTAGTTGGCGGGCAGGATAGCAGATACCTGAATTTTTTGCAATCTTATCTTCAGTACGTTAAATTAACCTAAAACCCAAATTTTAAGGACTCAAAATGGAGATTTCGGTACTCAACCAATCCACCCACCAAGAAAATTCTAGGTACGCCACTGTATTTTCAAAAAAAAACAGTAATCGGATAGTTTTTCTTGTAAACTGCTTTAAATGTTAATTTTATGTACGTTTAATGTTGTGCTTTTAATTATTTCAATAAAATTAGATGAATAACTACGTATATTTAAATCATATGTAACACCAATAATGTTTATGCCATGGACGTATAAACACAGATGTTGATCTATGTTTATACGTCCATGGTTTATGCTATATAAACGAGTGCATATTGAGAAAAAACGAAAAAAATACTAAACACGTTAGCAAAGTGAGCCTTAAAATCAATTGCAGAAGTTTTTAAAAATCCGCAACTAAATGCTCAACAAGCACTTACTTTAAAACTTTAATACTTTGAGAATTATATCAATTATCATGGCGAATTAAAAAGGACAAAACTTTAAAGTAAAATTAAAATAATTATAAAAATGAAAGAAAAAAGGTAAAAATATTGGTAACAGCAGTAAAGAGTCATCAGACCAATAATGGCATACGCGGCAGAAACACGACCTGACACAGAGAGGACAAAAAGGATGTTAGAAACAACAGAGATGAAAACAGAAACATTGATGGTAAGATACTATTGGACAGAGCTAGAAGTACATAGATACGACGTAGATCAAGGTGAAGAACATCAAGAACTGGGTAAGAAATAGAAGAGTAGAATTTAAATATTATATAAGCCGAATGAGAACAAATATAGTAGTAAAGACGGCAAGAGACGGTTCCCCAATAGGAAGTCGATCAGTAGAAAGACCAAAAAAACGATGGAACGATAACTTACTGGAGACAGATTGAAAAACAGGCAAAATCATGTCTACATAAAAAAAAGAAGAAGCAGCAAAGAGAGATAATTGGGAAAAATTTAAAAAATTTTTGTTTTTCCAATTTACAGAATCCTTATAAATTTTTAAGAGAGATGAAATCGTTATATTTTCACTGTCACCATTTTGTTTCATGTATATTACCATTTTTTATAATCAGACACCAGTATCGACTGCAGCACTGGTAAAAATATTTGCCTTTTATTAATTCTACAGACATACAGCAGATACTGATGTTTACGACGCCACTGTCGTTCAAACCTAACCTAAAAGATATACATGTGATTAAGTAAAATGTTGAGTTATTCTTTTGTTTGATAGCTGTATTAGGTAGCTAATACCATACTCGGACCATACTTTAAGGTAAAGTGCATGGGAAAAGAGGTCCAGGACGAAGAAGAATATCCTGGCTGCATAACCTGCAAAAATGGTTTAACTTAACCCTTACCGGACTTTTCAAGGCAGCAGTCAACAAAGTCAGAATAGCCATGTTAGTGTCCAACATCTGTAACGGATAGGCACCATAAGAAGAAGAAGGTAGCTATATTTTAGATTTTCTTAAACATTATATGTCATGGATAATATTAGTAATCGCACAAAATGTAGCGATGAGCGAATGTCTGTAGTTTATGCAAAACAATCTGCAGCAAGTTACGATAAGTTTTTTAATTACACGCGTAAGTTAGATTAGACTGTAAGTAAATAAATGTTTTCAGGCTATAGCGTGTCTCATCAGATGAGGAATTCAGTTCCACTGATTCCATAAACGATCCAGCTCAGGTGCTGCCAAAGTCTGACAGAAAAAACGCAGACAGAAACTGAATCATATATATATATATATATATATATATATATATATATATATATATATATATATATATATATATATTCAGGGATTCTACAGTATTCACTGCCTTCCCTCGCTCAACGGTTTCATTTCTCTCTGTTGTTCCATTCTCCACATGGCGTCGTCTACTTCGTTCCTCCAGGATTTTCGGGGTCGTACTCTTTTCCTCCTTCCTATGGGGTTCCATTCGATTATTCTCTTGATCCATCTGCTGTCGCTAGTTCTTCTTACATGTCCATACCACTTTAGTCTTTTTTGTTCTATATATGTTAGTATGTCTCTTTCTATTGATTTTGTTTGCTTTATTTCGTCATTACTTCTCCTATCCATTCTTGTTACTCTGCAGCATCTTCGCAAGAATTCCATCTCTGTTGCTACTATATTACTGCAGTTTTTCTTGTTTATGATCCAATTTTTAGCCCCAGATGTCATAATACTTCGCACTAATGTTTTATAAATCTGTGTTTTTGTCTTCATATTTAGTTGTCTATCCCACCATACTGAGTTAAGTTGTCGGATTGCCGTTCTTGTTTGTCCTAATATTTGTGTAATTTCTTCCTCTGTTGTTGCCTTTTTCATGATTATAAACCCCAAGTATTTGAATTTATCCTTTCCTTTGATTGTTACGTTGTCGTCAATCTGTAGATCTTTTATGTCTTCTTTACTTGTAGATCGATACTCTGTTTTCGCGAAGTTAATATCTTGTAGTCTCTTCATCATGTAGCTGAGGTCGTCTTGGTCTTGTGCAATCACTACTTGATCGTCTGCAAAGCGTATATAGGTATTCGCTCCGTACCGGTACTCCCATGCCTTCGCATTTTCTTTTCCATATAGTCAAGGCTTTCTCCAAGTATATTTTGAATAGGGTTGGAGACGTGGAACAACCCTGCCAGAGCCCTTTTGTTGGTGAAGTCTCCTATGATTCTTGTTCCCATTTTAATGGACACTTTATTTTCTTTATACAGAGCTTTTGTAGCTTCTATGAGTTTCGTCTGTATTTCTAATTTGTACATTGCCTCCCATAGTTCTGACCTTGGTACAGAGTCATACGCCTTTCTCATGTCCACAAATGCTAAATGTATATCTCTATTTTTTGCCATTTCTTTTCCAACAGTTGTTTCAGTGTGTACATGTGGTCTATGCATGATCTTCCTGCCGTGAACCTGCCTGATCCTCCCCAAATTTGCCTTTTATCGCTTGCTCTATCTTTTCTCGAAGTATCTTCCCATATAATCTTCCTATTGATGATACTACGCTTATTCCTATGTAGTTTTTGCATCGTTTTCTATCTCCTTTCTTAAATATAGATGTTATATATGCCTCCGTAAATTCCTTTGGAAGCTGTTCTCCATTTATGGCTTTCTGAAATATCCATTGTATTATCCCGTGTAATTTTTTTTGATCCGTATTTTATAAGCTCAGGTGAGATGCCTCCAGGTCCCGGTGCTTTCTTATTTTTGATTGCTTTTATGGCCGTTCTCGGCCAGAAAGTGAACCAACCAATTCCAATTTGAGTAATATCCGATTGACAAATTACAATACAACAGTCTCCCAAGTCAACCCACTCATTACAAAAATCAGTGATGGTTGATCTGAACCTACTAGACGGCGAAAAATTTTTTCTTTATAGATAAATGTGGTCCCAACAATGCGATTGTGGCTTAATTTTCAAATGGTATAACATGTGAATATTTAACTCTTATTCTGATTGTGTGGATAACAACATAATTGAGCATATTGTTTAGCTAACAAATTTATATACTACACAATGCCTAACAAGAGAAAATGATATCCCAGTATCTTTTTAATTACATAAACCAGAACGCACGACCATTTCTGAATTTAAATGATTTTTAGGAATTTTTTTCTACATGGGTCTGATGAAAATGCCAGCAATAAATAGCTACCAGTCCAGAAGTTCTGCTTTTCATCATTCACCTCTATCCATACAGGAGACCTGTACGTCATCCTACAAGCATTTGATTTCTTATCTAATCAAACTTAAGTGAAGAACACTTTAATATGTACAGATTCGATGTACTCTATGAACTCGATTAAAAATTTATATTCTGAACGTCCATTAGTTTATGCCATACATGAAGCAACAAATTGTCTCACTTCAAGTGGAACAAACAAACATTAATCTGGATTCCTTCACACGTCGGCATTTTAGGTACTGAGACTGCTGATACAGGTGCAAAAGAAGCAATTACAACCAAACTAGACATCAAATATGTTCCACTAGCATCAGATCTAGAAACACTTTTCAGGTCTCAAATCAAAAATCCTGACAAAACCAATAATGGAAGAATTTAACCTTAAAATTACGCAAAATACAAGAGACAAATTAACGTTTCACAGGCTAAGGATTGGTCACACACGGCTGACACATGGATACCTGATAGCTTCAGAGAAATCACCTGTTTGTGAAAAGTGTAGTAAATCATTAACCGTTTAACATATTCTTACACAGTGTGTCAGGTACGAGCAAGAACAAAAAAAACTCTATACAAGGTCTTACTAATGTGACCCTCGGCCAACTAAAATATGTTCAGAATTTTCTTTTTTTTTTAGTTTCTCTTTTACATATTCTCTTTATTGTAAATTATACCTAATGTTAAGTTAAATGAATACTAACAAAATTGTCCCAGTGTCAATAACCTTGTGGTTAAAACACGGTTAACTAAATAAAAAAAAAGCCTGTGCCTAACAGTCTATTTCTTCTGCGTTATTGAAAAATAAATAGTCACCCATTTCCATTAAGTTTTGTTCTAGTTTTTTTGTTTCCCGTATTGCTACTATTTCTATTTATAAGTTCTGCATTCGTCTACTTGGCGTTTTATTTTTCCTTCTTCGTACGTTCCTCTTACATTACACGTCCCTACTAATATATATTTGTTTAATTTTAGTTTCCATTAATAATCTTTACATTTTGTCCATCTCGTGCACCTTTGCTTTGCAAATACGCCTTCGTTATTTTAGTCTGTTTTATTTGTGCTATTCGTTTTTGGTATTACCTTTTTATATTTTTTCTAAAATGAGGAAACTTCGCAGGAGTAACAGCAAGTTTTATGCAGTGTAAGTTTTAATATACAAGGTGGTCCAGAATTATGTAAATTAATTTCTAGAGCTCATAGTACGTCCAAAAATAAGGGTACTTCTTTATGTACACTTTTTTATAAACCTGAATAATAAAGGAGATACAACCCTTTAAATTGGTGAATTGAAATTCTTATTTTTTCAAAATATCTTCCAAACGGTTTTGAATACGGAGTTCATATTTTCGGAGTGATTATAAGACATTAGGATAATTAATTTCATGTCACCACCTACCACATCCTATATTAATACAGGGTAGTTTTGGAGGGTAACTGGGGGTTATTGCGTCACATGTTTTTTAATTTTTACATATTTAAAAAAAATATTTTAAAAATTGTTTCCTTAGACTTTTCTACGCAAAAAAGATGCTCTTGTAATATTTCGATAGATATCACCGTTTTCGATTTATTTAAACTCGAAGGTATACATGTATTTTATTGTAATCGTTACATTTCTTAATATTCATCAAGTATGCTTTGGAATTGACACTAGTGTGAGCAACAACACTTTAATCTCAAGTAGTCTATGAATTGTCAGTGACGTTTAATAACAATTAAATTATTTTATCTACACTTTGTACTCGACAGTGAAATTTGTCTCTTTTGCTATATTTTTAAATTTGTTTGCCCGCAATATGGCACACTATTTAAATTCTGAGATGACAGACATACTTTTAGTATTAGGGGAATGTTCGGGAAATGCTGCTGCTGCTGTAAGACGCTACAGAGAAAAGTATCCGAACAGAAATATTCCCAATGCCAGAACTTTTGTAAGTACTGAACGACGACTGAGAGAAACCGGTTGTCTTCAAAGAAGGAATACAGATGCTGGTCGTCGTAGAGAAGCAAGAAATGTTCGCGTTGAACAGCAAATATTGAATGCTGTAATAAATGACCCCACAATAAGTACACGTAGATTAGGATTAAGAACGAATATTCCCCATCAAAGTGTTTTAAGAGTTCTGCATGAAGAGCAATTACATCCTTACCACTATCGACAAGTGCAGGAATTGTTACCTGACGATATGCCACTTAGAGTTGATTTTTGTGAAGTATTGCAAAATAAAGTTCAAACTGCACCAAATTTTTTAAGCAACATTCTGTTTACAGACGAGGCCACATTTACAAGATAAGGTATGTTCAATTCTAGAAATATGCACTTCTGGGCTAAAGAAAATACAAGGGCTACAATGGAAACTCACTCCCAACACACGTTCAAGATAAACGTTTGGGCAGCTACTTTAGAAAATAGTTTCATAGGATACCACATGTCATCTTTCCCGGAAATTTAAATGGTAACATGTATTACAATTTTCTAGACAATATTTTACATGATATTTTGGAAGATATTCCATTACAAATACGAAGAAACATGTTTTTTATACATGATGGTGCTACACCACATTACACAAGAATTTGTAGAAGGTGGTTACATGAACATTTCCCTGATAGGTGGATAGGCTGGGGTGCGGATACAATGATTCATTGACCTGTTCGTAGTTGTGATCTTAATCCAATGGACTTTACAGTATGGAGTTATTTGAAATCAAAAGTGTATAACACTCCAATTAATACAGTAAATGAGTTAAGAGACAAAATTGAACAAGTATTTACCGATTTACAAAACGATCCAGTAACATTAAATGGATTAATGCGTTCGCTAAATAAAAGAATTAGATTATGTATTCAACAAAATGGAGGACATTTTGAACAGTTGTTGTGAAATATTATTTTCGCCATTAATTAAATGTTAAGTATTAATTAAGTTTTCCATTCATTTGTAATATTATTGCTAACACAAGTGTCAATTCTAAAGCATACTTGATGAATATTAAGAAATGTAACGATTACAATAAAATACATGTATACCTTCGAGTTTATATAAATCGAAAACGGTGATATATATCGAAATATTACAAGAGCACCTTTTTTGCGTAGAAAAGTCTAAGGAAACAATTTTTAAAATATTTTTTTTAAATATGTAAAAATTAAAAAACATGTGACGCAATAACCCCCACTTACCCTCTAAAACTACCCTGTATTAATATAGGATATGGTAGCTGGTGACAAGAAATTAATTATCCTAATGGCTTATAATCACTCCCAAAATATGAACTCCGTATTCAAAACCGTTTGGAAGATATTTGAAAAAATAAGAATTTCAATTCACCCCTTTAAAGGGGTGAATTGAATAAAGGGGTGTATCTCCCTTATTATTCAGTTTTATAAAAAAGTGTACATAAAGAAGTACCCTTATTTTTGGACGTACTATGAGCTCTAGAAATTAATGTACATAATTCTGGACCACCTTGTATAAACAAAAAAATGCACTTAATAACTAATGCACTTGTTTGTGTTATAAAAAAAATGATAAAAATACAAGCTTCTTTAATAAACCGATAAGGTAATTCGACTTAGTCTGCTTATGAAACAAAATAACAGACTCTTAATTATTTTTACCCCCTTTTAAGTTTCTTTATAAACCGTTAATTTTTAGATTTAATTAAGGATAACTGCTAAGTAATTATCGTGGACAGAGACAAATTCAAAGAGCGGTCGTTTGCATTTTCATGTTAGTGAATAATATTACAGGGCTCATTACGAAAAGTATGCAAAGCATTTTCTGTCTTTTCCAGACAGTTTGCAATAAATTAACTAAAAGAAAAACTTGAAGCGCTTGGCCTAATGAAGTGTCATTAGGAAAACAAAGTGACTATAAGATGCTCTACTACTAGTTGTGAGTTTTATATTTGCATTATTTATTATTAAATTTATTATTATTTAGATTAAGTACAAGGCCCTAAATTACGTTGCATAAAGTGTAGCAAGATGTGTGCAAATTTTTTAGCAAGATGAAGTCGATTAAGAATGAAACAAAACTGCAAAATTCAACAACTTTAAAAGAAATGTATTAAAGACTTTTTGGTGATGCAGATATCGTGTAAACCATTAAAATAAATCGTCTAAATTGGTGGGCCACGTTATGCAGATGGATGAAAGTGATCCTTTCAAAATTACCATGCTAAATAGGCTAGTCGGTAGAAGAAGAAGTGGCTGACCTAAACTTAGGTATCTAGACGATGTGCAGGACGAATTAATGGAGATTGCACTAAGGGGATGAAGAAGTTTGGTGATTTTCCTGGTTTTGGTTTCATTGTAACATCAACTATTTTCCATAATTTTGAAGCATATTTTAATCTAAATTCAGCATTAATTATAGTTTATTTTTATGAACGAGAGAGTAATTAGCATAATTTTAACTGGTAGCTCCGACCACTCCATGGGCGTGCTCAAGATTAATTGAAAAATTACTTTGAATAATTGTAAAAAATAAATGAATTATTTCAGTGTTATAAAGTGTTATGTGTATGTAAACAAAAGTGACCTCTTTTATCACACACTATATTAGAACTGACTGGCCTACATTAAAAAGGGTTTTAAAAAATTCACATTTTTTTTAATTTTTAAAAATTACAAAAGAGAAAAAGAGTTTTTAAAACCGTCTAAGGTATGTTAAATAGATGAATAAAAATATTAATATAAAACTTACAGCTACTTGTTACAAATCCAAATCAGATTCAGAAGATGAACTTTCAGAACCAAGATTTATAATAACTGGCTCGATCATTTCATCAGTAATATTGTCCAGCTTCCACATTTTTTCCTCTTCTTTAATAGTGTGATTTACTGCCTTTTCCCAGTTTTTAGGTTTTACATTATTTACGGCCTCCAAAAACAACTGTTTAACATCATGAATTTTAAAAGTGATATTTTTTCTTGAAACTTCACGCTTTATCTGTGCCCATACCAGTTCAATCGAGTTTAATTCACAATGATATGGTGGGGATCTAAGTACTGTCATTCCACGATTTTTGGCAATTTCATCAATTTCGTATTTTTTAAATTTTTCTTTATGAAGGGCACACAACGAATAAAGTTCCTTTCTTATAGATCCGGGATGGTACGTAATATTTTTTGAACTCAGCCAATTCTGCAAGTCTTTTTTTAACCACTTGGTTGTGGGCAGTCCTTCTATAAGTCTGGAGTGATAACTTGCATTATCCATTACTATTACACAGTTCTTAGGAAGAAGATCTATCATTTGTTCGAACCATTCTTGAAAGACATCAGCGTTCATGTCTTCATGGTAGTCACCGGTACGAGTTGATTCAAAAGTTAATAAACCGCCTTCAACAAAACCGTCTGAACTGCCAATGTGTACTATTATCAGCCTGCGTCCCTTTCCTGATGGTGGGTTTAAACCAGTAGATAAGTTATTTACAAAAGCGTGCCTTTGACTTGTAACAGTTTCATCCTGCCAAAATTTATTTGGTGTATGACCCTCTTTGATCCATGTTTCATCAAGATAAAATATTTTTCTTTTTTGGTTTCTCATTTCCTTTATGGTTCTTAGAAAATGTCTTCTCCATATGACAATATCGCTTCTTTCTAATAAAATAGACTTTCTGGGATTCTTTTTCCAGCGGAAGCCTATTTCTTTTAAAAGTTTCCATAACGTACTTCGACTCATTTCTGGGTAATCCTTATCATCTCGAACTGAGACAAGAACTTTATCCAATGTTGGAAATTCTTGTCTAAAGAAGAATTCATGGACTTTCCGTCGAAGTCCTTCTTTAAAATGATATTCTATTTGAAATTTTGGTTTCCCTGGAGCATTACGTGGCATTTGAAAACTACCACATTTCTCTTCTTTAATAACTCTGTAAATCGTAGATTTCCAACACCAAGTGTACTGCTAACTAACTCAACGGTCTCATCAACACTTTCACATAAACGTTTGTCTGTAAATGATTTAAAACAATTAAATATTAATGTTTTTTCATTAACTGTTAGAGGACCAATTTTTCGGCGTTTACACGGCACTTCCAAATTTTCCATAACACTAGTATACACAATAAACTGCACCTTGCAACTGAAGTACCTACTTTTAGTGAACTGTTAAGAATTTTGAATACGCCACTTGGACCTTCCTATATACAAAATGGAAAAACCCACTATCACATTTTCTGTGGAATAAGTTTAGAAGGTAATTATCTAGTAAATTACTGTCGTAGATTCCTGGAATTAAAGAATTAAATGTTTGATTGTTGAAACCCTTACTTCGTGGAATGCACTCATTTCAGATAAAATAAAACGTTTTATTTTATCTAAAGAATTAAACTTTATTTTGCAAATAGGCAAAGAATTAAACTTTATTTTGCAAATAGGTAGGTACTTATTAAACTTTTATTGGTTATATATAACCAATAAAATAAACATCTTACATTTCTTGCAAATTCATTAGTACCTGTTAACCTCCATCACTCCGACACTGGCAACCTTATTAAGGGATTAGTAACCCTCACAACTATTGTATTCTATTCTGCTCCAACCTTTATACCTGGTGGTCATACTCAATTTAAAATTGTTTTCCTATATACTTCTGTAAACTTGTTGACAAATATCTGTTTTTCATTGAGTCACCCGTATCAACAGTTTAGGGATTTGCATACATAATTTATTGTTTTATTACTCTCTCATACATAAAAATACACTATAGGTTGATCAATTTTACTATGGTTTTACGTGGCAGGTTTTTAGTAATACTTCAGTACTTAAATCATATCCTGGTGCTTTCTTCAGATTTATATTGTCTTTTATTTTATCAGCTATTCTCTTCGAGGATGTTGGTCTTATTTTTTCTTTTGTATAATTAACCCTGCAGTAGACGCGCCCAGACTGTAAGTCCGGCCCATATGATATGCACCCATAACTTTTATTTATTAGTCAGCACTCAGTCTAGCTTTTAAAAGTATCTGTTAGAATTGTTTCAGTGTGCATTAGCCTCGAAGGACACAGTTCAGCGTTTAGTCGTATGAGATATATTATCATTTTCGGAGTGTGAGTCCGACGCGTTTACTAAAGTTATATTTATTTGTATACGAAGAATTTCAAAAATCAGGTAAAATAATTAAATATATTTTATAATACTTGCCATAAAACTAATATTATTTTTTTGTACAGATGATGTGTGATTATGAAATAGAACAGAACCGGCTGTATGATTATGAAAGAGAAACAACCGGCTTCGAAAGCTCATGGAAGAAGTTGAAAGTGACGCAGAGTCAGAAAGTCAGGTCGAGGAATCTGAAAGTGGAGATGATTTCATTAAGGAACGAACAGGAATTGGGTGAAACGGAGTACGAAGAGACATGTGAAATTATTGACGACAATAAAATTTTTTTTGTCGGTAAAGATAAAGTGACAAAGTGGAAAAACATTCGAAAATTTAATAAAAGTTATACGGGGAGTACCTTGAAATCTTCAACATGTGTAGTGCCCTTTGGTAGTCGGCTTGTTTTTTGTTCGATTTTAATATAATCCTTATTCTCTCTGAGGTTTTCATTACGGACAAACAAAAAAAATAAGCAATTCGCGCTAGTCTTCTGTACCACCTACTGTACCATATTTTTGAAGCTAAGCTGCTATAATGCCGTTGTATTACTTTTTTCTCTATAGTAAACTGCTAATATAAGCGTCACTTAACTAGCGCCACGGGGAGAATACGTCACGGGGAGCGTCACAAAATAGCAGTTTTTCACATCGATTCACTAGTCTCAACAAGGTCTAGTCTCAAATCAATATATTTATTCTAAGCAGGTTTAAATTAAAAACTGCATGAAAAATGACTAACAAAGTACTGACATTAAATGTAAAGTAAAAAAATTAAAAGAATATCTTTTAATGAAAGATTTGATTGGTAACGATTTTCTAAATTTAAAAGTCATAAATGTTATTCCAGGAATAATCATATTAAATCATCTGTTTCAATTTTTATGAAACTTACTTTTATAATAAAAAAATTATATAATAACTAAATTTACTATCAAATGATAATTATTTATATTTTATTATTAATTTAATATATCTCATCTGAATTTGACAGGTATGTCAAAATTAAACAACGTATGCTTTGTTAATACTTTAGCAGGTGGCGTTAGTAGCGAACATGCAGAAAAACTGATATGAAGCTTCGCGCTAGTCTACGGTACCGCCTACTGTATCATTTTTTTTAATATTATCCTGATTAAAGATGATAAAATTAACTATGATGCATTGGAGCTGCAAAATCAGATAATAAAATAGGTGATGTAGTTTAAATATCTACGCATCACAATATCTAGCTACAGAAAACTCGAAACAGAAGTGGACGGTCAAGCGAGTAGAGCAAACAGAGCTGCAGGTTGCCTGAATGACACAATATAAAGAAATAAAAATATCGGGAAAAAAATGAAAAGCAGAATTTACAAAACAGTCATCAGACCAATAATGACACACCAATAATCACACTGTATATTAGTTTAAGATTTATAAAATTCTCTGTACAATCCAATAATCTGTACGGCCCCGATAACTTGCATTCAAATAACTTTCTAGACATAAGCTTCTAAAATCGTCAAAGAATCATAACAATGATAGGATTAGTAATTCCAAATTATCGGTTTGAGTCATTTGAAATTTCCCAACATTAACGAAAGTTACCCTTCTCATAATGAAAGGAAAGTCAAAGGTATTTTAAATGTAAACATATCCATTAGATACGTCGAGGGGGTCAGGGGGACATTTCTTAATGTTAAGAAACGATTACGAGCCGAGTGATTGAAATCAGTTTGCGTCAGTTCCAATCCAGCATTGGATGAGCTATAGGCTCCTGTCCGCGCTAGCTGCACCTCAGAAGGTTTAGTACTCAGTTCGTGTCAATATTGTATCACCAACAAGTTATCTAGTTTTATAGTTTCATAAAGTTTAGTTTCATAAATCAGCTATCGTAAGCAAGTTATCGGCGTCCAAAATACGTTGTTGTAATTGGTTTAATAGACATGTTAAGACGTTTTTTTCGAAACTTTCATTTGTCCCAGATTTCTGGTTGTGCTTCAAAGAAGTATACAAAGTGAAATTATTTCCCTAAGGACAAAACTTGGTCTCCAAGGGAAAAAACCAGAGACCCATGACTGGTGCGCGAAACAAAGGCATCAGGACAAGGTGTAAGGACAAACACACCTGCATCTTCGCTCAAACATCAAGGATTATGTAAGAAGTAAAAGAGTAGAATGAATCGATCATGTAAGTCGAATGACAACAAGTAGAGTAGTAAAGACGGCAAAAGACAGTTCCTCAAAAGGAAGATGATAGGTAGGAAGACCACGAAAACGATGGAACGACAAGTTACTGGAGGCACATTTAAAAACAGACAGAGTCATGTGTACACAAAACGAAGAAGAAGAAAATAGGAAGAATGTATAAAGATATCACTCATATGTAAGATTGAAATATTTATAAAGCAATTTATTAAATAATAAATATAAATGTAAAACCGTTATTCCTAATCTAATATCAATTAGAAAAAATCCTCTCGAACGACTACTTCAAATATTTGAGTATAATTAGAAGGACAGATTATATTAATTTAAATAAGCCTAGTGATTTATCAACAAGAAAGCAAACCAAAAATAAACCTTATTAAAGATTAGGTAAGGTAAGCAAACCGTATTAAATAATAATGAAATCATCGCTTTCAAAACAGGTCGGGCATGCATATTAAATTAAGAGGTAGCTTCGATATTTGGGGGCTTAAATATTTAAAATATTTATTATTGACAGTGATGTACCCAGAGCATACTACAAAACCCGTTTTTAATTTATAATATAAACATACAAAACACGAAATAAAAAATTGTCTAAAAGATATACAAAAACACTATTATGTTGTCAACATATAATGTCATAACACATACTCGATAAAGATCTTCTGCATCTTTTTTTTGTGGAATTTTTAGTTAAATATTGTTTTATATGCTATTAAACCATAATTTATTGTAAAGAGTATTGGATTTATCCCAGACTAAGGGACAAATGTCAACAAACATAAACGGAGAAGCACAACAATCAATAAATCCAGGGTTCACTTACACACAACCAACGTGGATTATGTTTACCAATTACGCATAATGGAAAATAACCGTTGGACGAATTATGAAATGGCGTCCAAGAGCAAACAAGAGAGGTAAAGGCAGACCTCAAACCAGATGGATTGATGACATCAAGCAAATGGCTGTTCACGAATGGATGCAAAAAGTAAACAAATAGAAATGAACAATACAAAGATGTAACTCATCTTTGTTAATTAAATGTTAATTAAACTACATTTAAAGGACTTTTACCCACACATTTGTGCCAATTGGTGTGCCCATTGTTTCGAATTTTCTACACCATCTTTTCAAAGCCCAATACAATTTTCACTTTTATGCCCTGTGGTGTTACATTTAGAACAATTTAGACCATCTAAGGAGAGATAGATTCTGTAAGAGCTATTGTCACGATAAGATATAAGAATTGAATTTGGGTAGGAATATTAATGTTTGGGGCAACAAATACTTGACGCCTGAAGCTTAATATATGAATATGTATATTCGGATTCAGGCATGCCAACTTTCAGGAAAGTTATTTTGGAAACTGTAATAAGTTTCAATTTTTTGAGCTTACTTCGATTATAGTGTTTGGAATGCCGGGGCACACATTTGATATCACTAGTTGGTTAGCAGGAATAATTAATCTTCTTATATTTGTATTGAAACGGATTTGTAATTATGTAGAAAATTGTCTACGATTGTAGTGTTATTAAGGTAAATACATACCCTTTTGTTGGAGATTCTTGACTCGAAGATGATATTTTTTGATGATTTTTTGTGCAAAAGCAACTGACTATTCTATATATATATTTAGGGATTCTACAGTATTCACTGCCTTCCCTCGCTCAACCGTTTCCATCTCTCTCTGTTGTTCCATTCTCCATCGTTCAGTCCTCTCTTACTCATGGCGTCGTCTACTTCGTTCCTCCAGGATTTTCGGGGTCGTCCTCTTTTCCTCCTTCCTATGGGGCTCCATTCGGTTATTTTCTTTATGACTATTCTTTAAATGGTAAATTGAAATTGAAATTGGAGTAGGTTAATGTTGGATTTGTTGTAGAGGAGGTTAATGTTAATAATTGCTTGGTGACTGCTGTGTTAGATTCTAACTTGCTATCCGTTTTTAATTCTTATTTTCTTCATTGGAAAGTTTAATAGTAAGAGCTGCTACTGTTTTTGGGCAACTAATTTGACTTATCTGTTTTTTTTGATAAAAATGGATCCTTTGTTTATGCCAATGCTATATGTTTCAAATGGTTTATATGGATTGAATAAAAACTGCACATACAATTTTTCTTCTTTTCATCAAATCACTTTAATTTTACTCCTAGTAATAAACCTGTTTTTAATAGTGAGCATATTCCAAGAAAAAATACTTTTTATTAGGAGCTGAAATTATTGACAGTAACATTCGAAGCTCTGAAAAAAATATTTTGACAGTCCTTAATTAAACTTTATTGTATTTATTTATTTTATTTTATATTACTTATTATATAACACTTTATTTCATTATTTTATTTCTTAGTTAGTTAGTTTTAAAAACATTAAGTGGTATTTTAGTGGTATTTTACTCGTTATTTAATCAACTTATACTATTTTCAGTCATATTATGTTAACATTTGGTCCCAGTTGGAAAAGTGTTTTAAGTAGAAAAGAATTTGCAGAAGGTATATTTTTTTCTATAGATATTTTAGTTTTATTTGTATAGTTTTTCAGTAACTAGTTGTTTTATCCTCCAGCATGTTATTCTTGATCATTTTAAATTTTTTACTTTGAAAGTTCTATAAATACCTGTAACTATGGTATTTATTGAACACAAATAATAAATTTTTAACTTCTTTTGTCTATATCATAGCATATTACATTACTTTTTATTTACGTTTAGTCTAAACAATCTATTAAGTCAGAAAATCAGTGGCATCTCTATATTGTTTCGTAGTATAATTAATGAACATATATATATATATATATATATATATATATATATATATATATATATATATATATATATGTATGTATAAATAACCAACAATAATTATTGAAGTACGAGTATATGCAATGAATGAGAATGCGACCATTACAAAGAAGAAAGATTTTTTTATACATATATTGGATAAGGCAAAAAAAGAAGACACTTTCCTAACTGGAGATTTTTACCGTTACATAGAAAAGGAAGATAAAGATATAGTGAGAAGAATCGCAGAAAACGGAATTAGAAACCACGATGAAAGTCGGCTAATAGAAATATGTCGAGAATCTGATTTGGCCATAACCAACACAAGATTTCAGCATAAAAATATACGCAGATGTACCTAAGAGGAACCTAGTAGAAATCTAAGCTCAATTTATGATTTAGTAATAAGGACACTATTATATAGCAAAAGTACTAATTCGGGAAAGCTCTAAAATGGGAGTGTAAGTTAATATTAATAAATCGAAATACATGGAAATCTCGACCAAAAAAGAAATAAACACCAGGGAATCCTTTAAATTGAAGGTGGAAGATGGATCAGTTGTAGAATTCGAGAAGGTGGATGTATATTATGTACTTAGGTACTCTTATTAATCAGAGATGTAAGGGAGAAACTGAAATTAACCGAAGACTAAACAAGAGCAACAGGTGTGCTGAAGCCATGAGCAAAATAATTAAGGCCAAAGATATATCTCTTGATACAAAAATAAGAGTATACAAAACTATAATTAGACCCACAATGCTATATGCTGCCGAGACATATACTATAAACAAAACCATCCAGAACGGATTGAAAGCATGGCAAAGAAAGATACTTCGCAGGATGTTTGGTGGAAAAGTAGTAGAGGGAGAATGGAGAAGATGAACTAATGAAGAAGTGTACCATTTGTATGCTAACCCTACAATAACAAAAGTGGTGAAAAACCGTAGACTAGAACGGCTCGAACATCTAGAAAGAATGCAAGGTAATAGACTAGTCAAGAATATTGCTTGAAGGGTACATAGGGGAAAAAAAGGGGGGGGAAGACCAAGAAGCTAAGAACAGAAAACGATGGAAATCATCCATCCAGCAATGGGCCTAAAAGGCCTTTTAACGCTGTACATACATACAATAAATACATTATGACCTTTATCGACTTGCAGGAAGCATACTATAATGTAGGACAGGAGACAACCTCAAATATAATATATATATATATATATATATAATATATCTAATACCAGAACAGTCACATCTTTTAAATTAATCAAAACAGTAGGTGAGTTTTATTTCGATTTCATTTCGTACACGTGAAGCATTACAAAATGCATCGTCGGTGTTAGTGAATACAGTGTCAGTCTCCGATTTCAAGTATGTGGGAAAATGAATGGCACCAGTCCCAATAGTTTCTACACACTATTAAGCCTACAACAAATTCATCTTGTGAAACAAGCATTTAACGTCAGCTATACGTTTAAGTCGCTCGTTTGCATATAGAGCACAGCAGAATAACTCATAGGTAACTTATCTCAAAATCAAATCGCCCTTTATGTGAATATTGTAACTGCGGTATGCCTGCAGCACATATTATGGTAGATTGTCCTAAATACACACAAAGAAAGTGACAAACACTCAATACCTGACAATATATTACAAGTTTTAGGACCTAATTGTAATTTTAAAATTTAAGTAACTATCTAAACGACATCAATATCCTTAACAAATTAAAGAGGTGGATTCCAAAAGTCAAAAAAGTAAATTTTTCAGGATAGAATTTTTTCTATGTTTAAGAATAACATAAAATGTTACTTTAGAATAGAATCAGTCATGTAATTTGCAGGTTCACATTCTTGTTTCAAAATAATAGATAGAAAGTAAGATTTGAACACAAAATCATGGCTTTTAAAAAGTTAAGAATCATGTAATTTATTTTCAAAACGACTTAAGCACTTTTGAAAAATCTATGTGAATAGAAAGTCAACTTCATAATTATTCATTTGCAAGTTTATTGATAATTAGAGCTTATCTTTAAGATGTCAGCAAAGGTTTAATAACTATCTAAGTACTTAATTAAAAATATATTCATCAAAATCAATTATTAACATTTTTGTCAAAATTTGAAAAGTAAAGTTGAAAAACCTTTCAAATAAAAGGCTCTATTTCATTATACACTACAGTATTATTATCGTTGGAACCATTTTGCATATTGGTAAGTGCAGTATTATAAAAGTCTTTTGAACTTTCGGATAATGAAATAAACTTGAGAAGGTTTTCTATATCTTTTTTCTTCTTTTCACTTACATGATTCACTAATGGCATAGGCTTCACTGTACTGTACACTTTCAGCAAATTGCATCCTTTTTAAAAACTTTAAAAGTTCCATAATCACCAGAGTAGGTATTTTTAGCTTCAATGTCTTTATTACTTTCATTTGAAAATGAAAAATCTCATTGTTCACGCATCAAAAAAGGGAGCTTCTTTAATAAAACTCGTTTTGCAGCATCCATGAAATTAAAAAGTTCCCAGTCTTTTCCTAAAACTTTAACCGAAGCTGAAGATGCAAACACTTTGTAGTACTCTGCTGGTTTAACTATTGTTCCGTTTCTTCTTATTATTTTTTTCAAAACGTCGAAATACTCTATCAGGAGCTGTGTCGTCTGATTGGAAAGCAATGTTGAATATCACTAAACGCTCTGGAAGTTTGCACATAACTAAGTAGGAAACCCAAAACATTTTGATTTTTATTTTGTCCACTGAAAGCATCAGAAAACAGTTAAAGTGTCAATGATTTCGCTGGAACATTTTTAAACATGTCTTCCAAAAAGTTATACAGAGCTGAAACTACTTCATTGTAGCCTCACCCACTTTGGTTTTCAGTCCATGTGTATACAAAAGTATTAGTAGAATCTTGTGTATATTCCGTCAATACAATAGTAAGGTAATAAACCCAAATTTGTCGTGAATAAAATATCTCACCAACTCTTAGTTTTGAAAGAGGCTGGTTTTGTTCAATATCAAAAGATACCTTAACTGCATTAGCTTCTGTTCTTTTGAGAGGTTCATAAAATTTCTTAACTCGTAACTTGCGCAATCTGTACTTAGTAATAAGGAAAGCTTTTTCTTGAAGGTTGCATAAATTTATTTCACTTCTTGTTAGATCACAAAACAAACGTCTGTCTTTGGACTACCAAAACTTAGATTGAATTTCGTCTGAAAGATCTTGAAGAACTTTAAGTAAGATGTAACTGACTTCTTCTGTTTTTTCTTGAGCCTGTTTTCAAATACGCCACAATTTTTTAATAGATAACTCAGAGCTAAGGTAACCGCGAACGCTCTTACCCTGACCATAATGACTTTTACAGCACTTTAATGATTTTATGAAATCAATCATTGATTGAGCTGTACTTGAATCTTTGAGTTTTATCCTAGCTCCACCTCGCTTTTCACAAGGACATTTTTCTGACTCTTTTAAAGCGTTAGCTATTCAATCTTTTTGATGAAAATTGTGTGATGGACAGGAATGTGGAATTACACACATTTAATACAACACCATTTGTCTGTCGTATAAAGTATTTTGTAACTGTTCGAGATCGTGGATTTGATTGAGAAGGTATTTAAATACGAAGTTGTTCTGATCAGCAGCAGTCTTATGTGAGTAGGTTTTATCATAAAAGCTACTTACATCATTAGGAGCCAATAGATATGCCTTACAAACATTACCTTTATGAGTACAAACAATGCAAGGATCTGGTTAAGCTCTTTTACTTTCCACATGTCTTTATTTTTGTCTCGCTTCTTCTTCTTGGCACTATTAATGTCGTTTACAGATACTGAAAAATCACTTGTTATATAATATAATAACGGATTTATTACGGCTGTCGCCGCTTCTCCGCCCCCAATTTCCATCTTTTTCTGTCATATGCAGTTGCCTCTTCTAAGTCTCTTGCCGCCATTGCTTCATCAATATCGTTGCGCCAACTTCTCCGTGGTCGTCCTCTCTTTCTTCTTTCAGGAGGGATCCATTCCAGTACTCTCCTAGGCCATCTGTACTCTGGCATTCTTTTAACATGTCCGAACCAGATTAATTGTTTTCTTTCTATGTCATTATTGATATTTCTCTCCATTTTCATTTCGTTTCTTATTTGTTCGTTTCTAACTCTCTCCAGTTTCGATCTACCGCAGCTTCGTCTCAGATAATCCATTTCTGTCGTCATAAGTTTGTTTCTATTAGCTTTGGTGACGTCCCATACTTCCGAACCGTAAAGTGTAATACTTTGGACTATACTACCGTAAATGTGTTTTTTGGTTTCTCGTCGAATTGTTTTTTGCCACAGAAGAGAGTTTAAGGCACGGGTCGCTGCTCTGCCTTTGTTTATTCTTTCCCTGATTTCATCTGCGCTATTTCCCTTCTTGTTGAAAATGACCCCCAAATATTTGCAGGATTGCACGCCTTTGATTTTGTCGTCTTCCAAGACTAGGTCACATATTTCATCTGTTCCCACCGTTCACTTCTTACAAAATCTAAACTTATTTTATACTTATAACACACGTTTTTGATTACTCGCATGTTTTACCTTAAACAGTTAACATAACCAACAACTCACAGCAAATAGAATCTGACAGCTAGAATCGTGCATGCGCAAACACTCAACAGTTAACTTAAGCCTGTCTAGAAAAGAACAAGGCGTGACTAAAGCACTTTTGGAAAACATTACTGATTTTTAATCGTATGATTAAACGTACTTGACTTAAGCTGTTATGGCATGAATTGTTTTTCTAATGTTAGAAATGATGCTCTAGAATCAGATCCAACTAAAACCTCAAAATGTGAAAAAAAAAGATAATTCTCTCATTTTATTTTTTTAAATTTCTACTTTTTCAGTACCTTCCCAGAAACTAAATACCATTCGTTTTCTTATACAAAAAACTGTTTTTGAAATTTCTAAATAGCTGCTGCATGGCCATTTGTCCTGACAGACCCCACCCGATCAAATGTGTAACAATATTTGCACTGCTTCTTAGTTGTATTTTTCTTGCAATCTTGTTTCACTTGGCAACCCTGTGCATTTTTGTGAACTGGATTATTTGGTTGTTCCGAGAAAATATGTCAGTTCACCGATAAAAACACTGCCGTATCATATATACCAAAGAAAGGAAAACATGTGATTGCTGTTTCCACTGTGCTCAGAGATGATCGGATTGATGAAGATACTGGTGATCAGAAAAAACCAGAAATAATTACTGTTTATAATTCCACAAAGAGTGGAGTAGGTGTTGTACACAGAATGATCACATTATATAATGTTTCCAGAAATACCAAACGTTGGCCAATGGTAGTAGTTTATAATCTTCTTAATCTCGCAGCATTTAGTGCATTTGTAATTTAAAAAGGCAACAGCCCAGATGAAGAATTTTCCAAAACGCAAAGATTATTCCAAAAAAACCTAGGTATGGAATTGGTATAGGAGAGTATAAGACGGAGAGCCGTTGACACGCATTTGACAAAAGCTGTGCGTGCTTCGGCCTTGAGACTCTCAGCCATTGAGGTCGACGTTGTACCAGAGCCCCAGGCAGGTAAGAGAAGAAATTGTAAGTATTGCAAAAGACTCAAAACTCGCTTTTAGAGCAAAATTTGCAAATCCTGGCTATGTATGGACCACATAATGGCATGCTGCAAAGATTGCTTAGAAAATTTGACCACCAAAGTTTGACCACTATAGTTTGTGTCCACAATTTAATTTTTTAGTTTATATATATATTTGTAGTACTTTGTTTCTAATGAAAGTTTTAAATGTTTTTTTTTATTATTTAGTCGCTGATTACAAATTTGAAAAAATATGCGGAGAAATTGTAAACATTTTTAAAATTTACCTAATACAACTTAAAAAAAATTTGGAATTGTTTCTGTAATAAACATTATATAGTAAATGATTTGTTTAAAACACGTTGATGCGAAATTAGCAATAAAATGTATGCTGTTGCTCGGGAGGTGGTATTTCATTTTGGTCCTCACAGACCACACCCGACTGAAAGTGTTTCAGAATGGTCACCCGATGAACGGAGGGTTAATATTAACACAACTGAAATTGTAATGTACTGTAATTTTATATTCTTATTATTATAATTATTGTATTTTGTCCTCTCGCTAGTGGTTAATGCGATCAATAAAAAAAAGTAAGAACATTATATACATTACGATGTACCAGTAAAATTACAGATGTAATAAATTTAACATTAGCACACAAAGTAAACATATTTTTATGCTATTTTTTATTATCCCACATTAATCTGGATCCATTGCCATAAAAGCTTAAATGACGGGTAGACATTTCGTTTTTAAGTTGCCCAGCAAAGAACGTATTAGGCCCTAAATTAGCTTTATATTTAAGGGATTTTCCCATAAAACAAATATTTTCTTGGTACTTTTTGCGGTAGCTATTAAGCTTTGGAAGCCTTCAACCAGGTGACATATTACGGAGGTCACATATAAAAAGGCATGAAACATTATCAATCTGTAAGGTCGTGTATAATGTAGCATACTAACAAACGATCGACAAATAAAATAATGGTAGCAGATAATAATGAAAACAGTCAATTAGCTTTTTAAACGCAAAAAAGTACAGAAACTTTTATATGCAGCGCCACAAAAAGTTTAATATACGTAAAGTATGGCATATCCATGTAAGCATAATTTTGTATTATTTGTATTTGCTTGCATGCGACTGCCTTTTTTAATATTATACAGAGTGTATCATTAATGAGGTGTAAATAATATAATATAAAATTGTATAATTGTATAAGAATAATAATCATATAAGAGTAAAGTATAAAATTCTGATAAATAGCTACCATTATTGTATTACAAATTAATATAAGCAATATAAATTTAAAATCGTCTGTGTAATTAAATAATTTCAAACGATTGAAAAAGCGCTCGATCACCTGTGACGTCATAACGTATGTTTCTGTAATGACAGGTCTCCTGTCTCGTATAAAAGTATTAATCATTTTGTTTATACTGGTATTGGCTACAGTTTTTAAAGGTGTAGTATTGAATTGTGTGTGTTTACTATGGAAAATAAAAGTAAATACTATCAGTATTGTTTAGTAACATTGTGTAAAAGTACAAACATTAAAACCCCAAATAAAATATTTATTATATTACACATCGATAAGAAACTGCGTTGTAAAGTGATTAGGTACATATAGAAAGCATGTTGTGATTTATAGCAATATTTTCGAATTTAAAATTTTATGCAAGTTTCTTAGTGTATAATCATAACAAATTTGCACTTCTTTTTCTTCTGGCAAAACCCAAAAACTGATTTGCAATACGTTAGCAAAGTTAGGATAAAACTAATGTGTCAGCAACTACAGTTTGTGCAAATTCTTTACAGGCAATACCCAACAAATTATTCTAAAAACAACTTTACCGCTAATCGTACAGATAGAACCGAACAGATGCTTTTGTTGGGTTTTGCTAATGGCTCACTTTAGCTTGCGTCGCATGTCCTTAGTACTCCATATCAACGAAACTAAACAAATGTCTTATCAGTCTCTTTCGCACCTTATTATAGTTGGGTCAACTTAGTGTGAGTTGCCTGATTTTTAGTGTAAAACTATAATTATTGTGGATAATTGTGTTAAACCCGTAATTATTATCGACAAATAAAATTGTTTGATCCATAAAGATGGAATCTAGAGGGCGGCAATTAGCAAATATTGCATTAAAAATATTAAGATTGGGCAAATGCTAAAGAAAGAGAAAAATAACACCAGCAGATGACAGATTTTTACTTCGAAAAATCAAATTGTAGCCAAGAAACACAAGTCAATAGCTCCAATAACATCTAGCAGCATCAGGTGGTAGTGATTCATGACTCAACTGTTCGGAAAAGACTTTTGGAGAATGGCAGAAAAGCCAAGGCTTCCACAAAAAAAAAACAGCTTCAAACTGAATAAATAAAGAAACAAAGGCTACGTTTTTCATACATTGGGGTTAATTCTTTGGTACCAATAGAAGGCATGATGAACAGCAAAAAATACAAATTCATGTTAAAACAGCGTTTGGACACAAAATTCCAAAACTATCAGCCCCAAAGAAAAGCGACATGTTTCCTGTCACAAGTCAAAGCAAGATTAATCGGTCAGATGGCCAAGCGGGCCAGGTTTCCGACTCTCATTCGCTTCACTGTCGAATGGTTAAGTCTATGTGCGTTCAAGCCTTGGCTCAGTGTACAGAAAAATAAATAACGCTGATGCAGCAGTTTAAAATAACAGATCTTGCGGCTTATACTAGAATATGCTGGTGTCTGATCGGCCTATGGTGGAGCAGTATGGCAAGAGATAAGGGCTTGCCTCTCGGTGACACTCCTTCATAGATCCCTACCGGAAACGCGTATATATATATATATATATATATATATATATATATATATATATATATATATATATATATATATATATATATATATATATATTGTGACGATTAGGGTTTATAGAAAATAATTTATAAGTTATATACTACATAATATTAGATATTTGGTTGTTTTAAATAAGTTATATACTAGAGAATTTAATAAAAATATATTTATGTGAGGGCATTTTTAATAAATTAGCATAATAATTGTAAAAAGTTGTATTTTAATATTGTAAATATATATAAGTGAGCCATGTGCTTAGGCAACCAAAAATACTCTCGGAGATTGACAGATATTTATACTCTGAAGTGACGTTTAAAAATATTTACGAATATAAAGTGGGTTATAATAATATATTGTTTGAAATGTGTATTTTATTAAATTAGAATGTTAAGTTACTAATTTAATTATATATTCTGATCTGAAAAGCCTAAATGTAAACAAAATTATTAATAGAAAAGAATGGAATTCTCTGGATCTCCGGAGATGGCCATGTTTGCGAAATGGTTTGTTCCAGAAAATTCATACAAGTATGAAATAGAACAAATTGGAACATGATCTCTTACGAGATGGTTCTAGAATGTCCAAAAGATATAAATACCCGTGATTTGGATTCAAGATGGCAGTTTATGGCAGTTTTTGAAAGTTTTTAGTCAGAAAAGTTTTAGATAGTGCAGTCAGAAGAGTTTTTGGCAGTTTTTAAGTTTTTTAGTCAGAAGTCAGGCCAGTTTATTATGAAAATTAGTTGGAGTCAGTGAATCAAGTACAAATAGTCCAATTGTTTAATATCGTGAGTTAAATGAAGATTAAAAATTATGCATATGATTTAATGCACATTTATAATTATACACAAATAATTATTGAAGATAAAAAAAGGTATATTGGAAGAAATTAAATTATATTATGGTTGGAGATTAGTATAAATCAACTTATAATAATTGGATATTGGTATATTGAAAAGAAGAATAAATATAAATGCTGTTTGCTGGTTTGGTTGGTGGTGTATAGATGCTGGTGAAGAAAAATATATCTTAAATTGGTAGAAGCTGATAATTGAAAAAAGTAATTTCACAAAAAACAAGGATAACTGAAGTACGAAGACATTCAGTGGTGATTAGAATCTATATACTTAGTGGAAAATAGTTCATTTAGGCATTCAGTGAAAGAAAGGTACAAAATTTTGTTAATATAATTTAGTTAGTGTCATAACAATTTCAATTTTGAAGATAGTTTGTTTAAATTTTAGATTGTCTATAGAATTTAATTAGTTTTATAAGAATATCAGTTTAAAGATAGTTTATTTTAAATTTACATTGGCTAGGTTAGATATATATGTGTGTTTCATAATAGTTATAATAAAGATAATTTAAAAAAGTACTTACAAGCTAATTCTTTGAGAACCGCGATAAAAACCCTATATATTATATTATTAAAAATACTCATTGCTCATCATTCAAACAAAAAAAACACATCATAACAATTTGGCGCCCAACGTGGGGCTCTCTATTTAAAAGAATTAGTTTGGGAAGATAAGTGCTCTCATATAATTAAATTAATTATCAGTAGAAAGGAAAAATAATAGATTTTATTATTAATTATATTTGAACAAGTAAAGTCTCAAAATGTCTCAAGGAAAGAAAGGTACAAGAAGCAAAAAGAATGAAGAAGATGTGGAAGTAGAAACACAACCTATACAAGAGGAGAGTTTAGTTCAAGTTCCACAAGATACTGCAGAAATGAATCCAGAAAGAGAGGAAAATGTCAATATGGCAGCTTTGATGTCATTCATGATGCAGATGAACAAGACAATAGAAGAGAATTCAAAAGAAATCAAAGAAGACATAAAAAAATTGGAAGAGAATTCAAAAGAAGTCAAAGAAGACATGAAAAAAATAGAACAAAAAATGGAACAGAATTCACAAGAAGTCAAAGAAGACATGAAAAAAATTGAACAGAAATTGGAAGAGAATTATAGAAAATTAGAAAAGAAAATAGAAGATAATAATAATAAAATTGTAAAACAAATGGAAAAACAAATGGATAAAAAACTTGAAGCTGCAGAGAAAAAAGTAGCAAATGAAATAAAAAGTATACGGAATGACTACAAGAAAAGGATAGACAATGAGAGGACAGAAGTAAAGAGGATTATTCAAGATAATAAAATAGATATAGAACAGAAAATAGAGTTACAGAAACGTAACTTAGAAGTAAAAATTAACGAAGACAGGAGAAACACAGAAGAAAAATTAGACGATATACAACAAAATATCCAAATAAATAGTAATCAAATAAGAAATGTGGAACAGAGAATAGATGATATTTCACAAATGAGAGACATAGGGAGACCTTACTTAAATTTAACAAATGAGACTGGGATTAAATTCTCTGGTAATATAAAAAATTTGCATCCTAGAGTATACATAAATAGTTTAAAACATAAATTAAGATTTGTGAATAATATTAATGATATTAAAGATTATATTAGAATGACATTAAATGACAATGCAGCAACTTGGTTTGCTAGTATTGAGAATGATTTAGATAATTTTCAAACATTTGAAAATAAATTTTTAAATTATTATTGGGGTGAATTAGAGCAAGCCAAGTTTAGAGAAATTCTATATTTTGGAAAGTATAATCAAAATTTAAAATCAAATATGGTAGATTATGCATTGAAATTGATAACAGTTGCAAAATATTTAGAACCACCACTTAGAGAGGATGAAACAGTCTTAAATGTATCTAGACATTTTGATGCTGATGTTGTGCAAACCGTAACTGTACAAAATATTCAAACAATAGATAGTTTTATTAATTTTATTCAAAGAATACAAAGAGGCAATATGACAAGTAATAATAACAACAGAAAAAACAATAATAACTTTCAACAATATAGACAACCATATAACAATAACACTAGGTATGGTGATAATTTACAAAATTTTAATAATACTAACAATAATCCAAATAGACAGAACTTTAATAATAATACTAGTTATAATAGACAAAATTTTAATAATAACAGTAATTATAATAAACAACATTTTAATAACAGTACTAATAATAATAGACAAGATTTTAACAATAGAAGAAATACAGAGCGACCTAACTATAACAGACAGGTAAATTGTGTTCGAAGGAATAGGAGCTGCGAAGACAGGGAACGAAATCGTACAAGGCAAGAAAATGTGAGTAGAAGTCATAGTAGGGAAAGACATAGGACATCAGATTCAAGTGGTCAGATACAATCTGACAATTCTAATAATCAAAATTTTGTGCAGTAAACTTTCTGAATTACAAGTTAGGCCATTGCTATTATGAAAAACCTTCTGAATTTATTTCTTTAGATGAGGATAAAATTATTGACTCTATTAATTTAATTTATATAAATGCTTTGGCCAAAAATAAAATGATTAAAATTATGATAGATACTGGTTCAGAAAGTACTTTAGTCTCGGAGAATTTTATTTTTAATACATTAAAACTATCAGATATAATAAAGATTCCAAAAATTAAAATTGTTGGTGCAAATAATGAGAAGTTGGGTGAAATTGATAAACTAGCCAATTTTAAAATTAATATTCTTAATAAAGAAATTAATATGCAAGGATTTATTGTCAAGGATTTATGTGTTGATATATTAATGGGAAATGATGAATTGGAAAAGAAGAAAGTAAAGATAGATTTTGAAGAAAAAATGGTAACTTTGGAAGGGCAAATAATTAAATTTATGCAGAAAGATGAGGTGGAAGAAGGAATAAGAGTTGATAGGATATTATTAAAAGAAAATAATGATGTTTATGAAGAAGAAATGTATTTTGATGATAGGGAAATGTCCCAGAAGAATGTAAAGAATAATTATTGTAGTGAATATTTAAGGAATGGAAATTTTAAGCAGATGGATGCCTACGAGGCGGAGTGCGTAAAATTGGAAGCAAGGAATAATGAGTACATAATGAAGAATAATGTTATTTGTAAAGAAGAAGATATGATGAAAGTTTTAAATTGCCCTGAAGAATATAAATCAATAGTCATTTCCATATTGCAGCAACACAAGGGACTTGTCAATAAAGAAAATAGAATTGCACAGAATTATATCCATAGTATAAGAGTTAAGGAGGAAAAAGATTTTAAAACAAAATCATACCCAATACCATATAAATACAGAGAAGAAGTAAACAAAACAATTAATAATATGTTAGAAGATGGGATCATTGAGAAGGCAGACACACGTTTTATTAACCCCATAGTAGTAGTACGAAAAAGATCAGGTGAAATCAGGTTATGTTTGGATGCAAGGAATATTAACAAGATTACTGAAAAGCAATTTGAAGCACCAATGAGTATAGATGGAATATTAGGAAGAATTACAGGAATGTCATTTTTCACTAAAATCGATTTACAGCATAGTTTCTGGTTAATACCTCTAGAAAGAAAAAGTAGACAGTATACAGGATTTCAGATAGATGGAGTAGTATATCAATTCAAAGTAGTACCATTTGGACTTCAATCATCTTGCAGTGCTCTATGTAGATGTCTTCATGATATTTTGGATCAATATGAACATTTTGTAATTCACTACATTGATGATATATTAATTTTTTCTAAAACGGCTGAAGATCATGAGAAACACCTAAAAATTATAATAAACAGATTAGATAAAGTTGGACTTAAAATAAATCAAGAAAAATGTACATTTTTTCAAAAAGTAGTGATATATCTAGGTTATAAACTTAACACTAACAGCTTACTGATATATCCATTTTATTCAATAGACTTGATTTGTTAAATGGTAGATGGTAGATTTCATTATTTTGAATCAATTTGACATCATACTTGTTGAATTTTGTACATATGGAAATTGTTTGGTACCCTAAAAATCATAATTTGGGGTTAGATACTATAATTGCTATAAAAATGTCTTTCTAATATAATAAAGTGGAAAAACTTACCAATTTATATTGATGAAGTTATTTTGAATGGAAATAATTCCTAGATTTTGTCTATAAACAAACAGAACACAATATAGATTATATTTTTAATTAAGGTTATATTTTATTCTCTGATAAAATCCATTCTCCAATTGACATGACAGTTTGACCATAGAATAGCCGAACTGTGCAGCGTTGTTCTCTGCTTTGACATAGACAGCGAACAGGGATGTATTTAACACATTTTAAATAAAAAAAAAAAAAAAAAATTTGATTTATTAAATTTAATAAGGTATGAGAAAATTAATATTTAAAAAAATAATAAGTAAATTATTTATTTTAAATATTATTTTGGGGTATTGTGACGATTAGGGTTTATAGAAAATAATTTATAAGTTATATACTACATAATATTAGATATTTGGTTGTTTTAAATAAGTTATATACTAGAGAATTTAATAAAAATATATTTATGTGAGGGCATTTTTAATAAATTAGCATAATAATTGTAAAAAGTTGTATTTTAATATTGTAAATATATATAAGTGAGCCATGTGCTTAGGCAACCAAAAATACTCTCGGAGATTGACAGATATTTATACTCTGAAGTGACGTTTAAAAATATTTACGAATATAAAGTGGGTTATAATAATATATTGTTTGAAATGTGTATTTTATTAAATTAGAATGTTAAGTTACTAATTTAATTATATATTCTGATCTGAAAAGCCTAAATGTAAACAAAATTATTAATAGAAAAGAATGGAATTCTCTGGATCTCCGGAGATGGCCATGTTTGCGAAATGGTTTGTTCCAGAAAATTCATACAAGTATGAAATAGAACAAATTGGAACATGATCTCTTACGAGATGGTTCTAGAATGTCCAAAAGATATAAATACCCGTGATTTGGATTCAAGATGGCAGTTTATGGCAGTTTTTGAAAGTTTTTAGTCAGAAAAGTTTTAGATAGTGCAGTCAGAAGAGTTTTTGGCAGTTTTTAAGTTTTTTAGTCAGAAGTCAGGCCAGTTTATTATGAAAATTAGTTGGAGTCAGTGAATCAAGTACAAATAGTCCAATTGTTTAATATCGTGAGTTAAATGAAGATTAAAAATTATGCATATGATTTAATGCACATTTATAATTATACACAAATAATTATTGAAGATAAAAAAAGGTATATTGGAAGAAATTAAATTATATTATGGTTGGAGATTAGTATAAATCAACTTATAATAATTGGATATTGGTATATTGAAAAGAAGAATAAATATAAATGCTGTTTGCTGGTTTGGTTGGTGGTGTATAGATGCTGGTGAAGAAAAATATATCTTAAATTGGTAGAAGCTGATAATTGAAAAAAGTAATTTCACAAAAAACAAGGATAACTGAAGTACGAAGACATTCAGTGGTGATTAGAATCTATATACTTAGTGGAAAATAGTTCATTTAGGCATTCAGTGAAAGAAAGGTACAAAATTTTGTTAATATAATTTAGTTAGTGTCATAACAATTTCAATTTTGAAGATAGTTTGTTTAAATTTTAGATTGTCTATAGAATTTAATTAGTTTTATAAGAATATCAGTTTAAAGATAGTTTATTTTAAATTTACATTGGCTAGGTTAGATATATATGTGTGTTTCATAATAGTTATAATAAAGATAATTTAAAAAAGTACTTACAAGCTAATTCTTTGAGAACCGCGATAAAAACCCTATATATTATATTATTAAAAATACTCATTGCTCATCATTCAAACAAAAAAAAACACATCATAACAATATATATATATATATATATATATATATATATATATATATATATATATATATATATATATATATATATAAGGAGATTTTTGTTTCAGATTGGCCCGGTAATTCGTCAAACCTTATCTCGATTAAAAATTTAGGAGCTATTTGCAAAGCTCGACTGTACTACAAAAATAAAAATAATAGAAGCGGTCATTCAGGTTTGGTTTTGAAATAAAAGGATATCTGAGAACTGTCAGAAGCTTGTAGAATTTGTGCCAAAACGCGTAAAAGCAGTAATTGCAGCCAAAGGCGGACATATTTCCTACTAAATGATGTAAGTTTACCTTTACAGTTTTGTCAAAATATCATTTCTTTTTTCTAAATAAACTATTTTTTCATTAAAACAGCCAATGATTCCATTAATTCGCACAGTCCTGTATAGACTCTGTCATTTTTCTGCGTAGACAAATGACAAAGAGAGACATATTTTCTATTTCTGTAGGAAATATTTTATCACCTATTTTACTGCCATATGTAAAAGTTATGCAACATGAATATAAAGAGGCACCTTTTTGCACACATGAAGAATTTTTGTAACTAGTCGGATGGGTTGTATTTTTATTATCGATAAAAAAGCTATATTTTTAAAAAATTGTATTAGAAAAACTCCATTACCATTTAAAAATATTTCTTTTGATTTCTGATCTCAAAAATTTAAATCTTCCATATTGGTACACTGTTTTTAAATGCAGATAAAGAGTGAAAATAAAAATTAATGGCGCCACTAAATGGCAATAATAAATGTGCACTTTACATTTGCTTAAAAAGTAAACTGTTCTAAGCACTCATAGGCAACTATTCTTTTTAAATACTTTAAATAACATTAATGTGAAGGTAGCCTTATACCTGCATCTATGAATCGGTAGAGAAATACGGTTTGGGCTACAATGTTATTGAACCCATTTATGATAATCAAACAGTTTTTAACGTTACCTGAAACCGTGTATCTCGCTATATAAAAAATTAACGTAACATATATTATCATCATATCTTGACACCTACACCTTGTAACGGATCATTACACACTCCTAATAAAATTATAGCGTGAGCGATTCAGTGACATTAAATGCAGCGTAAGGGCAAACACAAGGGCCGTGTACGCTTCAGCTGAACTGCCCTTGAATGCTCAAGGCAAACGTATCCCCAGGTCAAAGCTAAAGCCGTTGTGTGGTCGCGGCTAGATATCGATAACGAGTAGATAATGTTTTATTTGAGTTACAGGGTTAATTATAGTGATATAATTTGCACAGAGGAATTATTTCGAATATGGAGCATTGACTGTTACATAGGGCAACGATTATGGCTTTTTTTTTATTCATTGATCATATGACATTTAGACGGACGCAGAGTTATATTTTTTTAAATTAACTAATAAAGAAAAATAAAATAAAATGGATTTTATTGTTTTGACTCAACAATTTAGATATATCTCTGTTTCTGTTTAAGAAATAGAAATGTGATATAAAACTTAAAAATAAAATATATCGAGGATATATATATATATATATATATATATATATATATATATATATATATATATATATATATATATATATATATATATAAACGTCCAGGGAAATAATTAAATCCAGGAAAAACTCAAATTTGGGAATGCCGAAAAGTATTTTTTAAAAAAGAATTTATTAGAACTAAAACAACTAATTACAGTAAGATTGGATCCTAGACCGAATAAAAAATTAATTAAAATAAAACATTTACAATTGAAGCGTTTATTTGAAAAACAACACATGTCCATTTTTTTAAAATTTGACTTTATATGATGTTCGCAGAGAATAGTAGTTTCTTTATCGAAATCACACATTCACTTATGTAAAAATCCCAGATGTCCGGAGTAAACTACATAGGAAAATCGGATAGTTTTAGAAAAACAACAGATATCCATGCGGTTTTTGGTAAAAGCAACACTTTTTGTGTTTCTTACTTTGTTTGTTATAATATAACATATTTCAAACTCGATTTAACATTTCTTTTTCTTACCTCAGACGTACCTCAATCGATAAATCAACGAAAAAGAAACTGCTTCAAGTGAGAAACCTTCATCACGATAAAGCAAAGGCATTTTATGATATAAAACGAAAAATTAAACATAAATCTCAGCATAGTAATAATGTATCTGCAACAGCCTTTGACTTTATGCAAAATCTTCTGCTACCCAATTTGACTACAAATAAAGTTTTCTACAGCAAACAACTTTGGTACTATGTATTTAGTTTACACGACATCGGAGGCAATGATGTCCAAATGTATATCTGTCACGAAGAAATGGCTAAACGTGGTCAAAATGAAGTATCTTCCATGATATTTTCTTATCTAAAAGATCATATACTCGGTAAAATGGATGAAATATGGTTTGTATCTGATGGTTGCCCGAGTCAGAACAAACACTACATCTTTATCCGCTCTTCACATAACCTGGTGCATGTACTGAAATTAGCATCAGAGATAACACACGTATACCCAATACGAGGACATTCATACTTACCTTGCGATAGTGACTTTCTTCTCCTTTCTCGTGCAAAAAAAGTAGTTGTTTATGTTCCAGAAAAATGGGATGATCTTATTCGGCAGTCAAGGTCTAAACCTTTTCCATAAGTGGTTAATGCTAGGAAAGAAACTGGCTGGTTTCTTATGGACGAAAGTTAGGATTTATTTTTAAATAATCCAAAACCAAAAATTTTATTGAAACCAGCAAGAATGTACCGAATATCTGAGAAGTATCTTGGAAATATCTTTGAAGTTTAAATACGTCTAAGTTATCACGGCCTTTGGATGTTCCACACCATTACTGGATAAACAACGCCAAAACAAATAACTCTGATACCAAATAAAGCGAAAAATAAAATAAGTAAACCAAAGTTTCGCGATCTAATGGAGTTCTACTATGTATCTAATACTAAATATCTCAAGAATCCTTTTAAATAAGAATTTTATCCTAATTTAGAACCAGAATCCGGGGAAACCAAAGACCATACTTTAGTCATAGAACTATTTAGCGATGATAATAGCAGTGGTGGCGAGTAGACATCAGAGCATTTTTTGTTATTTCTACGAGGATATTATTATAATGGTCATTTTCCAATATATTTTGCTTGTAAGTTTGTACCGATTTTTGTTTAAAATATCAATAAAAATATGAAATCAACTTGTACAATTATTTTGATATCCACATTCCTTCCAATGAATATCTTAGTAAAAGTAAGATTTAAAATAAATAGAAGCTGGGCAGTTTTTCTTGATTTGCCAAAATTTTAATTTTTGGACAAGTGTTGTTTTTCAAATAAACGCTTCAATTGCAATTATACAATTCACAATATTACGAAAACATAGCGTCCGCACTGTTGAGTTCAATGTCTTTGACCATGTCAGCATTCCTAAGTCCAGGGTCTGAATAAACCTATAGGCGTCGCTCTATAACTCCTCTTCCCCTAGATTGAGGTTCCTTGTGGGAGGTGAATTTTCGAACTGGAATCATCTGGGCCCTGTATGTTTGACACTCTCATATCTTCCTTTCTTGTGGTAAGGCAATTGAAAAGACAATAATAATAGAATTAAAGCCCGCAATCAATACTGGAAGTCTTTATTACACAAAAACAAACTGTAGTGGTGTCATTTACAAGTACAAGATTGATACATAAAAAATAAGTTTACGAATTATAATCGAACACACTCCCCAGGACGTCGTTAACTCTTTCGTCTTTTAATAGCCGTCTGCTTCATGACTGCTGACGTTTGTGTGTAACTCGGTAGCTCTATCTGGGTGATAAATTTCTAACACCCGCTGATTAGTTAACAACTCTTTAAGTTTCAAAAATGCGCTTCTTTCTTTTGATCTAAACTCAAAGGTTTAATTTTTTTAAGTAGATCACTTGACTATCGTAGAATATGACGGTAGAAATTTATGAAACTATCTAGTCAGACCTAAAATGACTGATTACACAAACCGAACAAATACTTCACAAATTCGTATTGTCCGTCTGGGGTGACAAATTCAGTGTATTTAATGCTATCTTCCTTTATGGGTACATGAAAGAATCCATTCTTGAGGTCTATTGTGCTAAAATAGTCTGCGCCTTATAGCCGATCCAATACGTATTTTATTAAAGGTAATGGAAACCTATCTTTTATTAGGTTTCGGTTAAGTTTTGGGTAGTCACCGCAAACTCTGATCTGTCCGTCTTTGTTTTTGACAAGTACTATTGGGCTTGTAAAATCGGATGAACGATTATCTTATTATTTTTTTCTCGATCCATTCCTTAATTTGTTTACCTACTTCTTGCTTTTCTAGTATTGATAGCGCCTTCTTGGGTTTTGGTCTATCGGTTCTTCACGGCTTAGAATTATTTTCATTTTTATATCTGTCGTCTTCGTCTGGTGAGGTTCATAATTTTCGACTAATTCTTTTATTTTCATCCTAATATGTGGGTCTTTTATATGTTCCAGTTGTAGATAATCATCGTGCGTCGCCTCGTCAACTGAAATCCTCATTACCATATTATCTACGTCTTTTTTGCATACAAAAATTCCATCTTCGGTTATGGTAACCTCTGCTTGTTTTAGTATATTGATTTCAAGAATGACCTCAACGTCTAGTGATCCTTTTGGGATTACATGAAATAAAATATGAAAATTTTCGCCTTGAATTTTCACTAGTTTGTTTAAAAAACCTAAAGTTTTAACCTTAATACCTCCTAATCCATTTATCTCTACTAAATTCTTTCTAAGAAGGACGTCGTCAAAGTGCTTTTTAAAAATATCTTCTTGAATTGCACTTATGTCGCTTCCTGTATCAAACAATGCACGTTATGATATTTTTTAAAATTTTAAGGCCACGAAGTTTTTGTATACTTCGTCAATGACGCAGAAGTCAAAGGTCTATCTTTATCTTGCGTCGAAAAGAACGTGTCCAAATTGTTTGCATTTTAAACATTTCGTTCCCTTGGCCCTCTCAATCTGTGTCCACGATTTCCACAATTATAACATTGTTCTTCTTTCTTAATCCTATTTTCCGACATTCTTCTGTCATCTTCTCTAGCTTCATAGTTTCTCCAATCTCGTTGCACTTCATTATTCTGTCATCTCGTCTTGCTTTATTGTTTGTCCACTTCTTTCTATGCGTCTTAGTTGTAGAGGATTTTCGTGTCGTCTGCTTTCTAATGAGTTCATACAATTTAATTTTCTCTTTAAATCTCTTAAGTTACTTACACCTTAAAGCATTACTTTGTTAATAGGGCCGTTTTGAATGCCTTCTATGGTATATTGTATTATGACCTCGTCTTCTATGTTACCTAAGTTACCAATTTCCCTCATCGTCAGTACATACTCCTGTACACTTTCATCTCATACTTCTTCTTTCTATGCATCAGCATTTAATGTATTTTAGCATTTTTTATTTTATTTTCGAATTCCAAAATAAGTCTTTTCTTCAAGAGTTTCAGAGACTAAGTGCAAAAACTTTGTCCAATGTCGGCGTTAAATTTTTAAAGAAAAAACTATGCACGATGGCGCGTATCGTGCCATTTTCTTCTATTTTTTACGGGTTCTATTCCTCCTTCTGCAGCTTTTTTTGCGTATTTTTTAAATGGTACTATAGCCTACTCCCGTCATAGCACTTACTTTATTGATTATATTTCTTACACTTTCTCCACCCTTTAAATTTAGATAATAATAAAATACATTTAAAATAATCCTACTGCAAATATCTCAGAATATTTAAAGACGAAATTATATCCCGTCTATTTTAAGGCGCTCAGTTGACCAAACCTTCAGTAAGCTAATAAAACACTAATTATGAAATAAAAGGTTTTTGACTTTTTTCGTTACCGCTTTAGATTAATTATATTTCATCCCTCGCTATAGAAGGTGAAAGGTTAATAATTTCTTCGCTTGAGAAAGAAAACCCAATTAATTTAAATTTAAACTTAATCAAATAATCTCATCAATTTCGTCAAAGCCTCCGAAATTTCATTGACGCGTAGCGTCGAATGTTTCTTGGATCCATTTGCAAAATTAAAGTCTTACTTTTAAAGGAGCCAGACAATAAAATTGGACAAATTGGTTAATTAGATTTTTCAGTCCATTAGATATGATTATATATATATATATATGTAATATATATATATATATATATATATATATATATTGATATATATATATATATATATATTGATATATATATATATATATATATATATATATATATATATATATATATATATATATCAAAACTGGTAGGATTATCGAACGAAACGTAAATAAAACAATTTATTGGATTGGTGTGTCGGGTATACGGTCTGTTATTTAATGTTGTACATAATATATTCAAAACAGTACTGACAATAGTGGTTAAAGCACCTATGTCAGAATTTTTTGGAATTAAATCCAACATTTGCTCAAAATATTCTTCAAAAACGTCAGCAGTCATTTCCTCGTGGTAATCTTTGGTTGATTTTAAGGCAAAACTTAATAATCCACCATTGACAAAACCGTATTCGTTTCCAATATGGGTTATTATGAGTCTGCGTTCTTTTCCAACGGGAATATTGTTTATTCTAGTAGATACACCTTCGATGAATGCCTGACGGGAACTTTTCACATTTGTATCAACCCATAGATATGGTACAGTATGACCTTCATTTAGCCAAGTCTCGTCCAAATAAAAAATTGTTTTCCCTTCTTCTCGGTACTTTTTAATAGTTCTTAGATAATCTCGTCTCCAACATACAATGTAATCTTTTTCAATTAAAACGGATTTTCTTCTATTCTTTTGCCAACGAAATCCCATCTCTCTCAATAGTCCCCATAATTTCTTGTTGCTTATGATTGGTAACTCTTCGTTTTCTCTAATTAATGTTTGGATTTTGTCCAATGTTAAAATTCTTTGTTAAAAAAAATGATTGGACGCTGCGTCTTATCATGTTTTTATGTATTTCTTCAATTTCCAAGGGTTTACTCCCTCCACTCTTCTTGGGAGATGAAACAGTTCCTCCTTTTCTTTCTTTTAGGAATCTATAAATTGTTGCTTCTCTAACCCCTGTCATATTTGAACACATGTTAACGATTTCACGAACATTACTTAAAGGGCGTTGATGTACAAGTGCATCGTGTACATTTAATATTATATTTTTCTCTCTTAGACTGAAGGCACCTTTAAAACTACACTTACCCGGGATAAAACCTGTTGTCGACGTCATTTTTAAATGCAAATAACAAAATATCGACACCAAAAACGTAGATAGATGAAGACATGAACAATGTACATCTACAAACTAAATGAAAGATGCAAACAATTTCTAATTTATATTATTGGCATAAGCTGTAATGTGGCATAAAAACTACTTTAACTATCATTAGTGAAGCCTTATCAGTAATTCCAGGTAATCGTTTAAAGAAGGTATTCTTTTTGTGTCAGGCGATAACTTGTATAGAAAACAATAATCACCTTTAAATTACTGTTTACATTAATTTATTTCGTGAAACATTGAATTCTCTCGTTAATCACCTGTGTATAATTAACAATAATCGTGTGGCATATATACCGACGTTTTTTACGCACAAAAAAGTATAATGAGATTAGTGGACACTTATTTTACAGAAGATTTTTTAAAAGATAATGAATTGTTGACGGCATCTTAAAATATTAATTTTTTTTATTTATTTTAAAACAAGTATAGAGTGGGGCCTATGGTTTTTTGGCCTGTTGAGGATTTGCATACATAATGTGCTATCAATATGATGGAAAAGGACTATAGTCACTAGTAATTAAATTTAAAAAAATTTTTTAGCAAAAAACAACAACTAAGAAACAGTTACTACTAACTAATAAAATTACACAATAAAAATATACAGGGTACTTTAAAATATAATTGTAAACAAAAATTGTTTGAACATACTAAGAATATTACAGTAAATATTGCTCAACTGTCCCGTGTCTGCCTTATAATTTACTGCATATTTTTCTTTATTAATATGACACATTTCTAAAAACAATCTTTTTTTGTAATTGTTCTCTTGCTGTAGAACCCTGACATTTAAGTATTCAAATTGATGCCCAGTTTTTAAGTAATGGTCAACTGCCGCACATGTATTCTTCTTCTTTGTACAGTCACTTTTGTGTTGTGTGACCCTTTGTTTTAGCCACTGAGAAGTTTGCCCAACATAACAGCTCTGGAAATCCAAACAAGGAAGTTTGTAGATAACATTAGTTTTATTTACAGTTGGTGTCTTGTCTTTTACTTTAGAAAACAGTTGTAGGTTTTCTAATAAATTATTTTGGACAATTTTAATGTTAGTAAATTGTTTAAATAAACTGGCCACAGAAGATGTTAACTGTTTTAAAAATGGTAATTTTGTATATTGGATTGTTTGTGCTGATCCGATATCAGTGGGACCGTAAAAATGTCTGAGTTAAATATCAATTTTTTAGGGATATGTTTTGGGTATCCATTATTTTCAAAGATGTTTAACAGCAAATTTAAGTTTCTGTTTATGAATTTATCATCACTAATATGCCTTACCCTATTCTTCATTGCAATCACTGTATTAAACTTTTGATGAGTAGGATGATGGCAAAAAATATCACATTTTATGAATGAATTTCTGAAAAATTTTCAAAAATCTTATACTTCAAAAGAATCTTTGTGTATCGACGAAACTATAGTCCCTTTTAGAGGACATTTGAATTTTAAACAATTAATTAACAGGTTTGCAGACAGAAGAGACACGAGTTTTGCATTAAATTGTATATGCTTTATGCTGAAATGCATTTAACTTAATAGTTTATTGTGGACAAGACAAAGTAGAAGGTTTATCGTCTTCTGAAAATAGTTCTTATACTGGCAAAAGTTTTATTGAACAAAGGACTTACTATTCATACAGACAATTACTACATCAGTAGTTCTTTAGCTCATTTTTTATTAGTAAAAGAAACTCATCTAGTGAGAACATTTAGAGCTAATCAAAAACTTAATCCAAAATATATTATACTAAAGTAACTCAAAAAAAGATGAAACAGTAGCTGCTGAAAGTAATACTGGAATAGTATTCAAATGGGGAAGGATAAACGTGATATTTTGACATTGAGCATAAAACATACTTCAGAGCTTATACAAGTTACCTCTGGGCCTAAGAAAACAGAAAAAACCGACCACTGTTGTTAATTAAAATAATTATAAAGCTTTTATTGACCTATCTGATCAAATGAAAGCGTATGCTACTTCTTTAAGACGAGGCGTGAAGTGGTATAGGAAATTAGCTATCGAATTTCTTATTGAAACATCATTAGTCAACGCTTTTATACTAGATCAACAGGTTACGAACGACAACATGACTATTACTAGATTTAAAGAACTTGTCACGTTGGAATTGTCACAGCATATGTTAGAAGATGGTCGAAATGGAAGACGCAGATGTTTTAAGTGCTATAAAAATCTAAGTGGAGCTGGTGGTCGAACACAAGCCCAAAAAAATTCGATGTAATTTAGATGTAATATTTGTCAAAAAAATTATTGCTTATCTTGTTTCTTTAAAGTTCATCAGTGTACTAAATAAATGTATTTTTCGCTTAAATTTAATGTATTTTTTATATCAGTATTCTTTTTTATCCTTGTAGTAAAAATTTTTTAATTAATTAATAAAATATGTGTGTTTCTTTGCATAAGCTTTTATTTCTATAAATAATAATATGCGTAACAAAGCTGTTTTATTTTATATAGTTTTACAGCCATATGAAGCCACATGCTACTCTCAATTATAGAGGCCAAATGCATTTTCTTGTTTTAACAGCCATTGTACACATGTTCCATAAGCATTTTACGTCGTTGAGTAGCATATACGGCTTAACACAGCAGTAACGTATCCGCCTGTCTGAGGTGCATAACTGGCTTCACAGTTGTAAATACAGATAAGAGGTATTTACAGATGGAAGGTTTAAGCCTTAAAAACGTCGTAATAAAACTCTGAAGTTTGAATTTTTTTTTTGGACGACAGTCGATATGCGTTGTTCACGAAGGCTCTTCAGTTTCCTTTGAAGAAATGTGATGAAATGGAAATCTCCCTTGAAAAAAAAGAACTAGTAGGCATTTAAAAAAGATAATGTCCGGAGAGACAGCCGAAGATGCCTGACTATCGACTAAAGATGAAACTAAAAGATATATGCTTAAATGTTTAAAAAAGCTACACCAAGAGCTCCAAACTAGAATGCAAAGAATGAAGACTGTATTAGAAAAATTTAAAATCATCCAGGTCGAGTATTTACTCAATGATTGTGATACAGAACTTTGTGTTTCAGCAGAGAAATTTAATAAATTCTTTGAAGAAGTCGAAGCAAGAAATTGGTCATGAAATCAAAATACTTCGCTACCATATAAAAGTTGCAAGAATAAATAAAGTGGCCAGAAATTGGACTACATTGAAGATGGCACAGTTTATTCTCGATATGGACCTGATGAAATATGTTGTAAATGTTTTTGTTGTCATAAAACTATTTTTAACAGTATATGTCTCCATTGCTTCTAATGAAAGGAGTTTTTCCTAAATTGAAACTCATAAAAAGATATTTAGGATTCACGATGATCCAGAATCAGGTAAATAGTTTGTCATTGTTCTCGATTGAACGTGAAATACCAAACACCATCAACTTCGACAATGTCATCAAAAAATTTTCAGAAATATAAATAAAAAAGATGTTTGTAAGTAAAAGCTCTAAAAAAACTTGAAGTATAAATAGTAACAAAATAATAATAGGGTGTTATCAATATTAACTCTTGCTTTAATGTTTGGATCATACCAAAATATTGTTTCGATCAATAAAACCAAACCAGATTAATTTACATAATTAAAAGTAATTTTTAGTATAACATTTATAAATTTTATTATATTTCATCTTTAAATTTTAAGCATATTGTATGTAGGTAGTTCCTATATGGAATAAGTTTTAGCTTTTTTGTTATATTGGAAAGGGGGGCTTCTCTTCGACTATTTTAGGCCCGGGCATCCTGAATTGTAGTTACGTGACTGGCTTCAACATCGCCTTTAATTCTACTGCTTGCAAAATATTAAAGTAAAGAGTCAATAGCAGAGCTTTCTGATTCAAATACTAAAGTTAGCTTATAAGTACCAAAGTGGACATGACTAATCTCGTCAGTCATAACATTGTCAGGTGAAGTTTGTAATATTTATTACAGATTACTAATGATTTACTATAAAACGAAAGTTAAGAGGGTTAAGAGAATAATTAATAAAAAACTTTCTCAAACAAAGAATACAGTAGCTATGAAAAACAAAGAATCTCAAAGAAAACATGTCACCCATATTTAAAAATATTTATACCTGTAAAGCAAAAAATGTGTGATCAAAAATTAAAAATACGCCTATCCAGGCAACGCAAACGAAAGAAAAACAAACAAATATTCCCGAATATTCTATGAAACGTTAGAATTATTAGCAACAAAGACCATTAAACAAAAAAGGTCTTACCAGAGAATAACACAAGCAGAAGAACAACAAGGTTTTGGGTCGGGAAGATCATGCACCGACGATATATTTATAATAAGGCAAGTGCAAGAGAAATCATTAGAATACAACAAACCGGCATATCGATGTTTCGTGGACCTTACAAAGGCATTTGACCGGGTCAAATGAAAAGACGTTATACACTTACTGTGCAAGAGAGATACTTCTAGGAATAATCAAAACGATCGAAAATATCTACCAAAACAACAAATTAAAAGTAAAAGTAGAAGAAGAACTAACCGACCCTATTGAAGCTGGCAATGGGATAAGACAGGGAGATCCCTTAGTCCTCTTTTGTTCAACCCGAATATGGACGAAATAGTAAAAAAAGTAAGAACTATAAAAGGATACCAAATGGGACAAAAACAACTTAAAATAATCTTCTATGCAGACCACGCAATACTACTCTCTCAATATAACCGCCAGAAAATTTAACATGTTAATTGCCCCAAAAAGACAAAATGCTTGGTTACAACAGCAAATTTATCAAGATGTAAATTTTAGCTGAAAGGTCAGATAATAGAACAAAGTTTAAATATCTAGGCATCACATTATCTAGCTACGCAAAGCTCGAAACTGAAGTGGAAGATCAAGTGAATAGAGCAAACAGAGCCGCAGACTGCCTAAATGAAACAATATGGAGAAATAAAAATATCAGGAAAGAAACGAAAGGTAGAATTTACAAAACAGTCATCAGACCAATAATGAAATACGCGGCAGAAACAACTTGACACAGAGAGGATAAAAAGGATTTTAGTAACAGCAAAGATGAAAACACTTAAGAAAATTGATGGTAACCCACTATGGAACAGAGCCCTAATCTATCTAATTAGCCTTCTTCGGTACGTCTTTGGACATAGGCCTCCCTAATCCTTTTCCAGGATGGAACAGAGCCAAAAATTCAGATATACGACGTAGATGAAAGGTGGAAAACATCAAGAACTGAGTAAAAAATAAAAGAGTAGAATGGAACAGTCATTTAAGACGAATGACAACAAATAGAGTAGTAAAGAAGACAAGAGACGGTTCCTCTATAGAAAGACCATCAGTAGGAAGACCACGAAAACGATGGAATGACAACTTACTGGAGGCACATTGAAAAACAGACAGAGTCATGTCTATATAAAAAGAAGAAGAAGAAGAATGAGAAGAAGAGTAAGAAGAAGAAGAAGAAGAAAAAGAAGAGAAGAAGACACAAGTTGATACTGATAGCTTCTTCCTTGTCTTCTTTCTTTTTATAAGCAATTCCGCATGTTCATTGGCAGATAAATACCTCTATGGAAGATTGCCACTTCAGCTTTTGAGCGGTCGTCCGATACTTCTTCTGCTGACTGGTGACTTATTTCTTGCTATTTTGACCACACAAGTCTCCTCCATTCTGCTTATGTGGTTATTCCATTTTTTTTTCTATTTTGTGTCCATAAATTTATACAATTTACGTTACATTTTCTTCAAATATCTTTACTTCTCTTTCGATCTCTCAGCGTATGTCCTGTAATTCTTCTGAGTACTCTCATCTCTGCCGTTTCCAGTAGCCCTTGCATTGTGGCTGTGTCGGGTCTTGTTTCTAAAGTATATTTTATTATTGGTCTTATACTGGCTTTATAAATTCTTAATTTTATCTCAGTGTTAATGTGTCTGTTTCGCCATATAGTGTTATTAAGGCATCCTGACAGTGTATTTGCTTTTTGAAGTTATACTTCTATACGCACGGTCGGCGTTGGAAATTTGCACGGGAGTGAATCTGTGAAACCATTACATATGTAAGATAATGAGTAAGAGAGAGACATAAGATATATTTTCTCTTTCTTTCTCTCTCGAGAATAAAAATGTTCCTTTTATATATATAATTAATATTATAAATATATTATATTATATATAATATTATATATATAATATATATTAATATTATTATTTATGTGATATGTTTTGTATTATTTATTAAATGTTCATAATTATTTCAGGCTTTTGTATTTCAAAATAATCACTGTATGACAGACAACTGTCAATTTTGAAATCCGTTAGTATCATGTCTAATTGGCAAATCTTTTACGTGTTTATTTCATACGCTGGTGTACGTGAGTTAGAATCCGAATATGAATTTTCTTTTTTTATTTTTGAAATATTTAAAAACCTCACACTAATGTTATTAAATATATGTAATATAAGCAAAAATGCTAAATTTTAAAATAAAATGAAAATTTACAACATAATCCGAGTTGTTGGTTTTTTATTTTTATCTTCGTAAAGTATGTTATGTATATTGGCAGTTTTAAATACTTATGAATATTGCATTTTAATTTGTATTGTATTATTATATTGAATTATGTTGCAGTGTATTGTATTGTAATTTTTATAATAATAACAAAATAAACAATGAATTTTACTGAAGAGTATGTGTAAAAAAATTTTTTTGCATTCAACTCCTTTTATACATATATGAAAATAAAAATTTATATTTTCGTTAAAATATACCTATATACCTATATATATAGGCCATATACCTATATAACCAATTCTTCTTTCTGCTCTCTCTTACCTACAGCATTAAATATGTAATGATTGTGCAGATTGACTCCCATATAAATTTGTAACGGTGAACGAGTGTATAGAAGTATAACTTCTACCGGCAGTCCCACTGGACTGCCACACCCGTTTTTTTATGTACTTGATCTCTCACTTGTTTTTCCTGGTCTCCACAGCTAGACAGTGTAATTCCCAGGTATTTTATTTCAATTACTTGTTCAATACTGATGCCATTAATTTCTATTTTACATCTGGTTGGTTCTTTGCTGACTACTATTATTTTAGTTTTCTAAGATGATGTTGTCATATTAAATTCTTTTGCTTTTATGTTAAATCTGTGGACCAATCTCTGCATAATAGAGCATTTTCATTTCTTTGGTTTCCATTATATATCCTCTTTCTTTGTTAACGGTTTTGATGATTTTATCCATGATCAAATTGAAGAGCATGGGGCTCAATGAATCCCCTTGTCTTATTCCGCTGCCTATTTCTATATCTCCAATGACACTAATTTCGTTAAAATCAGTTGATCCAAACCAAAGTTATAGGTATTTATCCACAAATACTTTCCCATTCTCCCCCACCCTTTATTTGAAACAATAAAAAAAGTACTTGAACAACTTTGTGCGGAATTTAGGCCTTTTTCTAGTTTACTTATTTAACACTTGGTATAACTGAGCATATTTCACAAAAAACTGGTCTTCACAAGTTACGCCCCCTAGCGGTTAACCCAAAAACTTGAAAGTTATTTCCAGCGATTTCTCTTGGCCACTTTTACAAAGAAATTTTTTCTCCTTAAGTTATAACATGAATAGTTTTTGATATATAGCCGAGAGATCCGCTTAATGGACCACCCGGTACTTCGAGAAATTCCTAAAGCATTTGCGATGTAACGAATGCTCCGCCCATCATCCTGTAAAGCAACAGCTTGTGCTACTTCTTCTGGTATCATAATTTTTTCAATGTAAGTTTTAAATAGAAGACGATAGAAAAACCTGCAGCCGAACTTATAATCAGGTACATTACCACAATAAACTTAAATTACTACTAAGCCACTATTTCAAATTAATAACAAAACGTATATGTAAAAGTGTTGTTGTTCGCAGAAAACATCTAAACGGGTTTAAACAAGAAAAAACGTTAACAAGCTTTGATTCAAACACCAACAAAAAACAAAAAAAAAATCTAAGTGTCCGGTTAATTTTGCACCCCAGCGTACATTCAACACATTTTGTTTTTTTTTTTGCTTGGTAACAAATATTTCTAGTAATTTAGTTTCATCTGACTTATTTATAATAACAATTCAGACATATATTTAGTTGTTAAAAATTTTTGCCAAAAATTTTTTAAATTATTATCAGAATTTTCTGAAATAGATAGAATATTTATTACTAATAATTTTTTTATAAGATCCTCTTCATGGGTTTCGCAGCTATTAACATATAATTTAATAAAATATGTTTACGATGCGGCAAAGCAGTTTTATGAAAATACCGTTGATGACCGTTGTCTCAGAAAAATTCTTGTTTAACATTCAGAGTGCAGCTCCACTTCCCTCTTTAAAGGTAAGAAACACTTCGCAAATACAGACGGTGTATGACAGACATTTTAAGACGAAAGGCACGTAATTTAAAATAAAAGGTAATATATTTTCTGTTATACATTTCAACGAGAACAGTACTTTTTGAAATGCACAACTATTATTGTACATCTCTGCTATTGTAGAGTTTGATTTATTAAAGGTAAAATTGTATTGCAGATAATCTATATCTCGTTTAATACAGATTTGGAATAATGTAATATATCTAATATAATTTTATATGAAATCATAGTTTTCTATGCTTAAAACTTTAATATTGGAACAAAGTATAGGATATTTAAATAATGGCAATCTACATTAAACAAAAAAAAAACTATTCGACCGAAAACTTTCTTTCAAAAGTGGAATTGAAATTTATTATTAAATAGAACAGAAATATGCTTTATTGTCACTGAAAATTTTACAATTTTATGGACAAACCTTATATAAGTGAATAGTTATCGATAAAGTTAATATCGAAGAATAAAACATAAAATATACAATCCATTGCAAAATTTCACTATATTGCAAATTGCATAATAAACCCTTACGAACTTGTTTACGAAATATATATATCTATATATATATATATATATATATATATATATATATATATATATATATATATATATATATATATATATTTATTTATATATATATATATATAGATATATATATATATATATATATATATATATATATATATATATTGTTATGATGTGTTTTTTGTTTGAATGATGAGCAATGAGTATTTTTAATAATATAATATATAGGGTTTTTATCGCGGTTCTCAAAGAATTAGCTTGTAAGTACTTTTTTAAATTATCTTTATTATAACTATTATGAAACACACATATATATCTAACCTAGTCAATGTAAATTTAAAATAAACTATCTTTAAACTGATATTCTTATAAAACTAATTAAATCCTATAGACAATCTAAAATTTAAACAAACTATCTTCAAAATTGAAATTGTTATGACACTAACTAAATTATATTAACAAAATTTTGTACCTTTCTTTCACTGAATGCCTAAATGAACTATTTTCCACTAAGTATATAGATTCTAATCACCACTGAATGTCTTCGTACTTCAGTTATCCTTGTTTTTTTTTTTTGAAATTACTTTTTTCAATTATCAGCTTCTACCAATTTAAGATATATTTTTCTTCACCAGCATCTATACACCACCAACCAAACCAGCAAACAGCATTTATATTTATTCTTCTTTTCAATATACCAATATCCAATTATTATAAGTTGATTTATACTAATCTCCAACCATAATATAATTTAATTTCTTCCAATATACCTTTTTTTATCTTCAATAATTATTTGTGTATAATTATAAATGTGCATTAAATTATATGCATAATTTTTAATCTTCATTTAACTCACTATATTAAACTATTGGACTATTTGTACTTGATTCACTGACTCTAACTAACTTTCATAATAAACTGCTTGACTTCTGACTAAAAAACTTAAAAACTGCCCAAAAACTGCCATCTTGAATCCAAATCACGGGTATTTATATGTTTTTGGATTTTCTAGAACTATCTCGTAAGATATCATGTTCCAATTTGTTCTATTAACTACTTGTCTGAATTTTCTGGAACAAACCATTTCGCAAACATGGCCATCTCCGGAGATCCAGAGAATTCCATTCTTTTCTATTAATAATTTTGTTTACATTTAGGCTTTTCAGATCAGAATATATAATTAAATTAGTAACTTAACATTCTAATTTAATAAAATACACATTTCAAACAATATATTATTATAACCCACTTTATATTCGTAAATATTCTTAAACGTCACTTCAGAGTATAAATATCTGTCAATCTCCGAGAGTATTTTTGGTTGCCTAAGCACATGGCTCACTTATATATATTTACAATATTAAAATACAACTTTTTACAATTATTATATGCTAATTTATTAAAAATACCCTCACATAAATATATTTTTATTAAATTCTCTAGTATATAACTTATTTAAAACAACCAAATATCTAATATTATGTAGTATATAACTTATAAATTATTTTCTATAAACCTTAATCGTTACAATACCCCAAAAATAATATTTAAAATAAATAATTTACATATTATTTTTTTAAATATTAATTTTCTCATACCTTATTAAATTTAATAAATCAAATTTTTTTTTTTTTTTATTTATTAAAAATGTGTTAAATACATCCCCGTTCGCTGTCTATGTCAAAACAGAGAACAACGGAGCACAGTTCGGCTATTCTATGGTCAAACTGTCAAATGGAGCAATGGATGCGATATCAGAGAATAAAATATAACCTTAATTAAAAATATAATAGATATGGTGTTCTGTTTATTTATAGACAAAATCTAGGAATTATTTCCATTCAAAATAACTTCATCAATATAAATTGGTAAGTTTTTCCACTTTATTATATTAGAAAGACATTTTTATAGCAATTATAGTATCTAACCCCAAATTATGATTTTTAGGGTATCAAACAATTTCCATATGTACAAAATTCAACAAGTATGATGTCAAATTTATTCACAACAAAGAAATCTACCATCTATCTATGAAATGGATCTATCAGTAAGTTATTAGTGTTATTATATTTGTGTTAAAGGTATAGAAATCAATATTCAATCTCTTCATGATATTGAAAAATGTCGTTGATATGAAATATGCCTCTTAGTCTGTTCTCTGCATCTATTAACACATAACTATTTAGTCCATTCTGATTTTCAATTGTATATGGACCTTCAAACATTGGTTGTAATTTCTTACAACGGTTTTCTTTAACATTACTTTTTCTAAGTGAACGAATTAACACTAGGTCTCCTTTTTGAAATGTGATTGGTTTTTTTATATTTCGATTTTGTCTTCTGATATATTTTTCAGCTTTCCTCCTAATTCGGTTATTCACTTTCTGCATTACTTGTTCTAACATATCCTGATTATATTCACTAATCCACTTTCTGTTTCCTATATGGCCAAACATTAAATATTCTGGTACTTCCTCTGTATTCAAATTATGTGTATTATTTAAAAAATACTCTACTTGTGGTATATGTTGCTGCCAAGTTTCGTGTTGATTTTGACACAGTATCCTTAAATATTTTATAACTTCTTTAATATATCTTTCTGCAGGATTTGCCTGAGGATGTCTGATACTTGTAAAATGAATGTTGATTCCCTTTTTCTCACAAAATGTCCGAAATTTTTGGTTGTTAAAATATGTAGCATTATCTATTATGCAATTTCTAAATGGTCCTATTTCTTCGAAAAATTGATTAATATATAATTTTAATGTTTTAACATTTGTTCTAGAGCAGGGATATAGTTTAATAAATTTTGTATATAAATCAACTATCACTAGTATATGCTTTTTTCCTGTTGGACTGAGAACTAAATTTGAAATAAAATCCATGGAAACTGTATTTAGTTTTTCATATACAACATTAGATTTATATGTGTTCTGGTTTTTGAAATTCTTTTCTTTGTTTAGTTGACATATTGGGCATTGGGTAGTAATTTCCTTTGCTATACTTATGTCATTCTTTGCAAAATAATTGTCCCTAAATAGCATCCATAGCTTTCTTGAACCAATATGCATATAATTGTTATGTAAATTTTTCAATATTTTCTTTGCTAAAGTTCTAGTTATTACATATACTTCTATGCCATTTATTATTTTATAATATACCCCATCTTTCCTAAGGACTTTTTGTTTTTCACTCAAATTGATCTGATCTCTTATAATTTCTTCTTTAGAATATAATCCAGTACTTTCTACTAATTGATTTAATCCAATTTTTATTGTTCGCTGCCCTTTTTGTGATGTATTTTCTAACCTTGATAAAGCATCTGCCACTATATTGGATTTTCCAGAAATGTATTTGATTTCAAATGAGTATTCACTCAATATTAGACTCCACCGATGTATTCTACTGTTTCCATATTTGTTATTTAATATAGACGTTAAAGCTTGGTGATCTGTTTCTATAGTAAATTCATTACCCAACAAATAAAATCTTAATTTTGTGACACAGTGTATTATACTTGCTAGTTCTAATTCTGAAACTGAGTAACCCTTTTCATGTGGCTTTGTAATTCTTGAAATGAATTGTATTGGGTATTCGACCCCATCATGTATTTGTAATAATACCCCTGATAATCTCTCTATTGATGCATCTGTTCTTAATATGAATGGCTGTGTGTAGTCAGGATAGTATATTTTCAAATTTGACAGAAAAATGTTTTTAATTTCTTGGAATGCTAGTTCTCTTCTCTGATCCCGTCTCCATTTTACACCTTTTCTCAGTAGTTCAAGTAATGGAATTTCTTTTATACTTAGATCTGGTATCATCCTTTTATAATAATTAATTATTCCAATAAATCCTCTTAAAGTTCTTAAATTGTGTGGTGTTTTATATTCCTGAATAACTTGTGTCCGTTCTGGATCCATTTCGATTCCCTTAGTGTTAAGTTTATAACCTAGATATATGACTTCTTTTTGAAAAAATGTACATTTTTCTTGATTTATTTTTAGTCCAACTTTGTCTAATCTATTTATTATAATTTTTAGGTGTTTCTCATGATCTTCAGCAGTTTTAGAAAAAATTAATATATCATCAATGTAGTGAATTACAAAATGTTCATATTGATCCAAAATATCATGAAGACATCTACATAGAGCACTGCAAGATGATTGAAGTCCAAATGGTACTACTTTGAATTGATATACTACTCCATCTATCTGAAATCCTGTATACTGTCTACTTTTTCTTTCTAGAGGTATTAACCAAAAACTATGCTGTAAATCGATTTTAGTGAAAAATGACATTCCTGTAATTCTTCCTAGTATTCCATCTATACTCATTGGTGCTTCAAATTGCTTTTCAGTAATCTTGTTAATATTCCTTGCATCCAAACATAACCTGATTTCACCTGATCTTTTTCGTACTACTACTATGGGGTTGATAAAACGTGTGTCTGCCTTCTCAATGATCCCATCTTCTAACATATTATTAATTGTTTTGTTCACTTCTTCTCTGTATTTATATGGTATTGGGTATGATTTTGTTTTAAAATCTTTTTCTTCTTTAACTTTTATACTATGGATATAATTTTGTGCAATTCTATTTTCTTTATTGACAAGTCCCTTGTGTTGCTGCAATATGGAAATGACTATTGATTTATATTCTTCAGGGCAATTTAAAACTTTTATCATATCTCCTTCTTTACAAATAACATTATTCTTCATTATGTACTCATTATTCCTTGCTTCCAATTTTACGCACTCCGCCTCGTAGGCATCCATCTGCTTAAAATTTCCATTCCTTAAATATTCACTACAATAATTATTCTTTACATTCTTTTGGGACATTTCCCTATCATCAAAATACATTTCTTCTTCATAAACATCATTATTTTCTTTTAATAATATCCTATCAACTCTTATTCCTTCTTCCACCTCATCTTTCTGCATAAATTTAATTATTTGCCCTTCCAAAGTTACCATTTTCTCTTCAAAATCTATCTTTACTTTCTTCTTTTCCAATTCATCATTTCCCATTAATATATCAACACATAAATCCTTGACAATAAATCCTTGCATATTAATTTCTTTATTAAGAATATTAATTTTAAAATTGGCTAGTTTATCAATTTCACCCAACTTCTTATTATTTGCACCAATAATTTTAATTTTTGGAATCTTTATTATATCTGATAGTTTCAATGTATTAAAAATAAAATTCTCCGAGACTAATGTACTTTCTGAACCAGTATCTATCATAATTTTAATCATTTTATTTTTGGCCAAAGCATTTATATAAATTAAATTAATAGATTCAATAATTTTCTCTTCATCTAAAGAAATAAATTCAGAAGGTTTTTCATAATAGCAATGGCCTAACTTGTAATTCAGAAAGTTTACTGCACAAAATTTTGATTATTAGAATTGTCAGATTGTATCTGACCACTTGGATCTGATGTACTATGTCTTTCCCTACTATGACTTCTACTCACATTTTCCTGCCTTGTACTACTTCGTTCCCTGTCTTCGCAGCTTCTATTCCTTCGAACACAATTTACCTGTCTGTTATAGTTAGGTCGCTCTGTATTTCTTCTATTGTTAAAATCTTGTCTATTATTATTAGTACTGTTATTAAAATGTTGTCTATTATAATTAGTATTATTATTAAAGTTCTGTCTATTTTGATTACTGTTATTATCATTAAAATTTTGTAAATTATTACCATACCTAGTGTTATTGTTATATGATTGTCTATATTGTTGAAAGTTATTATTGTTTTTTCTGTTGTTATTATTACTTGTCATATTGCCTCTTTGTATTCTTTGAATAAAATTAATAAAACTATCTATTGTTTGAATATTTTGTACAGTTACGGTTTGCACAACATCAGCATCAAAATGTCTAGATACATTTAAGACTGTTTCATCCTCTCTAAGTGGTGGTTCTAAATATTTTGCAACTGTTATCAATTTCAATGCATAATCTACCATATTTGATTTTAAATTTTGATTATACTTTCCAAAATATAGAATTTCTCTAAACTTGGCTTGCTCTAATTCACCCCAATAATAATTTAAAAATTTATTTTCAAATGTTTGAAAATTATCTAAATCATTCTCAATACTAGCAAACCAAGTTGCTGCATTGTCATTTAATGTCATTCTAATATAATCTTTAATATCATTAATATTATTCACAAATCTTAATTTATGTTTTAAACTATTTATGTATACTCTAGGATGCAAATTTTTTATATTACCAGAGAATTTAATCCCAGTCTCATTTGTTAAATTTAAGTAAGGTCTCCCTATGTCTCTCATTTGTGAAATATCATCTATTCTCTGTTCCACATTTCTTATTTGATTACAATTTATTTGGATATTTTGTTGTATATCGTCTAATTTTTCTTCTGTGTTTCTCCTGTCTTCGTTAATTTTTACTTCTAAGTTACATTTCTGTAACTCTATTTTCTGTTCTATATCTATCTTATTATCTTGAATAATCCTCTTTACTTCTGTCCTCTCATTGTCTATCCGTTTCTTGTAGTCATTCCGTATACTTTTTATTTCATTTGCTACTTTTTTCTCTGCAGCTTCAAGTTTTTTATCCATTTGTTTTACAATTTTATTATTATTATCTTCTATTTTCTTTTCTAATTTTCTATAATTCTCTTCCAATTTCTGTTCCATTTTTTTCATGTCTTCTTTGACTTCTTTTGAATTCTCTTCCAATTTTTTTATGTCTTCTTTGATTTCTTTTGAATTCTCTTCCATTTTCTGTTCCATTTTTTTCATGTCTTCTTTGATTTCTTTTGAATTCTCTTCCATTGTCTTGTTCATCTGCATCATTAATGACATCAAAGCTGCCATATTGACATTTTCCTCTCTTTCTGGATTCATTTCTGCAGTATCTTGTGGAACTTGAACTAAACTCTCCTCTTGTATAGGTTGTGTTTCTACTTCCACATTTTCTTCATTCTTTTTGCTTCTTGTACCTTTCTTTCCTTGAGACATTTTGAGACTTTACTTGTTCAAATATAATTAAAAATAAAATCTATAATTTTTCCTTTCTACTGATAATTAATTTAATTATATGAGAGCACTTATCTTCCCAAACTAATTCTTTTAAATAGAGAGCCCCACGTTGGGCGCCAAATTGTTATGATGTGTTTTTTGTTTGAATGATGAGCAATGAGTATTTTTAATAATATAATATATAGGGTTTTTATCGCGGTTCTCAAAGAATTAGCTTGTAAGTACTTTTTTAAATTATCTTTATTATAACTATTATGAAACACACATATATATCTAACCTAGTCAATGTAAATTTAAAATAAACTATCTTTAAACTGATATTCTTATAAAACTAATTAAATTCTATAGACAATCTAAAATTTAAACAAACTATCTTCAAAATTGAAATTGTTATGACACTAACTAAATTATATTAACAAAATTTTGTACCTTTCTTTCACTGAATGCCTAAATGAACTATTTTCCACTAAGTATATAGATTCTAATCACCACTGAATGTCTTCGTACTTCAGTTATCCTTGTTTTTTTTTTTGAAATTACTTTTTTCAATTATCAGCTTCTACCAATTTAAGATATATTTTTCTTCACCAGCATCTATACACCACCAACCAAACCAGCAAACAGCATTTATATTTATTCTTCTTTTCAATATACCAATATCCAATTATTATAAGTTGATTTATACTAATCTCCAACCATAATATAATTTAATTTCTTCCAATATACCTTTTTTTATCTTCAATAATTATTTGTGTATAATTATAAATGTGCATTAAATTATATGCATAATTTTTAATCTTCATTTAACTCACTATATTAAACTATTGGACTATTTGTACTTGATTCACTGACTCTAACTAACTTTCATAATAAACTGCTTGACTTCTGACTAAAAAACTTAAAAACTGCCCAAAAACTGCCATCTTGAATCCAAATCACGGGTATTTATATGTTTTTGGATTTTCTAGAACTATCTCGTAAGATATCATGTTCCAATTTGTTCTATTAACTACTTGTCTGAATTTTCTGGAACAAACCATTTCGCAAACATGGCCATCTCCGGAGATCCAGAGAATTCCATTCTTTTCTATTAATAATTTTGTTTACATTTAGGCTTTTCAGATCAGAATATATAATTAAATTAGTAACTTAACATTCTAATTTAATAAAATACACATTTCAAACAATATATTATTATAACCCACTTTATATTCGTAAATATTCTTAAACGTCACTTCAGAGTATAAATATCTGTCAATCTCCGAGAGTATTTTTGGTTGCCTAAGCACATGGCTCACTTATATATATTTACAATATTAAAATACAACTTTTTACAATTATTATATGCTAATTTATTAAAAATACCCTCACATAAATATATTTTTATTAAATTCTCTAGTATATAACTTATTTAAAACAACCAAATATCTAATATTATGTAGTATATAACTTATAAATTATTTTCTATAAACCTTAATCGTTACAATATATATATATATATATATATATATATATATATATATATATATATATATATATATATATATATATATATATATATATATATATATTAGAAATGATTATTTCGACCAAAAAATAATTTATAAATAAGTTCGAATTATCGGGTAAAGTGGTCTCTAAAGATTTTCATTACAGACCACTTTACCCGATAATTCGAACTTATTATATATATATATATATATATATATATATATATATATATATATATATATATATATATATATCTACGGCATAAAGTGAACTCCGCCCATGTTAAAATTCAGGTTTAATTGAGCTCCGTGGTCAAGTGGATACCGATATACGGAGCTCACTTGACCATTCCATAATATTGGTTCTGTCGATTCATCAACATGTAGAGTTTCATAATTTATAAAAAATTTTTGGAGCCCGTAAATACCCCTGTATCATAAATGTATATCGTTTAGTTCACGTGTATATATTATAGGGGTCGTTCAGATCTTTTTCATTGTATATTTGAACCATACGTTTATCGGTTTAAGTAAGCTCTGAGAGTTTGGCAACTGTGCGATTATACCGTATATTTTCAACATATACCCTGAACGGTTTATATGGGCTCCTTATTTTTATCTACTATTTGTAGACAGTGTAATGTCATATGCATTACACTGTGTAACAGAGGATATTTTATTACCTGGTATAACTACCTACTAAAAGGTAACTGGTTTTTTAAAAACAGGTATATAGATACAAAAGGATTTCGGCTTATTATTTAATGGAATTTTCGCTTGCATAGAAAATTTTATTTTTCTGCATTTTTAGAAATGTTGTTTTTTTATTTAATATAATTTTATTAGTTCAATGCCGAATTCGATGTTTTTTTTATTACAGAAATTTCGTAATGTATTTTGTTTACGTGAGTATGTCTTTGTACGTTTTATGTAAGCACCCGATTAATAAAAACTACTTTTATTTCATCTACTCTTCTGCGATATCTTGTATAAAGCTTTTTTATTATTTTAGTTCTGGTCTTATTTGTATACTCATATGATATCTCGATAGAAGGTTATCTCAAAATAAATATGGTTAAGTGCTGCAATAGATATTTTTGTGTTTAAATGGGTAGTAGTGTGCACAAAAAGAAAGAATGGTTAATTTGTCTATCAAGGTATATTCGGCAGCAGAAGCATATAGTGCAAGCGTCTATGTTTTATCTTTTAGTTTTAAACAATGATCTGTGACTGATCCCGTGGGATACAAACTATTTTCAAGAAATTTATAGGAAGTCTACAGTTCAACAATTTCATGACATTATTGGATGTTCAGTTTGTGAAAGCGTCTATGTAAGGGAAATTGAGGAGCGCACATGAGTTTTTCAGGGGTTTTGACTGAAAATTGATTCACAGTTTATTTTTATTGTGCAATAATAGGTGTATCGTCTTTATAATATTAGTCCTATTATCTACCGGTATGAGTTGATCGTTTGGGTAAATGTTATACAGTGTAGGTGCTTTTATGCTACCCCAAGCGAGACCGTTTTTCATCTGCTATTCTTAACATTGAGTGATACAAAAAATATTCTCTTGTGTAGGCATACGCAAATAATATAAGTGAGTTTGTTATCTAAGGGGATATCATATAGTTTTTCGAGAAATATTTGGTAATTTAAGGTGTCGTAAGCGGCATTTAGATTAAAAAATACCACCCCTGATACCCGATATTTTTCGTACCCGTCTTTGATGTGTTGGGTAAGATTTAGCATTTGTAATCTAAATGATCTTCCCTATCTATAGCCACTTTTGTCTTTTAATTTGAGCTTTTCTTCAAATATCGGTAAAATCATATTAACGATCTTGTGCAAAAGTATTTTAAATAGCTGACAAAATAAAGATATTGGCCGATAGTTTTTGTGGTCGTTGGAGTTTTTGCCAGGTTTAAGCAAGGTAACAACTTTGGCTTGTCTCTAGATTTTGGGTGTTTCCATAATTTGAATACAGTTGTTCATCATCCGGATAAGCCATTGTGGTGTTTTTGGTCCAGATTTCGTAATAGTGCTCAGATCCTCAATGTCGGTAGTTGTATTATTTTTCATTAAATATGTAGATGGTGGATCCAAGCTCAACATCGTTGAAAGGTTCTCTGAAAGCTGACTGGTGTTGTCCTTTCTTACTTTGAGTTATTCTTTGCTTTTTTCCAACAGAGATAGCATGTCTATATCTATAATGTGGTTTTCAGCGATAAGCTTTATACCAAATACCCTACGTTAGGCCCTATATGTGTTTCCTGCACTAGAAATAAGTCAGATTCGTATTTAGCGCATATGTCTGATAAGTTTAAGTAAAGTAAAGTTTCTTGATCTCTAGATATACCCTTAACAGTTATAAACATATGTTATTAGAATAGTTGGTCCTAAAAAGGACTAATTTGACAAAATCATATTAAAGGGGCGACTGACGAATTAGCCGATTAATTATTTAATCATTACCCTGGGTATGCCCGATTGTTCTGATCTTCTTAGTACTTAAATTTTCGTAAAGGCTCGTTCTTGAACCCCATAAGTAATGCCTAATATTTTACTTTTTATTGAAAATTTAAATTTTACATGCCGTGTATTACTTTTTGACGATACTTCGAATCAGATTTGTATAGTAATAATTTAAGGTATTAAAGAGCCTGTTTGTGGAAAATAAATAAGTTTGTGATATCGTTCGTAACTCATATATAGATAATAAAAAAATAAACAGTGAAAATAGGTGTAAAAAATTTCAACTTCATACATGGCGCCATTGTTCAGGTGATGATGGGTTTATCACAGATATCAAAGGTTACATTTTAATTCAAGGTTCTATTTGCGTATTTTCAATATTAAAAGAGTAGGAAAAGACATGTTTATGCTTTTATTTTTTTTTTAAATCTATTCTATTTTCTTTCTAGAGTTCCGTCTTCTTTGAACGACCTGTGGTCTTTTTTCAATTGGGCACTTGTCTAAGGCTATGACAAATACTCTGTCTTCTGCTATTCTACATTAATATGACTGATTCATTTTCTCTTTCTTGCAGCTATTTTATTGTTTATCCTGTCAATCCTGTGTATCTTTTTCTTCTTCTTCTTCTTCTTTTTATATAGACATTACTCTGTCTGTTTTTCAATGTGTCTCCAGTAAGTTGCCGTTCCATGGTTTTCGTGGTCTTCTTGCTGATCGTCTTCCTATTGGGTAACTGTCTCTTGCCGTGTCTACTACTCCATTTGTTGTCATTCGGCTTATATGATCGTTCCATTCTACTCTTCTATTTCTTAACCAGTTCTTAATGTTCTTCACCTTGTATCTACATCGTATATCTGTACTTCTAGCTCTGTCCCATAGTGTCTTACCATCAATTTTTCTAAGTGTTTTTATCTCTGTTGTTTCTAACATCCTTTTTGTCCTCTCTGTATCAGGTCTTGTTTCTGCTGCGTATGTCATTATTGGTCTGATAACTGTTTTGTAAATTCTGCCTTTGGTTTCTTTCCCGATATTTTTATTTCTTCATATTGTTTCATTTAGGAAGCCTGCGGCTCTGTTTGCTCTATTCAGTGGATCTTCCACTTAAGTTTCGAGCTTTCCGTAGCTAGATAATGTGATACCTAGATATTTAAACTCCATCACTTGTTCTATTATCTGACCTTCCAGCTCCAATTAACATATTAGTAAACTTGCTGTTGAAACCATGCATTTTGTCTCTTTTGAGGAAATTAACATGTTAAATTTTCTGGCGGTTATATGAAATTGGTGTAGCATACATTGTAAATCATCTTCACTTTGAAAGAATAGTATTGCGTCGTCTGCATAGCAGATTATTTTAATTTGTTTTTCTCCCATTTGGTATCCTCTTTTATTTCTTACTTTTTTTATTATTTCATCCATAATCCGGTTGAACAATAGAGGACTCAGGAAATCTCCCTGTCTTATCCCATTACCAGCTTCAATAGGGTCGGTTAGTTCTTCTTCTACTTTTACTTTTATTGTGTTGTTTTGGTATATATTTTCGATTGTTTTGATTATTCAATGAAATTGACATTAATTTGATAGTTTTCATTTTATTAGTACTGATGGTATATAACTAGCATCTGTTGGTACTATATATCAATTTGAACATGTGGAAGTAAGAGCACTCTCTTGTTAGTAATTTCAGTGTAAATTATGACGAAACCAGAAATAACCCATAATATTATCACACACCTCAAAGGTCTGCCTCGCGGTATCTGGGAGACGCAATAATTCGCTTTTGATAGATAAAAACAAAAACCCACTAAGACGAACACAACATAAATCAAAAAAATCCGTCAACCTGTCAATAGGGACATACAATATTAGATCAATGTCTACGGATGAAAAAGTACATGAATTGGAAGAAGAATTAACAAACATAAAATGAGATATCATAGGCCTATCAGAAACTCGACGAAAAGAAGAAACCCGAATACAGCCTATGTCATACTTAAAATAAGAAGAACATCAATTAAAATTATCCAGGTATATGCCCCCATGACAGCTTATGATGACGAATGTATCGAACTATTTTATGAAGATATATCAAAGGCTATGGAAGAACATAAAAATCATCTTATACTACTAATTCGAGATTTCAATGCCAAACTGGGTAGAAAACTAAACAAGGAAGAAACTAAAATAAGAGATTTCTGGTATGGTCAGAGAAATGATAGAGGTGCTACTTTGATGAACTACCTAGAAGAAAAGCATCTATACGCAATGAACTCCTTTTACAAAAAGAAGCCCCAACGAAAGTGGACATGGATCAGCCCTAATGGATCCACAAAAAATGAGATCGACTACATACTGTCCACGGAACGATATATCATTAAAGATGTAACAGTTCTTAACAGATTCACAACAGGTAGCGATCACTGGATGGTCAGAGCAAAAATTAGTGTTGACGGTAACTATGAAATGAAAAGAAAAATAATTAAAACCTGGGATCTAGTAGATAGAAACAAACTAGGGCAATATAAAGAGATATACAAAGACCTATTAAAAGAACAACTTACTTAAAAATTAGACAGTGATGACAAAGATATAGATGAAATAGACAACATACTTACAGCAACGATGATTACATCAGGAAAAGAAATAGAAAAAAGGATCTAAAAAAGAACAACGATATATCAACAGAAACAAAGAAGCTTATGGATAAAAGAAGGAAGCTATAGAATATGTAAAAATCAATAAAACAATAAGCAGAATGATAAGAGAAAATAAGAGAAAAGAACAAGAAATAAAAATAGAAAAAGTAATACAAAACAACAAAAATATGAAATGCTTAAGACCGAAATTAGGTAAGTGTGAAATAAACAAAATAAAAGATGAAAACAAACTAGAAACAAACATTAAATATGACATTATAAATATTATCCACCATTTCTACTCAGAACTATATAAAACAAAAAAGGAACCACCAGAAACAATTAAAAACCAACTTAAGGCTAAAGTAAAAAATGTCAACTCAGAGCTACAGCCAGAAATAAGCAAATCAGAAATAAAGAAGGCATTGAAAGAAATGAAAAACAACAAATCGCCTGGAAAAGATGGAATAACTGCAGATATGCTGAAATATGGTGGAAAAGTGGTAATTAACACTCTACATTCCCTTTTTAACAAGATATTAAAAGAAAAAAGAATCCCAAACAACTGGAAGGAATCCGTAACCATTTTAACCAATAGATTGACGACAAAATTCGATGGAAACCCAACAAGCTGGTTTTAGAAAGGGATTCAGCAAAAGTGACCATTTACTAAGTATGAAAATACTTATAGAACGAGCAAATGAATACCATATTCCTCTATATATAGCGTTCACAGATTTCGAAAAGGCTTTCGACAGTGTCGAACATTGGGCAGTGAAAAGTTCTTTGATTAACAGCAGAATTGACCACAGATATACGGAACTAATAGCCAATATATATAAGGAAGCCAAAACAACAATGAATAAACAAAATCAATACAAATAAATAGAGGCGTGAGACAGGGTGACACAATATCACCGAAACTTTTCAATCAGGCTCTGGAAGATATTTTTAAAAGATTAGAATGGGAAGAAAAAGGTATAAAAATTTGTGGACAACGCTTGAACCATCTAATATACGCTGATGACATCGCATTGATAACAGATAAATGAGAAGAATTATTTGAAATGATGAAAGAACTGGACGTAGAAGCTGGAAAGATAGGCCTTATTATGAATTACAGCCAGACCAAAATTATAACAAATACAGATGAAAACATCACAATGAGGATCGGACAAGATGAAGTAGAACAAGTTCAGGATTATATATATCTGGGTCAAACTATAAAACGTAACAAAGAAAACCAAACAGCAGAGATAAAAAGACGAGTTAGACTGGCATGGGCGGCATTTGGCAAACTAAGCTACATTCTTAAAAACAAAAGATATCCACAGCATCTTAAGACTAAAGTATACAATCAATGCGTACTCCCTGTTCTAACTTATGGTTCTTAAACGTGGACATTTACAAAAGCAAACATGGACATAACCATAAAAACCCAAAGAGCAATGGAAAGACAAATGTTGCACATAAGACTAATGGATAAAAAGAGAAACAAGTGGATAAGAGAAAACAAAAGTGAGGGATGTTAGACAAGAAGTTGCAAAATTGAAATGGAGATTTGCCGGGCACAATATAAGACAAAAAGAAGACCGATGGAACAAAATTCTTACAAGTTGGAGACCGTGGGAATATAAACGAAGCAGAGGAAGGTCCCAAATGAGATGGGCAGATGATATCAAGAAGCACGTGGGCTCTAGGTGGATAACTATACCGACAGACAGAGAAGAATGGAAAAGGATTGGGAAGGCCTATGTCCAAAGATGGACCGAAAAAGGCTAATTAGATAGAGACAGATTCTCCCCGTGTGATCTTAGTATTTCCGTTGATTGAATAGTATAGGGTATCCAATATTTTAATTAACGGTATGTCAGAGTTTTATAAATTTTATATATATTTGCAAAATGAAGAAGAAAGTTAAGCACAGGCAGTTAAACAGCTGATCTGTCAATTTAGAAGTAAGAGCAAGTACCAACTTGCTGAAAAGCATACCATACACAAAAGGGATAATAAAATGTACTACACAAACTATAGCGATATAAGCTATATATAAACTATATATCTATTAATTATTAGGATATACAATATTTTTTCTAATACACCTGGAACGATTGAGTGAATAATCAATTATTGACTATTAGGCAGTTAATTAGAAATGTTGGGAATACAAAAAAAACATTAAACTAGTTATTTATAGATTTTAAACAAACACTGATATAATCATAAGAATAAAACTATGAAATACCATGGAAGAACTAGGCTTACCTAATAAACTAATTAATAAAGTATCTTACTGTCGACTTATTTTCAAATGTACTGCAAAGAGCTTTAAAAAATGTGAACGAATTATTAACAGCTGTTTTGAAAACTAAATATTATGAGACGAATTGGGGATATTATATTACACAAACTAAACCGCTTGCCTACAAAAAATATTAGGAAAATATGATACGACGCGAAAGACTAATGACTTTACAGCTAATTGCCACATAAGTATCAATGTAACTATAGCTCGCAAAATGGGTTCAATTACATTGCAATTTTTAAATTTTTCGTGATAGAATGAAGTGATTGATTGTTGTTTTGAAAAGGTAAGTTGTTTTTTATTTTTGTATTCCTATCAACTGATATTGTAATATCAACAACATTTTTCATAATATATTCTGAAATGCGCTTTCTCTTACTGATAACGAACAAAAGTTTTATTAACTTCTCGTTAATATAATTATGAACGTTAATATAGAACGAATTTTGGAGGTGAACCAACGGAAATGATCCAGATTCTACGAGGCGTTAGACAAGGTTGTATACTTTCACCTATATTATTTAATCTATATTCAGAGGAAATATTTAGTGAAGCCTTGGAAAAATGCGAACATGGAATACTTCTAAATGGAGAACGCCTAAACAACATCCGTTATGCAGACGACACCGTTATTTTTGCAGACAGTTTGAACAGTTTACAGCAACTGATAAACAAAGTAAATAAAGTAAGTGAAAGATTTGGACTTCAAGTAAATATAACAAAAACTAAATTTATGATCATCTGCAAAAATAAAGTTAGAGACGCTCAATAATACACCAGTGGACCGAGTAAAACAGTATAACTATCTTGGAACAACAGTAAATGAACAATGGGATCACTCACAGGAAATAAAATGTAGAATAGAGAAGGCTAGGAGTGCATTCAATAACATGGCCAAACTCTTTAAAAGCCACAATCTTAATCTGTAGATAAAAGTAAGGCTCCTACGATGTTATATCTTCTCAATATTGTATTACGGAGTTGAATCCTGGACACTAACTGAAGCAATGGAGAAAAAACTTGAAGCCTTCGAGATGTGGCTATACAGGCGAATTCTAAGGATATCATGGACAGACAAGATAACCAACGAGACCGTATTACGAAGAGTGGGCAAAGAAAGAGAGGTGATGTATACCATTAAAAGGAGAAAGTTGGAATATCTCGGACATATAATGAGAAACAGCACTAAATACAGATTACTGAAGGTAATCCTACAGGGTAAAGTATTCGGAAAGCGAGGAATTGGGAGAAGGAGAATATCATGGTTGAAGAACCTGAGGAAATGGTTCTCCACAACAACAACGAATCTATTTAAAGCATCAGTCAATAAAATAATTATAGCCAGAATGATTGCCAATATTCGGAACGAATAGGCACTGAAAGAAGAAGAAGAATATAATTATGTAGGAATTAAGAATTTTATCTTGTTCTTACTATAGTGCTAAAGCACAAATGTAGTCATAGTCTACCGTATTTTTTTCATAGTGGTCATAGTTTTTAATTGTAGTATAGCTTATGTGTTTATAATAACTAGTGCAGAGAAAATAATAAAAATTTTTACCCTGTGCTTTATGTTTATTATCCTTTATTGTATTGGAACATCTAGAAGTATAGCAATACATTTTAATTGTTGAACAAAAGAGAAAATAAAAACACTTTTTGTGGTGTGCCACTTAACCATACACAAAATTGTACACAAATAGTCAAATGGTAGTAAAAGTTTCCGATATAGGCCGCCAGACGGTAGAGGCACCGCCGCGCTCTATGTCTATACTATGAGATGTTTTTCATACAGTTTTCGGATCAGATTTTTTCAAAACATCAAATTACATCTTCATTTTGCCTTTCTTTATTTAGGCTAACCGCTACTGTTTTTTTCTTCAGCGTTTCTTCTTAATCTACATTAATGTTATTATATTTACAATTCTTTCTGGAACGAGCTATAATTTTTCTCAAATAACCATTTTGTGTGGTTTAGTCGCCTTAAGGTTTAGCATGCTTTGTCAGATGCTCTTTAAAGTACCTTTTAATATTAATATCGTTTGAGAAATTTTTCCCAGATACTTATATTTCGTTTTGATTTTCAATCTTCTTTTAATGTTAGTTTAAATGGTCCAGTAGTGTGTTCGTACAGTTCAGTTATAAGCAAAATTAGGTGTTGTTGTACACCTAATTCTTTTAGTATCAGTCATAAGTGTATCCATTTGACTCTGTCGAACGCTTTACGATAATCTATAAAACAAATCCATAGTGGGATATTGAATTCCCTAGACTTTTATACTTTTTTTTGGACTATTATAATAATAGCTTTAAAATTAAATGTTTAGTGAAAATCGTTACGCGACTTTAATGCATTAAATATTTTAATTAAAAATCGACATATCTATTGAAATTAGGCAGTAAAAAAGTATGTTATTAAAGATTGATTTATAAATTATTGTAGTTTAAATTCAACTACGCTATAAAACAAACATTGCATGTCATAAACTGCAGTAATCCAAAAATTACAAAGATCTCCCTGTTGTTTGAGTTTTCTTTAATTATATTAATAGGGTAGCAAGCATTATAATCCTACCGAAGGGGCTTCTACTTTCATAAACTGTTACACGATTACTCTATCCGATGTACGTACATTTATGAACTAAATGTTTTAGTGACAATGCCTTTTAATAAAAAATACTAATTAATAAAAATGGAAACTTAACTTTTCCACGTTTATAATAGACACTTTGTTATGTTTAAAAATATATAAAACAAGTAATATAAATTACCGCCTTGTTTATTAAAACTAAAAAGTAAAATAAAGTTATGTGTCGGTTAACAATTTATATTTAACTACATTAGCCAAATAATCCTGAAATTTCTCCATGACTAAATTGATGGATATTTAAATAAATTTCAAGTTCCAAAATGTACCAGCTGTAAAATTTGAAAATCTACCACTAATACAATTATTGGCAACATCTCAGGAGATTAGAAGTGTACGCAAAATGGTAAATACGGATCCCACAAATGATTTATCCTGTTGTGGAGTCCACTTAATCCTACATGTTGGTCGGAGTCTAAATAAAGCGCTACTTAGATAATACTATACACGGTGTATATTCTACTGGAGTTAGTATGATACCGTTTTAGAACGGAGCTCAGATTAACCGCTAGATGTATATATATATATATATATATATATATATATATATATATGAATACTTTGCTACTTGTACCTAAACGAACTGTACAAACTCTTCCATTAAATAATAAGGTCTTTCAGAAAGATAGGGTTTTGTCAATATACTGTAGATTTAAGTTGCAAAGGGAGATGGTTGTATAATTTTTTTGCCGAATATAATATAGATTTCTTGACTAACTCAGTGGATGGGATCGTTAAATACACATCAAAGCTTGAATTTCTATCGGATTAGTTATGACTAGGTCTTGCTGGAAAAACATGTAGGTGTTTACGAATTAAGCAAACAGTTTTTAGCAGATATAGAGAGGGAAGAGTTAAGACCCCGTGATTTTTGAAGTAGCTTTTGTAATGTGTTATTATACTGAGGCCAAAAAGGTACCGTATTGCTCTTTTTGTAATTTAAAAATAACATCAAATCAGGCAGCTGTACTAGAACTTCAAAAAGGAAGGTCATATCGAAGATGAGACTCAAACAAAGAAAAGTATGTTATTTTGGAAGATGCTAAAATCATTTCCTTTGAAACAGATCTTATTGCATAGCAGGGTGAGGCTAGTTTCTTACTTAACAAATCGATATGAAGGGACCATTTAAGATTGCTATATATAAAAATACCAAGAAATTTTACAGAATCAATTATACTGATCTGGTTGTTATTAAGAAGCAACAATTGAAGAGCTTCTTTATAGGGTAATGCTACTGTCTTATCCACGTTAAAAGAGAGTAAATTGGAGTCGAACCTTCTTCTGATAGTGGCCTATCTAATTAGTAGATGTTGGCGACAATTCTGGCATACTCCTCTCGGTCTTGTGTGGCTCTAAATGGTTAATCCCATCCCTTATGTTTTTAAGTCATGAGTATTTCTTTCTTCCGATTCCCTGTTTTTCCTTTTATCTTCCCTTCCATAATAGGTTTAAGAACTGGTACTTGGAATTTCGAAATATATGACCCAGATAAGCAGTTTTTCTTCTTTTTATTATTGGCAGCAATTCTCGTTCTCTGCTTATTCGATTTAATACTTTGACATTTGTTGTGTGATCTGTCCAGGGAACTTAAAGTAGTCTTCAAAATACCCACATCTCTAAGGCCTCCAATCGGTTCATTACATTGGCCTTTATGGTCTAGGTTTCTACACCATATAGCAGTATGAAGTAAATGTAATATTTTACAAAGCGATATCGAAGCGTTAAGTTAAGGCTGCTGTTGCTTAGCAAGGTTCTCATATTAGTAAATGCTCTTCTGGCTTGCTCGATCCTGCTACGTATCGCTATGTCTGGATCTAGATCTTCAGTTATCCAACTACCGAGATATCTGAACTTGGGGACCTTTTGGATGTTCTCATTGTTTACTCTTATATTTAATTGCATATTTCGTGCTCTGCTAACCACCATTACCTTCGTCTTGTCTATATTAGTATTCAAGCCCAGTCGTTCTCTTTCAGTGTTTATTCTATCTATTAGTCGTTGTAGCGCTTCTTTGCTATCAGCTATTATGACTGTTTCATCAGCATAGCGAAGATTACTAATAGTATGTCCGTTGATTTTGATTGAATCTTCGGTGTCACTTACGGCTCCATCGAAAATCGTTTCAAAATAAAGGTTAAAAAGGAGGGGTGACACAACATAACCCTGTCGTACACCTTTTTCGATTGAGAAATATGATGTAGATTCCAGTTCTACTCTCACAAATGTCATTTGATTCATATAAAGGTTTTTTATGATTTTAAGGTCATTCTCATCTATCGAACGTTCCTGGAGCAATCTTACTAATTCTGAATGATTATCACAATCAAACGCTTTCTGGTAATCTATAAAGAATAGTAAGACATCTTTTTGCTGATCTCTGCATTTTTGAATTAGGACTAATTTTAAGCTATAAAATGCTTCTCTTGAACCCAATCCTTGTCTTAAACCAAACTGTGTGTGGCTAATGTCTCTTTCACAACTGTCATATATTCTTGTGTGAATTATCGTTAAGAAGAGTTTTAGGACCTGGCTCAATAAGCTGATCATTCGGAATTGGTTGCAACTATTCGTGTTTTACTTTTTTGAGATTGGTATAAAGGTTGATTGAAGCCAATCCTGTGGTATTTGACCGGACCCATAAATGTCATTAAAAAGATCTACCAAGGAGTCTATATTGTCTTCAATCAACATTGTTGACAACAGAGTCGGACTAAGTTTTTATTTTAACTTGTTCAGAAGTTATAATGGCATGAAGCATTGCAATATTAGAGTTCTTCCAGGTAATACTGGTATCATCAGCAAAAAGAAATTTTTTTTTATCGATTTTAAGTTAGTGATGTCATTTATAAAGATCAGGAAAAGTAGAAGACCCAGTACTGAACCTTGTGGTACTCCACATACAATGTTTTATGATTAGAGTCAGTATCATTTGCTCGAACTAGTTGTTTCTTATTCCTCAAGTAAGATTGGAACCAATTCAAAGAAATACCTCGAAATCCGTATAAATTTAGTTTTTTTTATCAAAATGTCATGATTTACACAATCAAAAGCTTTGGTATAGTCACGAAAAACAGTGGCAGTATAAAGATTATTATTTAGTGCTTGATAGACCTCATGTAGTACAGAAAACATAGCATCGCTGGTACATTTATTAGATATAAAGCCGAACTGACTTTGTGATAAAATGTTGTTTTCAACGAGAAAGGACATAATCAATGATGTTATGTAATGTTGATAAAATTTATCACACTCTGTCATTTTTGTCAATTATAAAAAACCTATCTCTATGTTTAAAATTTTTACTTTACATCCACAACACTTAATTATTCTAAACACATTCATGACATTATTATTGTTAATTTTACTCTATCGCCATTAGTTTTTGTCAAAACAATCCAGTGGTTTTTATTATTGGTTTTTCAAAAATCTTCGTGTTGTAAATTTAAAAATATTAGTATTTATAGAATATAGAAATTATAGAAAAATTGTTTGGAGTGAAAAACCTTTACCACTTATGGCAATAGTAATATGGCAACCCCCAGCGAGAAGCCTTAAGTAGCTTAGTGCTGGTTTTTTTTTGTAGCAAATTTATATTAATCAATATATTTTACAAAACTTATCGTCAATAATTATAATTATTACAATTTATAATTAAAGTTTCGATATCCAAGTCAAAAATCGGTTAACTCAAAACACGAATTAATTATTTTGTTTTATTAAATTAAAGAAGCAGTGTGTATAAAAAATTAAATTCAATCAAAGTATCAAATTAGAAATAAAAGAATAGTTTTTGCTCTCCCATGAAAAGAAAGTCGTATTCCCATATAATTTATTTGTAAAAAAGGATCTTTTACTCCAGATTTCGAAATCTAGGACAAATTGCGGACATTTGGGAAACGCGGGAAAAGACATGCCATCCGTTTTTCGCTTTTACAGAATGCTAGGAGGGTCAAAGTAAAGTCATTTTTCAAATCTGGTTTACTTGTGACACCTTCTTGGCAACTTTTTAGGTCTCGAAAAATATAATCTTTATGTAAGGTGTAAACTAATAAAAAAACTTTTTATATGCCTCTTTTAATTCTGTTGAATTTATTATTAATAAAAATGTTACTCATTAAAAGTATAATACGCAAAATATTCGAGTTAAACTTAGACAAAAAACAAGCTGCATTTTACCTTTTTGGGAAGTATATAGTAAGTTTCATTTACGCAACAATTACAAACAGTAAAGTGTTTTGATTATCCATAGACCAAGGCCTTTGAAAGCGGTAAAAAATGAAAAATAAATAAAAGAGGATAAAACCCATTGTCACCGAAAGTAAATATAACAAAAATTAAAAAGAAAATATTATTTACGAGCCATCTGTGTTCGTGAAGTGAAACGGGATGCGTTTTTAAGGGTAAAAAACGGTTTTTCATGATTTCAAGTATTCTTATTTGTTTGTTTTTTCTTCCTTAAGATATTAGTTAAATACTCCCCCTTCATTTGCTATGTTGCATGTTAAGATTCGAGTAGTTGTTTATTTTTCTGCTCAGCTAAAAGCCTTCTTTAAGTCAATTAATCAAAATTTTTCTTACAGTTAATCTATTTTCATCCATAGTATTCTATGATATCTCGTATGTAACTATACATTCATTTATAATGAAGATACTGTATATTGCCCTTTTGGTAGTCGCCTTGTTGTAATCGAAATATATTCCATCCAAATAAATTAAAGCGTAAGAGCCAATCAGACCAATAACAACGGAAATATGATGTAATGCCTTTTTGATAATGCCGCCATGTGTGTTTTTTCCATCTCCGCATATTTGCTAAATCTTTTACCTTTTATCACAATCCGACTAACTATTCTACCCCCATTACAAAACGCTCAAAAGATATTTTGCTTAATAAAAATCTTACAATTACAATGACCTATATTTTTGGTAGTTCAGATTTCTTTCCTAGGTGACGCTAGGAGTTGTCGTACCGCACAAATAGTGTGAGTTGTTGTTCTAGCCTTTTATATAGATAGGTTATTTTAAAACCAGAAGAGTCATAAAAGAGTTTAAAAAGATGATTCAATATTGTTATTGATTGGATGACTTAAGGACGTTTAAATTTTCACAATCGTTACGAATAGAATCATTTATTTTTTACATCTCATTTAATGTCTGTATTTTGTTGGTTATTTTTTATGCAGTTATTAATTTAAACCTGCTTAGAATCAACATATGATGACTAGAAACTAAATGATCGAGAGTAGTGAAAAACGCTTAGAAACGCCTTGGTAAGGTGCTATAAACAGTTGGAAGAGTACATTTGCGCCACGAGGAGAGTTCGTTATATAACCTGTAAACTTTTTCAAATTTATTTAAATCTATAACAAGGATATTAACATTACAACAGAGATTTATGTGATTTTAAATAATATGTTTTTTTTTGTTTATTTGAATCATCTATAGAATAATTACGTGTTTATTAAAATTACACAAGTAATTAACACAATAAATAAATAATAAAGTAACTTTATTAAATTTTTTAAATAATATTTAAAATTTAAAAATACAGAAAACATAGTATGTTTTGAAGGTTCTCTTTTTTTCTCGTATAATAATTTTCTTATAGAATAGTTGGGGTCTAGCGGACAGAATTTGAAACATATGTGCTTAGAAAATAAATTATTTCTTATGAATTGCAAAAAGATAGTCTAATAGTTTTTAGCAAATGTCATTATTTTATTGACGTTCAATAACAATTAAGTAATATAATAATTGTTTTATTGATTATTGAATTTTCTGTAATATTGCTTATAATTAATTTAAAGTAGAAATGAATTTAAGTGTAAAGCAACGAATTGAAATACTCATATTAATTGGGTATGGAGAAAGATCGGAAACTTAGATGTAGCGTGTAATTTATTTAATGATTAAAGCTCGGATTATAGGCTAAATTCCTTTTTTGCCTATTATAATTGTTTTTTGCACTTTTTGCCCTTTTTCCTAAATTCTGCCTATTTGTGCCTTTTTTAAAATTTCATGGTACTACCCATGATATTATTCTATTACTAAACCATTCTATAATAAACTTTTGGGTCAATGATAAAATAGAAATGGTTTGTTTATATAACAGATTTCTAGGAAAATGTACCTGATCGAGACTTGAGGGTTAACTATTTGGAAATCCCTAAGCTTTATTAGTTTTTTATCAGTTGTACAGTCGGTTACTGTATCAGAGTTTAGTCACAAATTGCTATATCCTAGTTTAGTTAAGTTTTAATTTTATACCGAAAAGCAAAGAACACGTTTTAAAACGTTTTAGACATTTGTGTGAAAAGATGACATCTAAATTAAGGCTATGGATCGCACCTTATTCGGAACTTTCTCTAGAAGGAGATGGAGCATTTTGTAAACCATGCGGAAAATCGGTAAGTTTTATTTTTTTTTCTTTTTTTCTCGTCCCACAACATAACTAAATTCTAAAGCGGTTCTTCTAATTTGGAAAAGTTAAATTTCTCTAAGTTAGCCCAAATATCTCTGCGGGATAGTTTAAGCAGTTAAAAAAACGGAGGAAGACGCATTTAAATTTGATTTATGCCAGATGATGATTGCATCCAACATTCCTCTATATAAAGTTAATACCCCTAGTTTTAAATGCTTTTTCGAAAAATATCTTAATAAATCCTTACCGGACGAGAGTACATTGAGAAAACATACTGTGGAAAAATGTTATGTGGAATGTATTTCAAAAATTAAGCGGGAGTTAGATGGCAATTTTTTGTATATTATTGTGGATGAAACGACAGATGTATGCGGCAGGTATATAGCTAATTTATTGATTGGAATTTTGAACGAAAACTTTGCTTTGCTTTCAGATGCTGCGGCATATAAGTTAAAAGCTGCTGTTACTTTAAAGATTTTTTACCCTAATTTAATTCATTGTACATGTGTAGCCCACGAAGTAAATAGAATTGCTGAATAAATAAGAAATCTGTTTCCGTTGGTAAATAATTTTATAAATTTTATGAAAAAAGTTTTTGTAAAGGCTCCCTTGAGGGTGCAAATATATAAAAAAAGACTTCCCGGTGTCCCTTTGCCACCTCAACCAGTAATTACAAGGTGGGGAACCTGGCTCAAAGCAGTTTTTTTACTTTAAACACTGCAATGAAATAGAATTAGTTATGTCAGAATTTAATGATGATATTTCCGAAGCCATTCGAGAAGCAAAAAAAAATATAAAAAAATCCCAAATTGAAACAGTAACTCGCTTATATCAATGACAATTATAAATTAATAGTTACCACAATTACCTTATTAGAAAAACAAGAGATAAATTTATGTGAGTCAGTAGAATTAATGGATAATTTAAAGACGAAAATTAAATCGGCTCCTGGAAGTAACGGTCAATTAATTTAAAAAAATAAATGAAATATGTTTTCGACAAGAATGAAGGTTTTTCGTTTTTATCTAATGTTGCTGAAGTTTTGAATGGGACATTTTCCGAGGAATTTCAAATTATATGCCAGATTTATTATCCGCTCTGAAATATGCTCGAATTACATCTGTCGATGTCGAACGTTCGTTTTCAATGTATAAATTAATTTAAAGTAATCGAAGACATAGTTTTAAAACCGAAAATATTGAAAAACATTTAGTTGTTTCTATTAATGATAAAATTTTAAGTGGTTACAATGTTTAATTATTAATTTACAGTTATTTACCTACTAGTTAATTTATACTAATGTTATGATTATGATGTGTAAATATACCTGCCTTAAGTTAATATTACGTTAATTCACTTTGTACAATAAATAATAACTTATATTCCTTGATTGCCTGTATTTTGCCTAAATGTTAATATTCCTGCCTTTTTTAATAAAAATCTTTGCCTATATAGGCGCCTTTTTCTTCAATTCTTGTTGCCTATAAATCCGAGCTTTATTAATGATAAATATCTAGAAAGATGCATAATGCTGTTATCAATAATTAATATTGAGAAGAAATTTTGAGCAACGAGTGCGGTTGAAAATGCACGCAAATCAGGTCGTCCCTGGAAATAATGATACAGCATTAGATGTTCTACTTACATACTAATTATTAGCTAAAACTTGAAGTTCAAGTCGAACTTCCATCTCAAACTTGGCGTGAAATTTCGAGCCAAGCTTAAGCTTGTCAAAAGCTCGGCTTGGCTCAGCTTGAGTCTATCCCTACTTGTTTATCTCTTTTGCCAGATTTTTGTTGTTTAGTGAGCTTTTTAATATTCCTTATTGGACATTAATTATCTTTTAGTTAGTTTGTGATTTGTTTGTTGAGTTATTATTATAGATTACTAATTAAGACTTAACGTATTTAATATGCTATGGATGTATTTTGATTTATGCATACTTTGTGTGAGTATTTTTAATGGCCTGAGTGTAATGATAGAAAACCTAATCAGTCATGAAAGTTGTTATGTTTTATTAATTTTTTGCCAAATTTGCAATTTTATCGCAATTACAAATATATCGTACTTTTGCATATTATAGATTTGCATCTCATATTCTTTTTATTTTTATTATTATTATTCTGAACCCACCGCCACCTACATATATATCATAAAGGGCGTAAATTTCAAAATGTAATTCTTGGAATTGAGTTTTTCAGTGATATACATCGAACACACATGTTTCTGCCTACGCGTGGTTTATCTTAATATTAAATTTAGGTAGGATGTAAGTTCAAAGGTAGAGCTTATTTTTAAAGTTCTAGCTGTTCTCGGAAATTCTTCAAAGCATTGATAATATGATATTTTCTACATTCAAAGAGGATAAATTGTTTATCTCATTACAAAGTTCTATTAGTAGCTATATAACTGATATGGAATAGTCTTTGATTAAATTTATTTTTAAAAATAAACTACATATTATTAAATAAACTTTTTTTATTGTGTTAAAATTATTAAACCTTATTACCTTGTATTGCATTAATTGTATTATTAAAGTAATTATTAATTTAATGGTAATAAGCCACAATTTAAGGTTAAAATAAGTTTTTTGACGTTTCAATTTCCACTTCGGAAACCACTTTCCACTTCAGTTGCAGAAAGAGGTATACGAGAGGTTAGTAAGACTACAAGTGGCGAAAATGGAACGCTCGTAATAACATTCTTTAACAGCATAGAGCAGCTATTCCTCCTGCTCTGGTATTCCCGAGAGTACACTTTAAAGATTTTATGATAATCGGGTCTCCTCCTGGAACATTAGGACTAGCTTCAAAAACAGGTTGGATGAATATAGAGTGCTTTGTGCAGGTTGTTAAGCATTTTAATAAGTACACTGGTAGTACCAGGAAAAACCATTCTTTATTGCTAATGGATAATCGTCAAAGTCATTTATCAATTAAGGCAATCAATTTATGTAAAAATAATGGTGTTACAGTCCTAAATCTACCGCCACAATGTACGAACAGATTACAGCTGTTGGACGTAGGCTTATTAAAACCATTTTAAACTTTCTATAACGCTGCAGTAGATGCATGGATAATGAACCATCCCGGTCAGACATTTACAATTTATTATGTAGCAGTCTGTGTGAGTACAGGATATCCACGAGCAATGACGCCAGTTAACATCATAAGCGCTTTTCGAAAAACCGTAAAATTTTCATTTGATTGGCATGTCTTCACTGGAGAAGATTTTTTGGCAAGTTTTGTGACAGGCAGGCCACTTGTTGCAGTTAAAGCTGCTGCTAAAAATATAAATAAATCTTCAGATGTAGAAAATACAGGTCCAAGTAATAGTGAAAACTTTTGTAAGCGAAAACCTTTGTTAGTCCAAAATTTTTAAGGGTTATCCTAAAGCTCCAACAAGAAAATCTGGGGAGGGCAACAAAAAATTAAAAGGAAAGACAAGCTATGGATACCTCGGAAAAAATGGAACTGATTAAATCTATAGAAAAAAACACCAAAACAAAAAAAAGTATTCAGGCGCGTATTAAATAGTAGTTCTGATGAGCAAGTTAAAATTGAGATGAAAAGCGCTAAATGTGAAAACAGGTTCTTTTTTCTAGTTGTCCTAGATGTCTCACATGTGTTAAAAAGAGACATGAATATGATTTTGTCGCCCCCTGTAATGCAAGGGTTAACTAAGCGCCAAAGTTCGCTCTTAAAATTTGAATTAAACTTTGACAGTCTTAACGTAAAATAATGTTAATTGTTGTGTCTCACTGTTTTCACATTGAAAAAAATAGTGAAGAATTTAATAATTTTTAGTTTTAATATTTTTGAGGTTTGCCTTTAGTTTTTAAACCTTCGGCTACCGGAGGGGGGTCCAGATTGTACCCCAAATTCGATTTTTCATGAATAATTTTTAAAAATGTTGGAATTTTGTTTAACTGTTTTAGTTACCTCTTCATTGGGATGTGTAAAAGCATATCCAACCATTTGTTTTCAACTTGACATACTTTTACCTATGAAAAGTGCAGCACTGTGCTACAACCAGACGTTTTGCGCACCTGTTGTTTGCAATAACACACAAATCAGTTCTGTGGATGACTTAGTGCTAACGTACCGTTTTAGTTTATCCATTTGTGATTACACGATTTACCGATATGTCGAAAAAAATAAAGTTAGACCTTCGGAAAGAACAGGATCGTGAAACTGCAGTGCAGTGGTTAGAGGAAAGTGATGATGATTACCTTTCTGAAAGAGATAGTTTATCGGATGATTCAAAATTAGATGATAATTTAGAAGAAGCGGAATATGAGCCTGAAATTCTGCAGATAATTTTTATTTTTGTTTTATGTACGATATTTCTATCTTGAGTTTATTATATGTTAGCCATCTGAGAGCGACAGTAATGATTCTGATAAACCAGTTTTGGGGGCAGTAGATTCCACATTTATTTCCAAGAATGGTACAGTTTTGAAAAATCATCCTTTACGACAAACTAGATGTCGCACAAAAAACTTGCTAGAAAAACCAGGGCTTACAGAAAAATCTAAAAATGTCGCTAAAATTAGTGATTGCTTCAAATTATTTGTAGATGAGAAAATTGTAGAGATCATCGTCAAATGTACAAACCAGCAAGCGGAGAAATACTTTTAGGATTGGAATGGGAAAAATCCTAATAAAACAAGAACCTGGTTGCCCACTGATTCAGTGAAAATTTATGCGGTCTTGGGACTCTTGATTACGGCGGGTGCGCTAAAAGCCAATAGGGAACCAGTGCACTTTTTGTGGTGTCGAAGCCCTTTGTACAGTCGATTTATTATTCCAGCTGCCATGTCACGCGACCGATTTCTACATTTAATTTCACTTATGCGATTCGATGATTTGAACACTAGAGAAGAACGTAGAAGTTCTGACAAACTAGCAGCTTTTAGGGAAGTGTTTACAAAGTTTGTAGAACACTGTAAAGAAAGTTTTAAGTGCCACTCTCATCTAACTTGATGAACAACTTGTAAGTTTTAGAGGTAAGTGTCCATTTAGAGTCTACATTAAATCAAAACCAGCCAAGTATGGAATCAAAATATGGTCTCTATTTGATGCAACAATCACCTATGCTGCTAACCTTCAGATTTATACTGGAAAAGATGGTAACAAACAGAAAAAGACCAGGGCAAAAGAGTAGTACTTGATTTGGTCTCATTTCTAAAAACTGGTTATGGCATCACTACTGATAATTTCTCTACCAGTGTTCCCTTGGCAAAACAACGATTTGTCGATCCTAGATCGACAAATAACATTATGTGGAACACTTCGAAAAAACAAGCAGGATATCCTTCAAGCCCTACTACCCGATATTTCTAGACAAGAAACGTCCTCAGTTTTTGCCTTCACTCAGGAAATAACACTGGCGTCTTACGTTCCTAAAAATAATAAGGCAGTAATTTTATTGAGTACAGAACATAACGACCATAAAATTAGCGGAGAAAAGACGGGCTATAAGCCAGACATAATCTTGCATTACAATTCTACAAAAGGTGCCGTAGATACTATGGATAAGATGGTAAATAAATATTCTTGTAAAAGAGCCTCTAAGAGATGGCCATTTGTTTTGTTTCAAAATCTTCTAGACATTGCAGGTCTGAATGCATACGTACTGTGGACGACAAAGAATTCCATTCGTGCGTATGAAGCTTCTCACAGACGCAGAGAATTTTTACTAAACCTGGGTCAAGAACTTATAAAGCCCCATGTCGATAGGCGACTACAAAGTGCATTAAAAATTCCATAAGCGAATTATAAACGCGATGTACGAATTATGCCCACCGCCACCAAGGGAGAATCGCGAAAACGATGCCACCATCTTGAAATTCTCTGGGCGATGTTTACTTTGTCCACGCAAGAAGGGCCGCAAAAGCAGAAAAACGTGCAATTCTTGTAAATTCTTTGTTTTTGCTGAACATCAAACAACCACAACAATTCAAACAATAATATGTACAAAATGTAAAGCTAATCAAAAAAACGATAATTAATTTTTTCGAGACACACACAAAAAATACTTGCATTTGTTTTAATTATGTTTTAACTAAAATTATTGCATTATGTTAATATTTAATCTATAAAAATGCATGGGGTACATAATGTACCCCTTCCGTCAACTACAAAACAACTTGACCCTGACCTTGAAAGTACCATTTAATAAAAAAGTTATTGTTATTGAAAATTTTGAGTCTCAGTGTTCCTACCACTCCTCTAATATTAATAAACACCAAACTCTAATTTTATATGTATATTATTTAAAAACATGAATGATATATCCTCGATATGTGATTAGCATACTAATGGGGGTATTTTATTTTTATTTCCTCTTTTAATATGAATAACCAAATCCTACTGCATTCTGCCGAGAAATTGGCGAGGCAGTTATTCTCATTTAACATAATTAAAGCCGCTTCTTTGATTTTTCACTTTTTACCATCTGTTTCTTCTAGCACTATGTTCGAATCGTTCCATTAAACCCTATGTTGATTTTCCCATGTGTGTCTATATATTAGTTTAAGTATTAGTTTTTGATAAAATAAATCTCAATGTGTTTGTTGTTTTGAATGTTAAAATGTTGAATTTATTTCCTATCCTTTTAAGCTTTTCCGATAATCCTTTTATGTATGCTATTGTTAATTCATCGTTTTATTCCTTGCGGACGCTGTAGGATGCCGTTGTAAGTTTTTCTGTTCCATTCGGTCGATTCTTGAAAATTCCTTATTTATAGACGATAAAAGATTTTGATAGAACAAATAATTTTAGCTCTATTGGATATCTAAGGATTTAGTGATTCTCTGTTTAATACTGATGTTGTGATTTAATTTTTTATTGTAGTTATCTGTTGGTGTGTGTGGTTTTCTACACACCTGACCCTTATATCCAGAATCATTCTTTAAGATTAAAACATTCAGAAAATGCAGTGTTATTATATTTCTTTTCTATGTTAAATGTCATTGTCTCATCTTTATGTCATTCAGGAATGTGTTCAACAACTTTGATCCATGTGGCCATATTGAGAATCATCTACATATCTCCACCATACTGTGGATTTTAAATTTTGTTTAGAAATAATATTGGTTTCAGAATCTTACATAAATATATGGAATTATTATTGGAAATAAACTAGAGCCCATTGTTAGACCAAAATTTTGTTTATAGACTTCATTATTTAGTTGAAAATAGTTATTATCAGTACATAATATCAATAACTTTAATATAACTAATACATTTAGTCTTGTTCTAGTTGCCAGTATATCATTATTCTCTAATTTTGTTTTGATTATATTTAAAGTCTCATATAATGGCACATTTGTAAATAAACTAATTATGTCAAAACTTACTAAAATATTATTTGAATTAAATTTAATATTCAATAATTTATTTAAAAAATGTTGTGTATTGTTATAATGTGTCATTTTTATTCGCAAATGGTTATATAATATTTAATAGAAAATTTGACAGTTGACTACAAGAAGAATTCATGGTACTACAAACATGTCTAAGTGGTGTATTCGCTTTGTGAACTTTTGGTACTCCATAAGAATGAGGTGTCTTACTGTAATAAGGTGTAATTAATCTTCTTTGATAATTTGTTAAGTCACCATTAAACTTGAATAGCGCTCTATATATTATTTTTCAAAGACTTCGTTGGATCCTTTGTTAATTTTGTATCAGCTTTGTTTGTTATTACGTCTTTATATTAAATTTTACCCATTATCGAGTTGCATTTCCCTCGTCTGAATGAATTAAATTGAATTGTCATTTCCGTTGCTTGAATTATTTAAATGAGAGACTAAACAAAAGCTTAAATATCACTTGTAAAATAGCTTTAGTAAATGACTAAATAACTTTCCTTATTCTTCTTTTCACAATATATTTTCAGCTGACTAGTGGCCATACGAGACTTCTTTTATATTACAACTAAATTGAAAAGAAGATGCACATTCGCCGAATTAAGGATAGTAATTCTTTTGACGATTTGTAAAAGACTGTCTAAAGCTGAAATTCGTTCTTTCCAAATCTGAGCTAAAACAAGTTGCTTTATTTGTCCGTAAGATTTATGTTCTCCATTGTCGACACTTGAAAAGTTCATTTAATCAAATGAAAATGAGCACGTTCGTAACTTTCCACTGCGTTCTTTGGGAGGACAAGTTTTAATTTAAGAGTATTTTTTACCATTGTTGCAAAAACGGTTTCAATTTAAGTAAAGAATGTTTTATATCCCCAAAAAAATTATTATATACTTAAAATAAAGCTGTAAATACACTCGCGATCATAAAATCCGGGTCACCTTGAACATTTTAAGTTTCTTGGATATTTTTGCATCTGGTGCAGTAATAACCTTTATTTTAGGCTAATGTATTTTTTATTTGCCATCAATGTTTGTTTTGAAAGAAAAAAAAACGGTTTTTTTATTGTTTTTATTGAAAAAGCAGAAAACAAACCAAATTGTTGAAACAGACATACGAAAGAAAAAATGAAAAATACAGAACATGGTAAAATATCAGTGGAATTTCAATGACTAATATCGTGTATTGCCTCCCCTTGCTCTAATAACCTCTTGCAGACGACGGGGCATATTCTAAATTTTTCTCCGGATTACATGTTGTGGTCTGTTACTCCACTCTTTCACTAACAAATCCTTAAACTCCTGTGCGTTGTTAGGAGGAAGTGTATGGGTTTGAATACGTTTTTTTAAATCGTCCCAGAGTTGTTTGATGCATAAAAACGGCATCTTCTCCAAGCCCTGCCATGGTGGGCATAACATGTTCTTCCAGAATCTCCGTAATGTACTTTCGTGCAGTTAAGGACCCATTTTCGATGAAGGGTAATTCTGTGCGGAAGTCAGAAGATACACCTCCCCAAGCCATGACCAAGCCTCCAACAAATGGCATTCTTGGAGCAATGCAAGCTTGTAAAAATCGTTCACTAGTTTTCCTCCAAACTCTTACACGTCCATTGGATCCAGTTAGGCAGAAACGGGATTAATCTAAGAATAACACATTGCTCCAATCATTAATTCCCCAATGCGCGTATTGTCGAGCAAAAGCTAGTCCTGCAACTCGATGCGCCTGGCCAAGTGGCGGTCCTGTAGCCATTACCCGAGAAGATAGTCCAGAAAAACGAAGTCTTCTCCTGACTGTTGCAATGCTTGCATTACAATTTTTTACTTCCTGTAGGCAATTTCGATGCATAAACGCAGTTGAGGTCCGATTTCGTAAAGCCTGAAACACAAGGAAACGGTCATCTCGTGCCGTGTTCGTTCTTCTTTGTCCAGAGCCAGGTCGTCCGGTTAGCAAACTCGTCTTCTGAAAGCGTTGAAGCACTCGTTGAACCGTAGAAAGGCTTACGCTAACAGTTCTTGCGACTTGCCGTTGAGTGTGACCGCCTTCCACAAACGCAACAATGAGTGCTGTTTCAACAATAGTCAAAGCATTTTTGGCATGAAATAAACAATAGTAAACACTAATAATGGCACTAATAAACGTTTATTTCTTGCGTTTGAACAGAAAGTCGAAGCATAAATGGGACATTTAAAACAAGCGACAGTTATAGGTTCCGTTCATTTTGGGAGGTGTATAGTTTTCCGCGAAATCGGCATTATTGGATTTTATGATCGCGAGTGTAAATTTATGAGAACTTCAACCAAATATAAAATTATGTATGTATTGATTTCGACAGTTTTGAGGGATATATTTTATAAAGAAAAAGTCCCTTCAGGTAAAAGAAGAGGTATTTAAATATTAGAATATTCGATATGTCATAGAAAAATCTCGAAGTGTCTCCTAAGATCTGGAACGTCAGATAATGAATATAAACGCATTAAGTTAACAATTCAAGTAACATGCAAGAGATAAAAAAGTATGATGTGTTTCATCGATGGTAGCGCAAAAGACCAAAACAGCAAATCCTTACCAGCGTATTGAGTCTAAATAATCGAAACTCTATCAACAGAAGAAAACTTAGCACAAAGCTTAAACAAATTAAAAACTACTAAAAAGAAAGGCAAAAGCCACCAACACTAACAAAAGCCATAAAACAAGCAAGAGGAAACCACATCCTTGAGCGCCGAGTCACCGAATTGGGCGTAGCTCAGAGCAAGGACTCGAGTCCCGAGCAAGTAATTTCAGTTCAAATATAAGTCACTAGAGAACTCAGTGAACGAGCACCTCACGCTAGAATGCATTAATCAGAATAGGATATCGCAATGTAGTTCTTGGACCCAGGACTTCCAGATGATAAACACATTTCTGATAGTGAGCTCATATCGCTTATCAGAATGATATAGAGGGGAAAGGGATGGTCTGGATTATGCCCCGGAAACTTATATGCATGACCTTGGAACATTCCCCCATCACTTTGACCCCATCCAGTTAATAAAGAGAAATGATAGTCTATCTCTCTCACGAAGACTGTACACAATTATTCATTTTACCACAATCTCGGGGTGTCACAAATAAAATAATCAAACAAAGCTTAATTCCACAATGTAAATTCTCTCAAAACTAACGACAGAATTTTTCGTTTACAAACTTTCAATTTTATTTTAATATCTTTAATTATAGTAATTTTAATTTAAGTTTCACAGACTCCCTGTCGTCACTACAATCGATAAAAAGCCTATACTCTCAGCATCCCTTAGTTCAAGAAATCCATAGGACACACAATGCACTCGCTTTTCAAGGTGTAGATGTCACGATCATCTGGCTACCATCCCATGTCGGCATCCCCGGTAATGAAAAAGCAGACCAAGCAGCCAAGCAAGCTTCTTGTGTAAACAGTCAATCCTCAAAAGCTCAACATATTCAAATCCGTAATGACCTAAAGCAAATTTTCAAGCAACGACAATATCATACCTGGCAAACCCACTGTAACACAATCAAGAGTGCATTACATGAGATCCGGCAGACTGTTGAAAAATTTGAACTTGTATTAATTGTAATAATTATTGTACACAATATTGTTTGTGTCAATGGCCATTGCAGCCGAGACACATTAATTTAAATAAATAAAAAAAATTAAGTAAAGTTTAGTTTTAGTTACCTATTGTAGCAAAAAATTTTTGTGTTGTGCTGGTAAAAAAACTAAACATGGTGAATTATTGTATTGTTCCGTTGTGTACAAATTATGGAAAAATTACAAAAAGGATAATCATAGATAAATAAAATAGTATATAGAAAAGGATGATGATAGTAACCAATTACCACATATGGTGCCGAATGTTGGACGATGACAAAGAATGAACGAGATAAAGTAGACGTTGTGGAAATGGATTATCTTAGAAGGTCATGTCGAGTATCGAGAATGGAAAGAATCAGGAATGAGGAAATACGAAACCGTACAGGAATTAGAGATACTCTTTCAGATAGAATACAAGGAAGGCAATTACAATGGTATGGTCACGTGATGAGAATGGGAGAGGAGCGGTGGCCAAAGAAAGCCTTAATGTATGTTCCGCCAGAAAGAAGGAAAAGGGGAAGACCACCAAATTCCTGGAGAAGAGAAATTACAAAAACAATGCAATCTAGAGGCTTAGAAGAGGGAGATTGGAGAGATAGGAAAAGATGGAGGCTGAAATGCGGGAAGCGGCAATCGCCGTAGGACCCCCGTTATATGATGATGATGATGATGATGATAGTAAGTTGTCAAATAGTAAGTTGTCAGGAAGCAAACAATAATAGTATTTAACATTTCAAAGCACGTGGTGTTCGTGTGTATTAACCCTTTCACTATTTTTGTACATCACCATGTACATTGAATTTTATTGCCTTATATGAAATTCAGAATTATTTATCTCCTAATCTACATTTGTACATCAGAAAGTACAAACTATTTTAAAGTTTTTAGGTTGGTAGTAAGTGCGATAAAGTTTGACAATAGACGTTAGTCAACATTTAAAACGTGAGTGGCGTGTTGTGCAAACAGGTGTATTTTAGGTTATGTGATATATTTTACGTTTTCTTGTAAATCTACTAAAATTAGAAGTTTTATGATTTGCTATTGGTAAGTACATGTTTCAACGTTGGAGTTCCATAATAATTTATAATGCTTTATATAATACAAAGTCCACAGATGTAGTTTGAATTAGTATGTACATTACCATGGACAAACGCAGTTTGTGGACAATATATTATTAGACGATGTTTTTGCAAAAGTTATAAATTTTATTTCTATTTTGTATTAGTAGTGTCGGTATGGTGGAGACGCGAGACAATAAATTGTTAAGGGAGGGGCACCCCTAAAAATTGACTAAATTTAGTTTTCAAAAGTTTTATTTTTTTTGTTTTATATGGATATTTACTAATGTTTGTCCTTCATACGTTTGTTTTTGTTTTTGAGATAATGGCAAACGCAAGAAAAAATTCAAAAAGAAAGCTAACCCAAGAGGAACTTCTTTATTATCTTAAGAACGATGATGTTTCAGATATTGAGTACCTGTCAGATGATGATGATGGTTGGGAGTCAGACGAAATATCTAGAGAACAAAGAAATAATGACATTCTAGAAATAATGGAAATGAAAATGAGCCTGAAAACAGCGACGTTGAAGATGTAGATTTGGCAGATGAAGAAGAAAGGTTGGGGCTAATTGTAAATGGTGAAAATATGGGGGAAAATGACAAAGATGAGTTGAAAAGGAACCAAACACATTTTGAGAAAGATGGGACAAAACAAGAAAAGAATATGTGCAGATTCCCAGGCCTGAAGCTATAAGACGATACAACAGTAACATGGGCGGCGTCGACAAGTTGGACTTCTTACTAAGTCTATACCGATCCTATGTCAGATCAAAGAAATGGACTGTGAGAATGATCACTCATGCCATTGATTTAGCCCTGGTAAATTCATGGCTTGAGTATCGCACTCAAGCTATTCTTTTGGGAGTAAACAAGAGGGAAATCCTTGATTTGTTAGCTTTTCGCCAAGAAGTGGCCGAAAATCTAATCTGCAGTAGACGTGCTCCTAAAAGAGGCAGGCCTTCAAAAAGCTTCGAGGATCCAGGTCCCTCCAAAAAGAAAAAAACTGAAATAAGGCCTCTAAAAGACCTTAGATTTGATGGATACCATCATCTTCCACAGTATGATGATAAAAAGGAAGCCTCAAGATGCAAAAATGAGGGGTGTAAGAGCAGGACACATATATTTTGTCAAGCATGCAAAGTTTATTTATGTATTTTAAAAAAAGGAATTGTTTTTCCACATTTCATACAAAGTAAATGTTATAATTTATATTACTTTTGACAATGATCTGATTTATAAGAGTTTCTAATAAAAAATTAACACTCAATGGTTTTTTTTTACTTCCATGAACTTTTTTTGTCCATTGTGATGGACATCCTGTACTAGAAGGGTGAGGGTAGTTAAATTCTTTTTATGTAAAAAAAAATAATCTATAGTGCAACAATACTTTGTATACCAAAAATTAGAATTTTTTAATCACTCTAAAGGGAAGTGATATTGAAAGGGTTAAGGTATAAAAAATGCTTATTAAAAGCTTAAAATTTTTTATTTTAAAGTAGATCTTTTTAGAATTAAATCATTCCATCATCAGTTTACTAAAAGAGAGAGTAAAAATACCAATATTAAAAAACAAGTAAGTTAAAATTTAAATATATAGAAATAACACGTTGGTTTTTTACTACTTACATAAAAAGTTGTTAAAAACATTGTATGGCCACATAAAAACATTGGAAGGGCATCCGTATTAAAAAATAATCCTCATGGTATTTATCAAGGTAAATGCAATAGACTGTTAACTTGTTGATTATTAAAAACTGAAAATGGGGGCATCTTACTTGACCCCCTGTAGCTGGTGAGGTTTTATCGACTTACATATGATATCTCCATTTTATGGTTTGTTCCAGTTTCACTTTTAATATTTAACATTTGTTTCTGAAAATATCAGTGTAATAATAGTTATTTATTGTACAAGACGATAAAATTGTAATTTATCTTCGAGAGCGTTTTTTAACGTCGAGACGTCAGTTGAGACGCTAATTATGCTCGAGAAAATAATGAGATTTTATCGTCGTGTGCAATACAACATTTTTTCTATAGCTAAGACTTCAAGTTTAGGTGAAAAATAGAATTTCAAAGAAAATTGTAATTTTTAGCACAAAAATCGCAATTGTGTTGCTCCGTTGCTAGGGATATGATTTACTCTGTCGACAAATATCAAACAAATGTTACGTTTTGGTTTTTGCGGAGAATGAATATTGTTGCGTTTTGTGTACAAAGTAAATAAATACGAAATAGACGGAAAAGAAACAAGAAAAGGAAAACCTGCCATCAGATGTAGAAAATGCAGCGTTGGAAGCAGAAACGTTGGGGCCAAACAGCTAAAGTGAAAGTAGGATCTACATTTACCAATAAAATTGAGATCAAGAAAGGGGTACGACAGGGCTGTATCTTGTCTCCTTTTCTCTTTAATATATACTCAGAAGAAGTATTTAAGACAGCGCTGGAGGAAAGCACAGAAGGCATAAAGATAAATGGACAAATAATTATTAACATAAGGTATGCTGATGACACTGTGATTCTAGCAAGTAGCATGGAGGAACTGAGTTGCCTAATGAGTAAGATATAAAAAACAAGTGCACAATACGGACTCAGACTAAATATCACAAAAACCAAATGGATGTTAGTAAGCAAAACCCAACAACCACCACAGCAACTGATATTGGGCGATGAAAGAATTGAACACGTGGATTCGTACATCTACTTGGGAACAACAGTTAACTCAAATTGGGATCAAGCGAAGGAAATACGTATAAGAGTAGAAAAGGCAAGAGCATCGTTCACTAGCATGAAGCAAATTTTCACCTCTAAAAGCCTCACCCTACCTCTCAAAATTCGACTTCTGAAATGTTATGTATTCCCGGTTTTGTTATATGGAATGGAGGCGTGGACAATGACCGCAACATTGATGAAAAAAGTAGAGGCCTTCGAAATGTGGGCTTACCGACGTATATTACGTATATCCTGGACTGAGCACGTGACCAACGAAGAGGTACTACGCCGGATAGGTAAAGAGAGAGAGGTAGAAATAAGTATAAAGAAAAGAAAGTTGGAATACTTGGGTCACGTTATGAGACATAATAAATATAGAGTACTACAACTGATCGTCCAAGGGAAAATAGACAGCAGAAGGGGTCCAGGGAGGAGAAGACACTCGTGGCTCCAAAACTTGCGGCAATGGTTCGGATTGTCATCTGCTGAACTATTCAGATCTGCCGCAAACAAAGTCAGAATAGCCATGTTGATTGCCAACGTTCGGAACGGACAAGGCACATGAAGAAGAAAGAAGGAAGCAGAAAGTTTATTGTTGCCACAAAAATCTAGAATGATGTATGAGAAAGAATACCAGTCTTTAAAAAAGTGGAAAAGCATTAAGAATATCAATGGCGTGACTGAAAAAATACTTATTTTTTTTTTATTTTCTGCGTATTTTTCTGAAAAGTCGAAGAAAGCGATGCATCGTCATTATGGTCGTATTATTCGATGCTGAAGCGTACGTTGTTGCTGAATGAAAATTGTGACATTTCTAAATTCAGCAAGTTAACCACCTTACTAAAAAACCTGAGTGGAGGATACAAAGCTAAAAAGTCCAAAATCCTGGAGTCAGATGTCATTACTAAATTTCTGACAAAAGCTCATGATGACGTCTATTTGTTGATGAAGGTTATTGCTATTTTTGGTGTGCATGCAGCGGCTAGGTCCGATGAATTGTACAAGTTAGAAGTGTTTAACGTGGACGACCAAAAATAGGTGAAAATCGTTTTATTATCTGATACTAAAACCAAGCAGGAAAGGTCGTTTGTTAGTTAAACGTTTAGGTAGATGGAAATCGTCATCTGTTGTAGAATCTTACATTGAAGAGTCAATAAGCAATAAGATTGCTGTATACAAGCGTATACTTGGCAGACCAGAAAATCAATCCAGTACCTCGAATCAAGTGTTTAAGCAAACGAGCTGTTAAAGTGTCACTTTATCTACCCTTTCGGTTAAAGTAATACTTTATCTACTCAAAACAGTTGAAGGGGTGAGTGGATGAAGGAAGTAAGTAACAAAAATAAGAGAAATTTAACTCCAAAGTTTTATTGCTGAAACTTTTTTATTAATCGATTTTTTAAACCCATTTTTTTTATTCTTACAGGTAGGATATGTATAAATTTTATTGTAAAAACAAAAATCCCCCCGATTTTTAAAAACTTATTTGAAAAATATATATTTGTACTTACTTTTTTTATCCAAAAACTCTTTTGTGTTAGAAATTATGTCTATGCCAAAAGGAAGGGGGTATGTGGACTTACCTCCTTTATCTAGGATAAATATTTGCATTTTCTTTTGAATAAGAGCTATAACCAGGAAAAAAATAACATGGATGTCAAGTAAACACTTATATTTTTAGTTTTACAAAAGACTGACAAACACTGATTTTCTAAGCAGCTTTTGAATCAGTCTAAGGATATTGTACCACCTTCTTAAAATTTTTGTTGCTCTATGATGGCTTCATAATACCACTTATCCCTTTCTGGAATGAAGCAAAGCTGTTCTTTTAGATTGTCTACCTGTTCTTTGCTTAAGGATCCAGTATTTTGGATATGTCTTGGAATGTTGAATTCTTCAGGTAAAAGGGATGGGAAATTTTTCTGCTTGAGGATATATACCATTTTGAAAGCTGTGTAGTAATCGTAAGACTTCTTGAAAAGGTATGATCCAAAGATATCTACGCGAATCCACTGTATTCCAGTTTTGAAATTAACATTTTCATTAAGAAGATTTTTTTTTTCTATTCATCATTTTCATGGTTTTCATAATATTTTCCGTGTCTCTAAAGTGATGTTGCATGTCTATCCCTATATTTTTCTTGGTTGAAGAAACAATCACATCACGATATTCATCAGGGATGTAAATGTTTTGATGTTTCTTTAGTCGTTTCTCAGTACATCCAAATGCTCTATCCGAGTCTAAGTACGAGTGTCCTACCTCTGGAATCGTTTTAAAGAAGCCTTTGCCCACAAGATACTGAAACAAATATACCATCAAAAAATTTTTATTTTGCCCGGCACACGAGTCCGTCCACAAAACTAGATGATATTTTCCTTTGAAGGCTGGATCCACTTCAATTGTTCGTAGAAAACAACTTAAAATTTCCGAGCTACCTCTGGAAGGTTGATTTTCGGTACATATGCAGAAAACGGTTTTTTCCACATTTTTGGTTATTATGTTGATTTCTAAGTTGTAAAACCACATTTGTCTAAGATAAGAGGCTTTCGAGGTAATAAGCCTAGGTAGGGGCATAGTTTGCTTTAGATCCAATGTTACATACACAGTGTTCTTTGATTTGCTAGCAAATTCTCTATCTGCTTTTTGAGATTCGCACGCTGATTTGTAATTTTCAGCGTGCTCTTCATTACTTTTGTCAGAATCGCATGTGCTACATGTATCGCTTTTGAGATAACCAAAAGACAGATTAAATTCATTATTAAAAATAAATCGGTATGTAGCCTCTTTTATTTGAAATTTTTCATATCTTCCGTCAGTTCTGCATTTGTCTAGGTAAAGTTTATGCTCTTAAAAAGAAGGCAGTTTTTTGCATTTACATCTAGTTTGTAGTAGGAAGAAAATATGGATTCCCTTTCTTCTACAGTTATTGACTGAGAACACTTGTAGCGGCAATTTTCATTGCACAAAATCTCAGAGTTAACGGTTTTAACGGGTTTTACTTGGCCTATTTTAGAAATGTAAGCCAGGCCACTTTCTCTGCACTTGGCACGTTTTCGTGCTTTCCATTCTTTAATCTTTTTCTGTCTTTTTTCTAGTTACTTTTACTTTTAGTGGAAATATTTTTTTCTTGGTTTTAGTGGGCCAATTAAGAGCCTCTTCATTTTCATTTTCAGGAAGAGTAACGATCTCATCATATGGAATTTCCGTGTAGTTCAAAACTTTTTATTCTTTGTGGTATGGATGAAGGAAGTAAGTACTTTATCTTGTTACTTACCTCCTTCATTCACTTGATATTTAAAGTAGTATGGTCAATTACCTCCTTCATACGCTGGCTATCTCAGTTATTTTAAATCATAGAAGGCTGGGGATAAGTGGAAAATTTAATTTAGCACTTACCACCTTCATCCATGCGGATAACTCATTTTCTTAAAAGATGTCACTTACTCCCTTCATCCACTTACCTCTTCAGTTGTTATAGCAACACTTTAACATTAGCTATGAAAAAAATATTATATAATTAATTTATATCTGTTTTATCTTAAACAACAAATAAATATACGTCTATCTAGAAAAAATTGTGCATTTTTTATATATCTTTTTATTTTTTATTAATAGATGTGAGATTATAACATCGAAAAATAATAAGATATTTTATGTACATAAATAAATAAATATAAATATAAATTATGTACATTAAAATCTTCCAGTATAATTCGAGGTGTAGGAATCATAAAAGGTGGAGGAGAAGGACATAAAAGATTAGAAATGTCTACTTCCTTAGATCAGAATTAGGAGCGACGTAAAGACTGCAGATGTTAACTTTTAGTGGAACTACTAAGAACACCGCTACAGCTTCTAGATTAATTTGTTATTAGAGAAATACTGCAATATTCATAGGAATTCTCGATAAAAATTGAAACTCCACCACTGGCATATTCTTGATTTTGCCTAATTTTAGATACGCTTATATAATTTCTCAAATTATCAATTTTGTTATTTTTAAAATGAGTTTCTTGTAGAAAAATTATAGAAGGAGAATTTTGAGCAATTATTAATTGTAACATTTCTAAACGGGTATAATAACCGTTCAAATTCCACTGTAGAATAGACTTGAATGTGAGCTTATGTAGAAGGTTCTATGGAGGAGTCGCTATCCATCTGAGGTTTTAGTTGTCGAGTAATTGAATTAAATATTTAAGTACATCGTGATTTAATTTTTTTATATATATATATATATATATATATATATATATATATAATGTAGGGATAGATTTTTTTTAACAAATTAAGTAAGCCTAATGTGTCCTCTGTATAAGTTTTAGATAGACTCAATTTATCTGGAGATCCTAAAGCATTTTCAAAAAAATCAGTTAGTTCTTCATAATTTAATATCAGTGTTATAAGTTTATTAGTAATTAAATCTTTTACGGCTTTCATACTGTTAGCAATAGTCTCAGAATTATCAATAGTTTTGGATTTTTTAAGTTTTTGTATTGGTTTTGTAATTTTTTTTAGGTTCTTGTAAAGGTGGGGTTACAATTTCATCAAGGCTGCGCTAAGCTGTGTTTACTTCTTTACTGGGTGTATTATTTATTTTAAGTATATCAGTGGTATCTATTGATATGCTAGTAATAAGGCAAGTGTTGAGGAAGAGTTTGGAATTTATGTATGAGGTTGTGAAACATTAGGTGTTGTTGATAACGTGGTAGTTGTTATATTTGTATCTGTGCATGTAGTTTGAGAACTTGGGAATGATATTGAGGGTGATATTAAAGATGCAGTTAATATTGGTATAGTTAATGAAGAAGATATAGCTGAGGATTGTAAGAAAAAAGAATTCGCTGAAGATGCTGATATCAGCATCTTCACGGGATGTCATGTGGAAGAGAAGAGATGTCATAAGAACTACTGTATTTATAGTAGTAGTTGGCACTGTTGTTGTTAAGTTTTGATTTGGATTTGTACAGGATGGACAATTTGCTACAAAATGGTCAGATTGTTTACAATAGTAACACATCTGTTTTTCGAAAGATAAGAAAATACGATAAGATGTTTGATCGTGGTTTATGATAATAGAGGGAGGAATTAATGTAGCTTCCAAAGGAGAGATAAATGTATATCTACGAAAGCTCAGTACATATATGTCTATATTCTGGGTTTGTTATACCTATTCGTTAAACATTAATTGGTGTTAATAAATTGAGGCCTAACTTTTTAAGTTCAGTTTCTATGAAAGTGTGAGGAATACCAGAGCAAACATTAGAGATCAGTAATTCTTCACTTGGTATAATTAAGCGTCGAGCATAAATTATTTGTTGATTGTTGAAAAAATAATATATCTTGGTTCTATAATTTTTCCCAGTCCAAGTAGATATTTCTCAAGTTTGGCATTTTCCAGAGCATTATAAAAATAGCTTGTTTCTTGGATGAGAATTTTGGAGTTGAATTGATTAACGCTGCAGAATACGAAGAAGTGTTATATGATGTAAATAACGTTTGAGGCCTCGACGCCCCTGGACTATTAACATCATCCGTTTTCATTGTTTAATGACATCAGGTAATATAAATAATATGAACTTGTTTTGAAGTAAGTATCTAATTAGATTAAAATTACTTACAGATTTTCTCCAATAAGTTCACTCATTTTTATTTATAATAACACATCACTTTAATTAATAAGTGGATATAAATAAAAGCGCAAAAACTAGATGCGATTAGACTTTTCATTAAATACATCCAACCTCGCTGAAAGTTCGTATCGTTTTCTCCATAAAATTGAAATGTTGGTGTATGTATTAAGTACTATATACACAAATTTTGGAAAAAATAATATTAACACCTGTAAAGACAGACAGAATTGGAAAAAGGAATAGTTCATAATTTATTTATAGACAAAATTTGTAAATTTATTTATTAATTTTTTCTTATTTATAAAAAAAAAACAGGGACTAGCCACGTGCCCTTTTAATTTTGAATTGCGTTTTGTTGATCATAATTCTACGTCCAGTAATTTACATGAGTCGGTATTTTTAGAATGTTTTTTTATTAGCTGCCCCAGTAAAGTAAAATATTGATTATATCGAATATATGTTTACTATCGAATGGAGGTAAAGATTCAAAATAATATTAGAACAATTATTTCCAGGGGTCACAATGTATTAACGATTGTCCAATTATTAACAATTTGCCAACGAATAATCATTCGTGTGGCAAATAAAATCGAATTTTACTAAAAGAAAGAAAATAGAGCAGTTTGGTTTGCGAAATCTAGAGAATATTCAATGTGCAAGTTTTCCATTCATTTGTTTGTTTAAAGTTCCAGTACATAAGGGTAAACTGAGTTCTGTGTTTAAGCTTTGAAAATAAAATTGTTTTTACAAGACTTGCAAAAATAGAACTTAATGTTATTCAAAAGAATTTGAAGTAAAAATTTTCTAAAACACATTTAGTATATAATGTTAGGTAAATAATTAATTACATGTTTAAAAATTTACACAGCTCGTTTAAAGTATTCGCTCTCCAAAAATATTTATTAAACAAAATAACTCAAAACCATACATATTTAAGTAAATAAATTAAAATACCTGTTCATAAATATTTAGAAACTAGAGGAAGCACGGAAGGGATCCTCAAGCAACTGATTTTATAAAAGAAAACGTCCTTAAGATATAAATTCTTTTACAACTGGATCCAAAAAATGTAACTAGAAAATAAATCAACAGCTTTTTTTAAAGCTTATATTGACAATGATGTAACTTCAAGTGCATTATTTGCAATAAGCAGGAAATTTTATCAAAATTGGATAAAATGCACAAACGTAATATATTGTACATACAAGTAACTCAACGGGACATATCAGCACATAGAGATAACACTAAGGAAATGCAGCTTGTCATAGAACACCCAAGTGCAAAGCATGAAAGCGCCATGCTAGTAAGGCAAGACATTGCTGTAACAACAGTTGACAAAACCTGCCACAACGACATTAAAATTGTGACTGTCAAAGTAAGAGACTATACAGTGAACTCTGATGCAATTCATTTTTAGTATTCCTTTATCGTTGTCGTCAGCCGAAATTTAATCTACACATAGCATTACATAAACTGCTCCTGCATCAAATTATTTTGCAATGAATTCCCCTGCAGCAGCGCTTCCAATTATTCCGTTGCCTGTTTTTAATGGCAATATCGACACGTGGTTCGGTTTTTATAATTTATTTAAATAATTAGTTTAAAAATGTAATAACATATCTTCTGTGAAGAATCTGCTTGTAACAAAAATGGTATAGATGAGTTTTTGTGGTAATCACAAATTTAACAAGAAAGGGAGTTGGCATATGTAGTGACCGATATAACTAAAATGGAAGAGATGTGCTTAAAACACAATACTGTAAGACTAAATACCGCTTGGCTAGCAGGTTATGCCAAAAGATGGCCAATTAAACTCAAGAAGGATTCGGCCAATTTGCATGCCTCTAAAAGACAGTTACCTGGAAATAAATATAAACAACTGATACAATTAAGGATAAGTAAACCAGAAAAGAGTACTGAAATAAAGAACGATACGAAAGTATAAAAACCTTAGCATTAAATTATAACAATATAAAAAAATAAAACCCCCAGCTTTGAAAGTGCAACCTACTCGCCTACTGGAAAATATTTCTACACTTCGGCATTCGATTGAAAAAATATCGTAAATGGCACAAGAAACTGATCTCACGGATTAGTCCCCTGACATATATTTAGAGAAAAACAAATAACTTTCTGGTTTGATGTGTACACAAAGAGATCTGAAGGAGTACTTCAGTCTTCCCTGGTAAATAATTATGTTTAATTAAAATTATAATAAATTAATATTATTATTATTTAAATAATAATAATTATTGGCAATTCAAGTTAGTAAATATGACAAATTGAAAGAGAAAAATAAACCAAATGTTTGTTACAGCCTAACCAAAACTCCAACTAAAAAATTATTTTCTATCCCCATTTGATTTCCGATGAATTTTCTAATATTGCATGCGGTGGTATGTGGCAGATACCAATTACAGAACAAACTAATAAAACCCCAACAATTGTACTAGGTACTTCCCCTTCTAAATAACTAAATAAACTTTTGTTCTGCAACTAAAACCATTTCTCTTAAAACACACAAAACAGATTCTTAAAACTGTTGAACACCGCCACTATGCTACAGGTCTTGGTAGTTTCAAGTCTTGAATATATCGTAAAACAGCGTCTCAGATCTAAAGTTCAGTTGCGCATGCCAAATTCTCTGATCAACTTAAAATTTCTATGGTAATATGACCATAATATCTTCTATCGAATCATTGCTCAAAATCAAATTGTCAGAATAGTTCCGGTCATCGTTTATGTAAAACACAACAAAAAATTGAAATTAGGTGATTCATACAATAGCACATTAAAACGTTTTTATTCGCTAGAAAATCGTTTTTGTAAAGAACCTGCTCTGCAACAAAACAGTTCTGCTTTTTTGACTGATTATGAGAATTTAAATCACATGTCCTGTACAAATGATTAAAAAATCGAATTTTATCTGCCTCATCACTCGGAATTAAAACAAGATAGTCTCACAACTAAGACTCGCGTAGTTTTTGACGGCTTTGCAAAAATGTCAACAGGAATACCGCTTAATGATATCCCAAGATGCAGAATGACCTATTTGTCATTTTTTTCTCGTTATTGTCAACATATTATATTCGTATTGGCAGCCGACGCAGAGAAAATGTATGTGCAAATGTGCTGAAAACTGGAGTAACCTGGGATGTCGCTTCCACTCGAAATTCACGACTTATGGTTGGCATTTCGGCCTTAATTAAACCTTATCGAAAATTTAAAATTTTCTCGTATTACAATAGCAAATCCCGTCGATATCCAAATTCATAAATTTTGCGAGGCAAGCGAAAAGGATTACGGTGTCTGTTTTGATTGTCGTTCTGTTGATGCTGAAGGAAATATTTTTGTGCGATTGATTTGTGCAAAATCTCGCGTAGCGTCCATCAGCTCAATACCGTTACTTCTTATATATATATATATATATAAATATATATATATATATATATATATATATATATATATATATATATATATAAATATATATATATATATATATATATATATATATATATATATATATATATAAATATATATATATATATATATATATATATATATATATATACAAATATATATATATATATATACATATATATATATATATATATATATATATATATATTTATATATATATATATATAAATATATATATATATATATATATATATATATATATATATATATATATATATATATATATATATATATATATGTTTTGGATGGGTTGGAGTCAATAAAAGGGGCTATTGGTTAACTATTTATTATCTCGAGCTTTCAATTGTGTTTACAATTATTATCAATAGCTGCTAAAAAAGACAAAATATCTTACAAAGTTGAACTAGAAAGAAAAAAATTTTATGTTAACTCACCAAATAAAATTAGTTTGGTTAATAAAATTGATGCTAACATATTTCAAAAAGAATTAATATAAAAATGTCCTTATCTAATAAATGTTTCTCTGAAATTTTAATATAATTTTGAAAAAATTTTTTCTTAACACAAAAACAATTCAATTTATAAATAAGTTCCAATTAAGCGACCAATTCCAATTAAGCCTTAATGTCATAAATGCCAACTTAAAATTTTTATTTTTGACAATTATATTGCCACAAATAAAATTTTGTTTAAACATTCTTTTTAGTTTAGTAACAAAAAAGAAGAAGATTTATTCACCATTGATAGATGTCTGAAAAAAATGTAACAAATATATGGAAAATTAAATCAAAATGTGATATTTTATAGGTTTCATATATAAACTACAAAGAAATAATATAATTATAATTTTTGCTTAGATTTTGAATTTCTGATCTTTTGTTTAAATTATTATCACTTTTGCTAATACAAACCAGTTCCAAACAAGTTTTTTTGAATTTATTACTTTCACTACATAAAATTTTAATGTTATCAAAATCCATAATACGATCTTTATCGATTACATGCTCTGCCAAATATTGTGCTTTAAAAAGCTATATTTTTTCCAAACGAGTCACAAGTACTTCTTTTTTCTTTGGGACGACTTTACTTGTAGATAGTTCATTCGATTACATGAAATCAACTTTAACTTGAGAATATCCGTCAGAAAAAATCATAGCATGTAATTTGTATTTAAAAAAGTAGGATCTGGTTACCGATAATAAAAGAGGAAGTTATTAAAAGGAAAATACTAGTATTCGTAAGTCGGTAACATCTAGAGGATACATCATTTATGTTTTTTAAATAACAAACATATAAAATCAGAATTTGTTGTTTATTGAAAGTAAACTAAATGCACAACTAAATACTTACCATGTCGGGATAGTATTATGAGGTTTTTTCCTGGGTTTTCCCTCATAATTTACTATGAAATAACTAACAGGAGATTAATACTGTCATCGCGGCATGTGTTTGTCTTTTCAAAGACCAATTACATGCTATGATTTTTTTTGACGGATATTCTCAAGTTAAAGTTGATTTCATGTAATCGAATGAACTATCTTATAAGTAAAGTCGTCCCAGGAACGCAACTCAACAATATTGGCAATATCATTTTTAACTTGTCTACTTTATAATGTGTAATGTATGTCTGAATTGTCAATATAAATAAGTTAGATAAAACTAAATTATTAGAAGAATTTTTCAACAAGTAATAAAAAAACAAAATTTGTCTAATTTACTAGTATTAAATAAATATTCTCAAATAATGAAATCAATAGTTTTGCATAAATTCAATTTGAAATTCTTTTGGGTTGTCTTCAATCAGAAATAGCATAATTATTTACTTGTTTTAAATCCATTAACTTTTCATTGAGTTCGTTATAATATCTTCAATAATATTTTCAAAGATTAACTAAAAATTTAAACGATATTTAAAATAAATCTTATCAAACCTAAACAAATATATTTAGTCATGTAGAAATCATTGTATTTACTAACCAGATGATTTTGCTTTGAAACACTTAATATACTTGTAAACATTTGTGATGAGTATCTTTCGTTTCTTGCATTATTTTCAACAAAAACATTCAATATTTATTTTTATTTTATTTATTAAAACATTAAATATAGCCGATACACCTACCCTCTAAGAATTAAGATCTTAAGCTCTGAAAATTACAGGAAACTGTAGTAGAAGTTTGTTCATCTGGCGAAATCCACAGGTAGTATAACCATTTAGGTAAAATTTGGTTGCATATATTTGAAGTTTACCAGCAAAATTTTTATTAAAATATTAAAATAAATTAAATTTATTAAAATCCAAATTAATAATCTCACAAATAAAATATCTATAATTAAAATACATAATATCATATATTATCATAATAACTATCATTATTAAAAATATATAACAACTGGCGCTCACTATAATTAATAGAATATATAAAAAAATAAATAAATATATATATATATATATATATATATATATATATATATATATATATATATATATATATATACATTGATGAGTGCCTTAAGAACTGGCAAAATATCGCAAAAGATAGAAAACATAATACGATGTGAAATAAAAAGAGATGAAAGTAGTAAAGGTGGGAAAATATCGATAGAAACCTCTATTTTACATTACATTATAGGACTATCGATAGTTTCCCACCTTTAGACGTTAGCTTATGAGCTAGTTGACTTCAGTCATAATATTACAAGTATGACGTCGAACATTAACATTTTTTAAATTTCGCATAAAGTAAAAACTAATTGAAGGCAATAAAGCAAATGTAAATAAACAGTTTAATTAGTAGTAATTTGATAATTAATTCTGTGTTAACGAATACAGAATAACAAGCTATGAGAATCCTTTATTGAGAAGAGTGTATGCGACGTATCAAATCATAGTTTATTATTGATCAATACTTTAATTTTGGATAAAAAAATACTCCTACTTAAACTGTTTTTACATACATTACGTGATACGTATTACTATGACTGAAGTCAACCAGCTCATAAGCTAACGTCTTAAGGGTGGAAAGTTTTCTATAATTCTAATGTAATGTAAAGTAAATTATAGGTTATATCGATAATTTCCCACCTCTACTACTTTCATCTCTTGTTATTTCACAACGTATTATGTTTTCTATCTTTTGCTTTATTTTGCCGGTTCTTAAGGCACTTATCCCTGTATATAAAGAAGTGCTAGAGTATTTATTTAGTTTTAATCGATAATCCTCCATCATTTCCTTTTGTATGTATCTGCTTCGAAACTGAGTTTTCAAACCTCAAATTTAAAATGCGGAAAACGCTATTAAGAAACCGCATTCATCTCGATGTTTCAAGTCGAATACTTTTGGCTAACTTATTCAGGCAATAAATTACCTCCTGCAGCTTCTGTGCATTACAAATTTCTCATTAGTTATTCATACTGCTGTAAGGGAATCGGTAAGGCTTTTTTTAGGAATAAAGGAGTATAACTACTTTAAAGCACTCAGTATTTAGATTATTTAATAGGTAATTAATATATAACTTAAATATACCTTATATTTCTGAAGTCTACAGCATGATCTAAGGTTTACCAATACTTCACAGCCACTCAAACGTTAAAAAAAGTAAAACATATAACTTATTGCTTACAATTTATTACTTTGTTTAAAACATAAATTAAATCTGTGACTAGATACCACAGGATTAAAACCATTGAAGCCAAATAATATATACCATTAATAATAAAATAACATAATTTCACATAATTTAATTTAAGCTTCAGTGTACATACATGTCGCTATACACAGGCAGAAATTCGACTAACCATAATGTGGTTAGTTCCGTAACACTACCGTAACCTTTCTGTATGTACCGTTTGCGTCATAAAAAACTGGTACAACTCTTATAACCCAAAATTGTGTTTTTTAAGTTGTGTAAGTTGATCTTGTCACATACGTCATTCTAATTTCTAGGGCAACGTTGCCAGTTCAACTAAAATATTATATCAAATCAGCTTAAAGGAGGGCTGTGCGCATCGAGATGGCATCGAGCAAAAAGACAAAAGAGGGAATCTAATCGTTGTGAAAAGTTTTAAAATTATAGAAGTGGCCTTTTAATATGGCGAACACATCTTGTAATGCAAAGGCGCCCAATTTAAGACTATGTTCCAATATTAGGGGAGAGTCACCCAAGTTTTGACAGTTTTTTTTATAACAAATACTTGAATATCAATAGATATGTATTAAAAAAAAGTTGAGGTAATAAAATGAAACTTTATTCTAATTATTAACACATTTTAGATATAAACTAAATAAAAAATAAAAAATATACTTCGATTTCTGTTATTAAAAAAAAAGTGAATGTCCCATCATGAGAAACCGGAATCCTAAGATGGTCCGTTGGGTTTCTCAAAAAGGGACATTACTCTATACAACTTCCACAAATAAAATAGAGATCATCCATTACTCCACAAGACTCATGAGCCCAATTTGAACATATTTTGCAGTTGTACCAGTCTTCACTACTCTCTGCGTACTTCTTTCCACATACAATGCAGTTTGAATCATCTTTAGTTGAAGTGACGACTGTGATATTGCTAATATTTGCATTTCGAGCGCTGTGGCTCATAACTACAGTTCGTATCACAGATTTAACCTTGTTAGTAGGGATTGTGGATTGCAACGTCTCTATCGTGGATTTCAGAGAATGTCTAGAAGAAGTCTTACCTTTCTTTTTCTGTGCCTTTGGTAGCGGACTAATATCAGTCACTTTTACCTTGGATGTCGAAAATTGGATAGGAATGATTTGGCTTCTCTGTATCGGTCTGTTACCTTCGGAATCGCCATCTTTAGGTGACCTTAAAACAGACTGTTTTGAGGTTGAAAAGTGAGTTGAGTGATTCCAAAAAATCGCTTTTCCATTTCAAAAATATGATCTAAAATTTCATGTTCCTGTTCAACTGAGAATATTTGCCTAAACCGACCAAGATATTTGTCATTTTCGGTCACGATTTTATGTTTGTTTGTAACTCGTCTTTAAAGAGTACTTTTAGGAATATTATATCTGTCAGCAGCTTCTCGAAGCGATAGTTCGTTATTCCGAACTATTTGTACAGCTAGAATCATATTTTGAACGGACCAGTTTCCACGATCATTTTTTCTTTTGTAATAGGAATTTGGATTTCTATTTGGCATCTGTAAAAGAAAAATATATCAGTGCCACTTACGAGATATAGAGTTCACTGAATAAAACATTTTTTAATGACACATTATCTTTGCTTAGCTATAATCAGGGTTAGAATATTATGACCTCCTTGGGTATAATCTAATTACTGAACCAATACTTATAAATGTTTTTAGAATGAATTACCGTTATATGTAAGAATTTATGAGTAATTAATGATTTAATTAGTTAAAAGTAGGCAGGTATAAGAAGAATATTTGTAGCCATATTTTAGTTCCTAAGATGGGACGTCCCGACTTAGGAAGTTTAACTTTGTCCCATCTTAAGAGATTTGCACCCATTTTGTAAAAATCTTAACCGATATTAAACAAAAGCTTTAGTGGCAAATACTTTACAGTGAAATGCAATGACTATAAACTCTGTTATTGACTAATAACGTTAAGTTTCACAGATACTTACCATTAACGCTATGTTCACTATAATGTTGTACGTAAATAAATTTAAAAAAATATGTAAACATTAACAACTTGTTCTGACGAACGCTACCGGTATGCTATCCTCGTGTCGTTTACGTGACAATACGACTGAATGGCGAGCTTTCATTCTTCCAGTGCAGGTGTTGCCACTTGTTACAGATTTTCTAGAATTGCTAGTGTCCCTACTTGGGAACCGTCCCGTCTTAAGTAACTCTCCCCTGTTATAAGCACTATGTTCCAAACACTTAAAATACTTTTTTTAACACTAGAGCATAATAAAGTTTTAATTAAATAACGATAATAGTCTAAAATGTGACAGAATTGTTAAAACACTTCAATATAAATAAGCTTTCATGTGACAGTTGGGACAAACAATAACATAACCCAACTAAATTTGATTTCATAAACAAGGAAATAGACTCTCTTTCCTTGTTTAATGTGGCCTCTCAAAATGGCACTTCCCGTCTAACAACATTTTTGCCCCCCACTACCTTTACATTTCCTCTTCTGTCTTTTTGATCGATGGCTGTACGACAGACACATTATAAAATTACAGTAGATGCATTCCAATGTTCCCTGTGCCAATACCCTACGTTTAAAGATCCTTTAAATATTTTGGGCATTAACTCAACCCTCTCTCTGGTTATTAAAATTATTAGATACGGTTTTTTGTTCTTAATGATAATAATAATACCTATACAAAAACTTTAAATATTTTTTAACGTTCTTTTTTATTTAGATTTAGTGCAATTCTGTAATCTGTAATGGCAACAACGAATTAATTTACGAACCATTGTGTCAAGCTGAACACAGGTTTACGTGGGAAAAAAACTGTACCAGTTTTATATGACGGGAACTGTACATATTTTACTAGTTTTCTTTATTTGCTTACATGAGACAAACTGCTCAAATAGTAGAATTATTTTCCTGATCAGTTTAATACCGAGTTGTCCAAAATTAAAAAGGATACCTCCGCACAAAAAAATTTTGCCAGAAAAAATTTTGGAAATTGGCGAAAGGATCTAACAATTCAAATTCAGAAGGAAAATAAATTGGTGTAGTTAGCTGTATACCACGCATCACAAAAAATTTTATTTAAAAAATTTCCTTTATAAAAGGTATATTAATAACACACTCTGTCGGGCTAAGGAAGTTGTAACACTACAACGCAAACATGACGATTTCCATATGCACAACAGCCTCCATCGCCTACTTCGATCATTACTTTTTCAATCGGGAAACTTTTTAGTGAATATAATATAGCCATTGAGTGCAGCTATATTATTAATTTCTATAAAAATCCTAAATGGCCATCTCCTACTTTAACGAACACATTATGTATATTCTTTGGTCATTTTATCTCCGGTGTCAACAGACCTTTTGGTTTTATTGTGTGTAAAATAATTTCAGGCTTACGGTTTGCTTTTTCATCAGAGGATATTTTATTGCTGTGAAACTGTGTCGATAAAAGAATAACTGCTTTCTCTTTTGTAGTTACATAATACACTATCTGCAAGTTGCAAACTTGTAAAAAAATTGTCAGTTGTTATTCCCAATTATTCTTCTAAATGGTCTGTCAAGTCTAGGACAACCCTTTGGCATTGAGCTTTTTCCACCTTAGGACCTTGTTTTTTCGGAAAATTAATAGAGTTAAAAATTTGCTCGTTTTCTTATTGGCAACTTAAAAACTTACACAAATAAATTTGCATCTTTAAAATAAAAAATTCGTACTTGTCAGGTTTTCTCTTCATATAAACTGGGAAGTGTGCTTTACCTCTAAAATAAACGGGCTGCTCATCTCCACACAGATTCTCGCCTGGTTTAGTGATTTTTTACAAAATAAAATATAAAGAAATAAACATATCACATACATCTCTAATTGGAGCCAGTTTGCTTACTGATTTTCGTTCTTGTCTGGTATCAAAATTGTCAAAACGTATAAATAAAGTTATTTGTTTGAACCTATCTCTAGACATAGCAGCTGGTATTATAGAACGGCAGTAAGCGATATCATCACAACAAAGCATACTGATCGCCGCTTTTGATCCATGAAAAGCTCCAAGTATAAGCAATTCTTTAATATAGGTTTGAATATCTACAGAATCAACGCAAATATACACTCTAGTTTTATTTGGGTTTCACTATTCCATTTATCGTAATAGGCTTGAGCCTTCCGATTTGTTTCCACGATAATTATGTTTAAATTTAGTCTGAAAAAAATAAAAAAAAGCGTTTTTTATACTTGATATATCATCATTGTAATTTGTAAGCCCTAGGGCATGTCTAAGAATATTGGAATTTGTGCGTTTCACTTTTGTGTTTCCATCTTTAGATTCATATACCGGTAATCCTTCGGAGTCAGTAACTGTTTGTTCATTTTGCTCTATGCTTTGATAAATAATAACCCAGCATCAATGTCGTTAATTTTATTACACCATCACTGTCGTGTTAGATTTTATCTAACATTAGTGTTTTTTTAATAAAACAATTTTAGTTTCCCAATAACTCATTTTAATAAGCAAAAACTGAAACTAAATTATTTAACACATTCAAACTTAACATAATTATGGCAACAAAATCGAAAAGGGTAAGTTAAAAGATAAGAAGAAGTAAGTTTTGGTAAGCAAAGTATTTCCTGTTTCGCTTAGACTCTGCGAACAATTGCTTAACGTTATTCTGTCTCACTGCCTAAAAAAACACAAAAAGGGAATAAGTAAGCTAAAAAGGTAAGTAAACAAAAAACTTACAATGATTTAATTTTCATCATTATCGTCATCTGTGCATTCCGTGCATGTATAACTTGTTCTCTGCGTGTGTTCTTTACAAATTGGGCAGTAAAGGCACCTTGGTTTTTCATTATTTGCTGTTGACGGTGCCGGTTGAGGTTTGATTCCAGCTACGTTATGTATTTTTTGACGAAGACTTGTAGATAACCTTGGTATAGATGCTCGACGAGTTACATGGGGTAGTGCAAGTTATTTTGCTAAATCAGTAATGAAAGCTCTTCGTTTTAAAATTACATTAGTATTGCTTCTAAAAATTATCTGGCTATTTACAGTGGCAATATTGAGCAGAGTACAAAAGACAGTAAGGGGCCAACGGTTACTTATTCTGCTCACAGAATACTCTGATTTTAGCCGATCAACGACATCTACACCTCCCTTCGTACTGTTGTAAAAGGTAATGACCTCAGGTTTCAGATCTTGGGATGAAGGATCTATGGAATCATCGTCATGCAATGTTGATAACATTAGTACGTTTTTGTTCTTTGTTCTTGGTACGTAAGAAGCTAATATACAATGGTTTTTCGTATTTCCTTCTTTGTCACCATACAAAAATATGGAACTTTTTATTGGCCGATTTTTAACATCCAGTAGCATTGGAGGAATTTGGGCTTTATTTTTTCGTATTGTACCTACTATAGTTAATCTGTGGTTTTCGTATAAATCATTGGCTAGAGGAACCGATGTAAAATAGTTGTCCATAGTAACATTTCTTCTTGAGTTATTAATTGGTTGAATAAGTCGTTTTACTACACTACTCGCATCATTGGGCTTTTGGAAAGGCCCATCGGGTTGTCTGCCAGCATAAATTTCTATATTAGATGTATAGAACATTCTAGCATCACAAAGCGCATATATTTTAATCCCGTATTTTGCCGGTTTATTGGCAATATACTGTCTAAATTTGCATTTACCCCGAAATGCTTCCAACATTTCATCAATTGTTGCGTATTCACTAATTGTGTAATTATTCAAGCATTGTTGAACAAAGGCATCAAAATGTGACGTATAGGGGCTAAATTGTCAAATTTTGCTCGTTCCTTCCTTGAATTGCTGTCATCAAATCTTATAGCTTGAACCAGAATATGATACCGATATTTTGATAATGTAGCCGCAAAAAAGTCTGGTGCGGTTCCATCGGTGCTCCATAACTCTGCGGTATTCAAATGCTGAGCTTTTTTGACTCCGGCCAGATAAAGCAAACCCAAGAATGCACTTATTTCTATAAAATCGGTCGGCGCACAGTTTTTTGGATTATTGTATGATGGCCTCATTTTATCTAATTTTTGATTGGTGCAATCAAATGTGCATTGGTGCATTCTCGGAAAAATAAACTTATTCCATAATTTTGCTCCTCGGTGCGTATTATTATAATAGTCGAATATAATATTATCTATTTGAAAAGCATTCTAGTCATATCCATATTCTGAAAGTCGCGTAACTTGAACATCCTTGAGATATAAACGAAGCACTCTGACGATCTTACAGGCATGTAATGCGAGAATTCTATAAAAGTTCTCCCTCGTTATACCGAAGAAAAGAAACAAAAACGAGAAACGATAAACTTATTATTCTAAAAATAGAAATATTATGGCAAATTGGGCTGTATATTTTATTTTGTGTAATAAATTATTTAACTACACCACCAGTGAAAATCATTTTTTTTTAGTTTACACAAAAAAAAACAAAACTTTAGGGAACTTTGTATTTGACGGTCCTAGTAACAAAATCGGCAATCTCCATCATTTTGACTTTGGAGTAAAACGCAAAACAATGATATACCTTTATTTTATGTGATATCGAAACAAATATAGTTTAATTTATGAAACAATGGCAAATAACAGCAAATAGTGAAAAAACTTTATCTAAATTATTAACAGTTTTTATATTGCCGGTTTTAATACTCAAAATTCGGCAAGAAAATAATAAAAGGTTTTTATGATACATTGGAGAGTTTTACAGATAATTTTATTTATGACAACTCATAAAAATAAAACAGTAATATTTTGTTTCCAAAATTATGTAATTTAAGAACCAAAATATTATATAATATATTAAAATAGAAGGAAGTTCTTCAAAAAACTCACAAGTTGCTTCCTCTATTATTTCTTTATTGTCTGGAACTACATCAGCACTTCCTTCCTGAACTGCTAGCTGCTCTAGTTGATTATTATTGAAGATAATATCTTCAAAAAATTTGAATTCTTCCATAGTTCTTTAAGTATTTCCCAAGTGCTTGGTGAAAAGTTTATCAACATCTTTAAGCTTAAGTGAAATTACTTTTTGCAGACCGCTTTTTATAATAACGGGGTCAATCATATAGACCGTACAACCTTTCTTTAAGACACTTTTAAATGTTTGCAAATCATTTCTTTAATTAATTTCTTCTCTGATGGTAATATTTCCAATCTTGCATTGTCTCTGAAAAAAGGACTTTGTATTTTTAAAAGAAAAATGTCTTGTACCAGTGGGTCTAAAAACACTTGAGATTGATTCTTTCCAATTAAACATTTTGCAATTTTGCCCTATGTGAGTAACTGTAGCTATTTTTGAAAACAATTCCAAATACGTTTTTGGGTATGATATAACTTTCAGTGTTTTAATATGTTTCTTAATATTACCAAAGACCCTATCAGCTGGCAAGAAAGAATGGCCTACCACCGGAAAAATTACCCCGATGTTTTGTACATGTTTTGGTGCGCTTGATGAAAGCCATTTGCAGCACATTCCAATTAGCGTAGTGTTCTTATTTTTTCCACTGCAGCCATCTGTCATTAGCCTAATAATGGTTACTTCAGAGTGAAAATCAATTTTGTTAAGCCTGTCAAAAATGACCGAAGAAATTTCGTTGATATTGAATGCTGATATTGAAGGAGCTATAATCTATTCTGCATTGCTCTAATGACTTTAAATAGCACCAATATGTTATTTATCGAAAGTCTTGCGAAAAACTACAAAAATCAGCATTAAAGATCTGTTATATTCGATCGTTTTTTCAATTAAGGTCTTGATTCATCGCTTTAATTTTTCTTATCTAGGTTTTTATTGCTGCTTATTACTGGGTTTATTTGCGAACTCTTTGTACTCGTATTATAGGGCGATTAATACCTGAGTAAATATATCTAAAAATAAATAAAATATTTCCTCAGTTTCGCATTCACTGAATATTTGAGTGATATAAACAAAGCTCTCTCATATTTATCTCCTGTGAGCATCGCATAAGATGTTCATGTTTTTATTTTCTCCATTATATTATTGGAAACAAAAACACAAAAACGAAGTAAGTGTTTTTCTAAAACTGGAATTACTTTGACAAATCCTGTTTTATTTTTCTTTAGTCTCGTGGGCTGCGTGAGTATCTTTGAAATAAATACGTTTTAATATCATCCTGTTTTGTTAAATTACTTTACGTTAAAGCAATATTCATTCATCAGACCCAAAATAGAATTGAATTTTATTAAAGATTTACAAAGACATCTCTTGAAATTTCAAACTTTTTACTGCTTAGGATGTAAGTAAAAATTTTATATTGCTAAAAATAAATTAAATTTGAATTTAATAAGTATGATACGTATAATATAATAACTTAATAATGGTTCAGGCAAACTTTTTAATATTTCATTTTTCAAACCATAATAAAAAATTTGCTTGATTAATTTTCCATTGTAGTCTATTAATAGTGCAGTCGTCATAGAGTTAACCGCTAAAAATCATACGAATAAGCTGAATTTTGTAGAGAAGATTAATTTTGGAAGCCCAAAAAAGATGCAAAAAAGTTTACCACTTTTACCCCCGGGCTTTCCTTAAAACCCTCCACGAAGGGGGGCAAAAACGCAAAAATCGATTTACCAAGAATCTGTACACCGTAGAAGAAAATGTTTCAAATAAAAAGAACGGCTGGGATAATTTTAAACAAAAGGATTATAAGCATTTTTTGTGCAGCATAAATTGTTATCTTGAAATCAATGTAGGTACAATAAAACTTTTATCAGCTGGGCGGTAAAAATTCGATATTGTCCTATCGTCAAAAATCAAGATGCGTTTTAAACGTAAAAAGTGCGGCTCTAGTATGCAGTTTTTGTATTTTGCCGAGAATAAACTCAGTTTATATAAAGGTGTTAAATACATTAACGTGAATTGATCACTTTCATTAATCAATTGTAGTAAAATTTCCATTTTTAGAAATCACTCTTTAAAACCTATAGCATTCAAACTTAAATTTAGATATAGCATTCAAGTATTCGTTTGTCCAGTTAATAAGTCGAGCGGAATCCATTATTGATGATGCTTAATAATTTTCTTGTATCGAAAACCAATGTGATTCAAAAACCTTGATAAAGTCGAAGGCGAATACGTAATAGAATAATCCTTAACAAGTTGATCGTAGATCATACTAAGCTTTGGAAATAGGTTTTTTGAATATTATAAAATTATAAATTGCTCTTCTAGTTACCTCAGCGTATTTTTCATTTACTGCTTTATATGTAGAAAAGTCACTTCGCTTTTTACGAGGTTGAATTCTATCTGTAACAATTTTCCACACTGTTGTATATGGCATCCTTCAATCGAGATGTTGCCTTGATGAAAAATTTACCGTTTTCTGGATTAACAGCGAATCTTCCAGTACAGAGTTTTCTTCTGACATCTTCTGATGAAGATGAAGAAAATTAACCATTAGAAAATTATTTTCAGTTACTATTTTTCTACACTTGATACTCGTTTTAGTGTTATAATAAAACCAAAATATCAAAATTAAATAATTACTGTGTTACATTTATTTATACAATAATCTCCATTTAATATGAAAGACAATATCAACGGAGTTTTACTTGTTAATTAAATTCAGTTATAATTATTATTGTGTTTGTATATTAAATTAAAGAGATATTATAAACTGACTAAATTGACTAAAAAATAATAACAATTTCATCTTTCTAATGATATATTAAAGCTTGCGAAAAAATATTACTACTTTTTTAATTGTGTAATAATTATTTGAATTATACCGTTACGCCACTGAAACTACTTATCAAAAATAGTAAACCAATAGGAGAATCATGGGGCGTAAACATAATCTATTTCTCAGTGACGTTGTGCATATTCCGTCGCCAAGTTAACTGGCGTCTGCTGTACTTGCTAATGATTTTTTAATTTTCTTTTATTTAAAGATAGAAAGCTTCATTACAGAAAATTCATTTTGTTTAAAGTAAAAACGACATAAAACAGATAATATTCTAACTCCATAAAATTAAAGTAATGAGCCCTTTGAACATAACAATTGTTTGTGATCGTTAATAATAATCGATTCCGAGCAACTTAATTTCAGATGAGTAAGCAAAGATGACTAATTCGTGTATAGCAATTTTTTTTAATACGAAGCATTGTGTAGAAATTTTAATTTTAACAATTTATTTGCACTGATAGGTAACGAGTCAGTTCTGTAAATAATATAAAGTCCGGTCCTAGTAAGCTTTTCCAAAACTATTGCTATCCGTCGCACAGACAATTGATGGATTAGTAACATTGATAGGTGTTGTTCATTATTATAATACTGCGGTTGACTGGGTTATCCCACCAGCCTCAGGAAAAATTTCTTATATCTTGAACTAAACTATACTATGACGCGGATTATGTATGTCGGGATTTATATTGTACCAACTTGTATATTATTACGTTGTATTTTATGTGCAATAAATCTGCCGGTATGACAGCAATTTAATTAACGACAATAAAATGGACATGTAGGAATTATATTTTGTGGTAATATTTTCAGATTTCCAATCAAATTGTTTGTATATATAATAAATAGGTACTTACACATCCATATTCAAGTTCACGTGCTATTTTCAAACTGAAAATCTGGAATAAAGGTGATTTATTTTGATCTAAATATAAATAATTATTTATAAGAAATAAAAAAAACAATAATGATTTTAACGGGGTGCTAAAATGTCTTTTTAAATGGTAAACATGACTTGATTTATATTTTGTTATTAAATTTATTTAGTCTGCAGCATCATAAATTGTATTTTAGTATCATTGATAATATATGTCTATTTTAAATTTCATCTGAAACTCTTATAAAGCCACTAACATGTTTTGTAACTTTGCGTTTTATCTATTGCATTAAAGCTGCAGCTATAAATATGCTGTCCCAACTTTACGGGCGGTATAATGTAGATGTTTAAAAGGGATAAATAAAGTTTGAGTGTGTTTTTTGCATTAACACTTTCAAGGCATGCTACCGTATTAAGTTCAGGATAAGTGAAAAGACCTAGAATATTTTAAAATCTTACGAAGTATTTGATATCCATAATATCAAAATCATACATTCTGTTATAGATTAATAGTATACTTAGTTGTCAAGATTAGTCAATTTTTGAAGCGTAGCTTTTACACTATACAATATATGGACATTAAATGAGAAGTAAAAAATTAAAAGAATATCTGTCACTAAAAAATTCAATTCGTAACGATTGTCAAAATTGCCTTAAATATCATTAGATTCACAACAGCATTGAATCATCTGTTTAAATTTTTATATTAATTCTCGTTTTAAAATAATTTCATATAAATACAATTATTATTTTTAAACATATTTTTTGAGTTTATATAACAATTAGATCTACTATCAAATGATGTTTATTTAAATTATTTTTAATATTTGGTATTAAGCCCAATTGCCAAATCTGCTCAAGTGTATTAACTGTGAAACACATTCTGATCGAGTGTCCCCGGTACGCAAAACACAGAATGCAACATAAACTTAACTCAAATACCAAAGATGTTTTAAACTCACCCGATCAAGTCTTTAACATAATTGGTTTCTTGAAAGACATTCAGTTGTTCAACAGAATATGATTCCTTGTTTTCCATGTACTTTTCCTTTAACTTATAACTTAGTGATAAAACTATTGTATGATGTAGTCATAGGTTCTAAGCTTATAGATTAACTGTAGCAATTAGTAACATGTGCTTTTTGTAATTATTGTACACAATATTGTTTGTGTCAATGATCTTTGCAGCCGAGACACATTAATTTAAATAATAAAAAAAATATATTTGGTCTAAAATTGACAGGTTTGCTATGTTACCGTATGCTTTGTTAATACGTAAATACGTAACGGGTGGCGTTAGCAACAAACATATCAATTTATTAAATTTGTTTAACCTTCGGGAATAAAAAAAAATAGCTTTCTATCGTCAAACACAGCCTCCAGACAAATTAGATTCAGTCTTGCTGCTTTTAAATATCAATCACCAAGGTATGACATACCCGTCAGGTCTATTATAGCAGCCGCAAGGGTGGCTTAGGTCCCTCAGGCAGATCGTATGCAGATCCAATCGAGAATTCCGAGCACCGAGGTCATGTGCGGCATACATGGGCTCGGTGGCAGGACCCTAATCGGATGCCCAGCCGGCGAGGAGAACAAAATTTAATTTGCCAAATCACACTTTCTTTCGGACAGAGTCACCAGCCCAGGCTGGTTTTTGTAATATTTGCCCAGGCCAGGCTGGTGGCTCTCTGTTCGGAATACACACTTTTATTTTTAGGGACACCAGTTTCGATGTCAAGTTAGGGTAAATTCAATAGAGTCAGTAAAGTAAATAGGGAAAAAAGCCGACATGTGTGCTACCCCCACAGTTAGGTAAACAGTCAATAAAAACTAGTACGTGCTCTCTCAATTGAAGTAAGGCTTCCCATACATCTCGGTAGGTACGGTTGGTCACGGGCAGTGTCTTTTGTTACCAGGTAGAAAAGGTAACGTGATGCATCTTGGATTTTCAAGGCTTTCCCGGGAGCTGGCACTTGGCATTGAAGTTCTGCAACTCGACCGAATTTCCTTCGAAATACAGATGCCAACCCTGGTGCGTCCTTGATACTGCTGGGATGGTAAGGGCCAGCGAATAGTCATCGGGAAGAACGAGTAGATCTTGCTTTTCTTCAGTGGTGACACCATGTCTTGCTTTACCGGTACCTCCATAGGCACCCATGAATTATTAGTAAGTACATAGTCCAAGAAAACTTCTCACTTGATGTTTGTCCGTTGGTACTGGCTATTCCTTAATGGAATCGATTTTCCCCTTAACCACGGCCACTCCTTCTTTACTGACTATATGACCCAGATAATTGGCTTTACCTTGAAATAGCTGGCACTTCTTGGGGTTTAACATCAATTGGACAGCTTTAAGTCGTTTAAAAACGTTTTCTAAATTCTTCAGATGATCTTCAAATATCTCCCCCAAGACAATTATGTCATCTAGATAAACCAGGCATGTTTTCCAAGATTATCCTCTCAACACATTTTCCATAAGCCTCTCAAATAAGGCAGGAGCATTACAGAGTCCAAATGGCATAATGCATATGTCCGAATGGCATAGACTTTAAATCCAAAGTAGAAAACAATTTACTTCCAGCCAATGTGTCCAATGTATTGTCGACCAAGGCAGAGGATAACAATCTTTTTTGGTAACGTTGTTCAGCAAACGGTAATCCACACAGAACCTCGTCGTTATATCTTTCTTCTTAATCAGGACCAACGGAGTGACCCATGGGCTCGTAGAAGGTTCTATCACCCCGCCTTTCTTCATTTCATAGCATTATCAGTATCAATTTTATGCTTAACAACGGTAGTTCTTCCCGTCTTTCCTCCTTTCGGTACAAAAATATCACGATACTGCCGAAGAAATTCCCTTAATTTCCTTTTCTCAATCTGATTTAGAGACTGTCCCGCAACTGCAACCATTTAATCGAATTTGTCGTTGGAATTATCAGATGTTGTCACCCGACGGATTATGGATGTCACAGGTACACAAGTTCCTTCTTTTGTCTCTTTTTTGATGGTCACTGGGTAGTCGTTGACATTGATAAGTCTCACAGGAATTTCTTTAGCCGAAGTCACCAATTCCTTTCCAATTATGATTCCACGGCCAACCTCGTCGTCACGGTTCCAAGGCTCCATCATAACAGGTGTCCCTTCGTCCACAATTCCCTGTAGCCGCGCTACTATGATCGTTTCACTTCTCGCAGGCACGACTGTTTCTTCTTTAGTGGCTGCTTGCACAGTGTTGTCATCATGTGGATGAAGAAATAGCTCTTGGTTGCCAACTTTGATTACCTAATTCTTAAATCCAATTGGAATCCATGCATATTCATTACGTCCATTCCTAATATAACATCTTCTTCGATGTCAGCAACTATAACACTATGGACGAACTTTTCTGATCCAATTCCCAATTGTACCTGGATTTATCCATGAATGTTGGCATTTTCACCTGTAGCGGTCCGAAGTCGCAACCTCGTTGGTAACAGTTTCTTACGGCTGTCGGGCGTATAATGGTTCTGGTCGCTCCGGTATCCACCAAGAACGTATGCCTTTTACCATTTATTTCTTCATCTACATATACACTATCTTCACGACATTTTTAAGAAGCTATTAGTATGAGAGGGTCTTTGGAAAATTTCCGGGTCGAAGCTGCCCCCTTAAGGCCGACCCGTTCTAGTTTTCCTGATGGTGAGTTTCTTGATTTGCGTCGTACCTAGGGTGCTTACATGAACTTCGTACGTGTCCTATTTCGCCACAATTCCAGCTTCTTATGGTCTTAGTTTTCTTGTATGTCATACTTTTCATCATATTAACGAGCTGGTCAAGTTTATCTTCATCTCCTTTCTCTTTTACAGTCCTTTACTGTAACCGCCAGAGGCCTGCGTAGCTGACTCTTATTCGAGGGCGGCGGATAAGACATCAACCAGCGTCTTGTGATGAGCTAGTCGCAGTGTTCTCTGCATTTCATGATCACGAAGACCATCAATAAACGTTTGAAAGGTCAATTTTTCCATCATGTCTTCAGAAGCTGTTGGATAAGCATATCGTACTAATCTGGCAATATCTACCTCATATTCTTGGAGAGCCTCATCTTTCTTCTCTCTTCGATTTTTAAGCTACGACTGATATAGATGCTCCAAATGTTCGTGGCCATATCGCATATTTAACCTCTTTTTCAGTTGTTCGAAATCATCCGTCTCCTCTACGGCTTTGGTCTGAAGCACATCTAAGGCATCTCCGAGCGATAGTCAGGTTTACAGCCTTTTCTTTTTCAGACCATCCATTCGCTCTTGCAGCTGATTCGAACTGTTTCATGTAGTTGTTCCATGACGATTTTCCGTCTCGAAAGTTGGGACTTTCACATGAACAGAACCTCCACTTCCTTCAAATTTCGGGCTTATTTCCAACTTACATTTCGTCTCGTCTTTTTTTGTCTCTACTGTAATTGGATTGCTTCCTATCGCCAAATATTGCCAGAAACTATGTTCTCCAATGATGCGATGTCGCCAGAAACTTTGTTCTCTAATGATGCGATGTCGCCAGAAACTTTGGCCACATCAGAAGAAACTTTCGAAATCGACGAAATAACAGTAGGATGTTTGTCTTCAAATATATAAGTTTCTGGATCTAAACCATCTTGCTCCAAAGCGTTCTTTAGTCGTTGGACTAAATCAGCCTTTTTTCGGTAGAAGCTAATTGTCTGTCCTCGAGATGTCTTCTTAAATTCGTCACTGTGAGCTCATAAACCGCAGTTATTATGTTATTATTAATCTAATTTGTTGTTTTTATTTATTATCAAAGGTTCTACACTTATAACACTTATAAGTTTATTTAAAGTCTTTATTTGTAGAATATAACTAATTTATTTTACACTAAGAATTCTATAATTTATCTACGTGCGTTACATTTTAAAACTCGACGCGATGTATAAAAACTAACTATTTGTTTCTTTAACTGAAATGTCTTATTTATATAAATAACCGTTACTTCTGGAATCACGGCGAAGAATCGATGACCTTCCATCGAAGGAACTCCATTAAAAGCAGGTTTTTTTATCGGAGGGGACCCATCGGCCACTATCTGGGGTCTCCGCCGGCCGGTGTATGATCTAGAAAATACTTGAATAGAAAAGATATTAGTAATAAATATATTTACAGTTCTGAGACATACGATGCGTCATCAATCATCTATCGTAACAATATATATATATATATATATATATATATATATATATATATATATATATATATATATATATATATATAGTGCATAGTTTAAAAACTTTTTTGTGCATATTTTGAAGTGTCTAGTTACAGTCTCACAGATTAAAGCAAAATACTGCAAAATATTAAAGATTTGTCTTAAGTGATCAAAAATTACATGGTCCTCAAAAATTACATGATCATTACACTAAAAGGTTTCTCGGGTACAAGTTAATATTGAACAACATTATTACACCGGAAAAAACTCGATTTTTTTTACAATTTATTAATATTTACAGTTACGAAAGCTAAGCTAAGTGTATATCAATAATAAATGAACAACTTTCCATGTAAACCGAAAATGAATAATGCGTCTAGGTCTCATTTATTAGAAAAGCTCAAGGGAATTTCAGCTCTGAATATATAATTGAAATAATTAGCATTTTTATAGTCTATGTGAATAATGGAAACCGTAAAGTATTTCTTAATTATTTTTTAAACAATACATTAATAACTTTTTGTGGTATTTTGTTAATATATCCTTTACAATAGAGGGAAGTTTAATAGAAAAACTGTGTGAAGCATGTGCAAAATACAGGGAGCAGAAGTTCTGGGAACTTAAAAATATTATTGAGGCCATGGTTGAAGGGTTGATTAAAGAAATTAGTGGTAATTGTGATGAGATAGGTAGAGTTACAGTTTTTCCTAATTGTTTTTAACCAAGGTACTACCAAGGTAAAAGAAACAGAATTTGGTAGCCACGTTTTTTCCCAAGTTAGGCATAAAACAAAAGTCGAACGAATTTTTTGACATATATAATAAATAATACGTAACATATAGTTATCTTAAGTTTGATTTATCATTTTAATCTAACTTCATCAGATGCATTAACAAAAATAGAAATTTTTTTGCCAGAATCTCAAAACCATTTTTTTACTAACATCAGATAAGTAATACTGGCACCTTTTGTAGCATATCTGATGTAGGGTTGGTTTAAATTAATAGAATTACAATATGTAATTTTTTTAGCATTCTAAAGATTATACTTTACTGGTTTTACATGGCAAAAAGAAAATTTATATATAATCACCGAATATACCAACAAAAAATAAAAATTCAAAGATGAAAATATAGAAAAAGCTTACCAGTATTAATACTAAAAATACAACAATCAATGCTTTCTATACCCAAGATACCAACAATGTAAAACTCTGGGTTATTTTATTATGATGGAGGTAATGAAGATAAATGAAGTATTTGTTAAAAAACTGTTGGATAAATAAACTGACATATCAATATATCGGATGACAGAAGCACGATTCAGATTTTGAGTAAACTACCTCCGATTCGACGATAAAGACACTAGAGCTCAAAGAGGAGAGACAAACAAACTTCCGGCATTTCGGGAGGTGTTTGAAAGATCCATAAATAACATAAAAACTATATGTGCCTTCAGAGTACACTACATATAATAAAGAGTTGGTTGGATTCAACGACGGATCTCCATTCAAAATGTACCTACCTTCCAAACTCGACAAATATTGAATTAAATTTGTGATGTGCTATGATGCTAAAATAGCTTTTGTACTTGACGCTGATGTTTATGTTAGCAAGGGGTCTACACCACGTGATATTCCTGTAGTCCAGTATTATTGAGATAACCTTACCTCTTTATTTTAAGGATCCAACAAAAATCTGGCAATGGACAAATTGTTCACATCTATAGACACGGCTAAATTTCTTTTAAATAAGAAGATTACCATTTTTTATACCATAAGACAAAACAAAAAATAAATTCATCAATCGATTTTGGAGCTCAATGACAGGAAAATATATTTTGCCTATAGCAAACAACTTACACTCATTTTACACATCATATTGTCCACCAAAAACTAATAAAAAGTTATTATATTGCTTTCAAAAAACACATTTTACAAATATCAACACACATCGTTGGCGATTATGCTTTTTTTTATAACCTGCTAAATATTGTGGAATATAACTTAATGATCCGTTTACGTGGTTCTAATGCGCCGGAAAAGAAACCTGCCCATAACAGAAGAGCTTACCTAAAAAAGTGGCACTTCATTTAATGAAACCCCAAATGAAAAGTCGTTTAGAATATTCGACTTTAAGACGTGAGCTTCGAACAAATATTTACAATATTGTAACATTTTTTTATAATTAAAATAGTAAGTAATTTTTAATTCCTTCACCTCTGTTGCTGATACGCCCATGGCCTTATCTGCAAATGGATATGCGGGTGGGCTCGCCCGCTCTTATCAAATTTTATTGGAACATACCCACTATCACGAACATACCAAGTATTCGGGCGGGTCCTTTTTGATAATTTGTAAGCACAGTCGTAAGAGCTCTTTACAGTATTTTTTTAAAAGAACCTTATTCAGAAAATTCTATCGCTTCTAACGGTTTCCAACGACAAGAGTCCCGTTACTTACCTAGAACTTTTCTATATTCGGGTATCTACCTAGAGATGGAAACAGCCTGGCGTCCTTTTATGCAAGTTGTAATTTTTGAGTGGGCGATATCCCACTTTTTTTTTAAGCTTGTTAACTTTTTAGGGGAAGAAAAAGACTCTGCACAGGAGAGTCTTCGAGTAAAAACGCTTGCTTATCTTACCGTTGTCTGTGAATTTTGTGTGTATACATTTAAATATTTCAAATATCTTAATCTAATACCATATTAGATTAAATATTGCTATAAAGTAACTTCATTTTGATTAACTTGAGTGCTTGATACTAGCAAAGTATAGTAGAATCAGTGAAGTAGTGCAGCAGTTATCGAGATTTATTGTAAGTTATCGTAATCATATTACGTTCAATTATCTGCAACCATTTCTTCACCTGTAGTTAAGGTTAACTACCGATTTATCAATTCAATTAAAAGAACATTTAATTCTTTTATACGAACTTTCAATCAGTTATTAAGAACTTCTCACAAATAATAATTACGAACATTCAATATTCAGTAAGAACAGTTATTAATTATACTAAAAACAGTGCGAGACAGACAGTTCACTTACAACCAAGTGCGGGTTGATTTCATTTTAATAATACAGAATTCTTGTAATCTTTTTGTATTCTTTTGAATTTAAATTTATTTAATTTTGTTTTATTTGCTATAACTCCTATCCATTTTTAAATTTACTGTACCCGTTATCTCGAAATAAACCCATAAATAGCGAAGAGAGATTTCTTTAATCAGCTTTAGTTGAATTTTTTTTAAATATTACCAGGCTCGCTTCGCAGATAATTTAATTTGTGCATGATATTATGATATTGTATCTGTAAAGGTATTTCTTAATATACTGTTTATTTCAATATATATACAACCATTTATTAATTGATGGTGCATTTTTTTAACTTGTGTTTACACATTCAGCTGCCTATTTAATTGTGTTGTTGAATACTTTGATTTGTTTTATTTATGAATTTTATTTCTCGACTCCTAATAAGTTTCCTGATAAAATAATACTTCTGAATATTTGCTTATTACATTAAATTATTATTATACCTTCGATCAGGAGAAAGATCAGGCTGATTAAGTTTCGTAGTTCACCTAATATATTTATTATTTGTTTATGTGGTGTGTTGACAAAATTTATTTAATAATTAACTGTTGATATCTTTCCCTGGGTTCGGTCTCAGAACCTAAATATATTTCCTTATCTCTTTTCGTTTCTAAGGTTTCTTAACTTTCCCCTTGAACCTCAAAAAGTTAAGTGGCGCCCTTTTTCATCTTATCTTTGGTAATTTTATCCATCTATCTTTTTGTTTATTTCTGTATCTTTTTCTTATATCTCTTATATAAGAATATATCTTATCCTGTCCAATCTTTTCTTATTTTGTTCGTTGGAACCATTCCCGGTTCCAAAAGCTAGTTTCGAACCCACGACTCGCTCTCCACCAACCATCTGGCTGTCGCGTGGTCCGCAGTGTCTCCATTGATGGCCTTTCTGGCACCTTCCAAAAAAGGTTTCAGAGGTTACAATACAATACAATTCTAAAAATACCTAATCCAGTAGAAGTAACAACAAGACCACAGGTAGATCCACATTTTGTCCTAGAAGTAAATATCGAAAATCCAGAGTTAGCTGTGCCCTGTGTAAAAAAATCATTTGTTTGCAGCACCAAAAAAATAATATAATAAAATATTTTTATATACAAAATAAATTCTTACCATGTGATCTTCAGATTGTTCTTGTCATACGCTGTTAAATATACATATATATTATAAATATTTTTATGACAATTTTATTTGGGATACCACTGTACCCCACGTAGCATATTGAATTTAGAAAATAAATGTAGCAATCCACGGCTAAACTAAACAAAATACATAATTATACAAATTGTCCAGTTCAAAGTATTATAAAACAAATGAAATCACGAACAATAGAGATATGATGTAACTTGTTTTTACCTCTTTTATATACTCAAAATTCAGTTCGTATTACAATAGATTTATAGAGTAAATTAGCTGTATTAATCCAATTAAGTTTTGCTCTTATGCATATTCATTAATGATTTACGTAATATCAAATACTTTAAAGTGTGCTTATTTAATGGAATTGAATAGCTATTTAACTCATATATCCTTAATATTATCACAGAAAAAATAAAACTGAGATATACCTCTATAATACTATACGGGGTGTAACAAAATGGCAGGTCATAAATTAAATCACATATTTTGGGAAAAAATAGTTCTATTGAACCTAATATATATATATATATATATATATATATATATATATATATAGATATATATATATATATATATATATATATATATATATATATATATATATATATATATAGATATATATATATATATATATATATATAGATATATATATATATATATATATATAGATATATATATATATATATATATATATATATATATATATATATATATATATATATATATATATATATATATATATATATATATATATATATGTTCGGATAAGTTTCCGCGGTCAGATAAATGAAAATTACTGAGTTCTCGGGAAGAACCGCGTTGAGAATTTAAAACTCGACGTTTCGGCACCCATTTTGGAGCCATTATCAAGAGGGATACGGTTCGGTTCGAGTTCGGGGTCTCAATCTGCCTACTCCCCTCACTCGAGACGTACCAGTATCGTGTTCTATATTGCAAGAACTGTCTCTCGGCACTGAGGTCTCAATCTGCCTACTCCCCAGTGTCGAGTGACAACCGGTCTTACCCTGTGTGGCTGCTTTTATACTCGCTGTATGCGCGGGAACGGTATGCGCTGACGTGGTCTGAACCCAGTCACATCATCACCCCGCCCAACTTAATTCAGTCATCAACACTCTTATTTCCCGTTCCATAAGACTTAGCGACAACAATCACAGGTCATCCGAAATCAATTCAATAAGACAAACACTCCTACAAAACGGCTACCACAAAACCCAAATCAATAGAAGCATTCAAAAACTTCTAAACCCCATTCCATCCAAAAAAGAAACCTTGCCGCCGGATCAACCCAAAATCTTTCTACCTTTTATTAAAGGTGTCACTGACAAGATCAGTAGAACTCTTATTCCTCTTAATATCAAAACCATCTTCACCACTCACTCCAAATTGTCCAATCTCGTTAGATCCGTAAAAGACCAAATCCCCAATGAAGACCATGGTGTCTACGAGATACCTTGTTCCAGTTGCCCACGTACATACGTAGGACAGACAAACCGACGAATCCATAACCGTATTTACGAACATTCTCTATCAGTCAAACATTCCGATACCACTTCAGCCCTAGCCCAACATCATATTCAGACAGGCCACAAAATAGATTTCGAAAAAGCAAAAACCATCGCTCCCATCCGCTCATTAAAAGCGAGAATCATTCGTGAAGCTATCGAAATCGAAAAACGGCCTCACAGCTTGAACACGCGCGATGACGCGAAACGATTGCCGGCAACATGGCGACCCCTTCTTCAGCGACCTCCCGCCCACACCGCTCAGGCCACGTCAGTTCAGACCACGTCAGCGCATACCGTTCCCGCGCATACAGCGAGTATAAAAGCAGCCACACAGGGTAAGACCGGTTGTCACTCGACACTGGGGAGTAGGCAGATTGAGACCTCAGTGCCGAGAGACAGTTCTTGCAATATAGAACACGATACTGGTACGTCTCGAGTGAGGGGAGTAGGCAGATTGAGACCCCGAACTCGAACCGAACCGTATCCCTCTTGATAATGGCTCCAAAATGGGTGCCGAAACGTCGAGTTTTAAATTCTCAACGCGGTTCTTCCCGAGAACTCAGTAATTTTTATATATATATATATATATATATATATATATATATATATATATATATATATATATATATATATATATATATATATATATTGTGATGATGTATTATTTGTGAATGATGAGCAATGAGTGTTTTTTAATAATATATATATATATATATATATATATATATATATATATATATATATATATATATATCTGACAATGAAGCAGTATATACCAAGTTTAACATTTTTAACAAACAATCCTCGAAAACCCAACGTTTAGGTGAGATTTTTTCAGGCCAGAACTTTCGTAAATTCCAAAATTTGTGCTTGACTTCTAGATGACACTTTCCCTCTATGGACGTGGACTATAATTTCAGTAATTTGTTAGATAAGCTTATCTGTATACTCAATACGGCATTTTCTTTAATTCAAATTAAGTTAAAACATCACAAACCCTGGACTACCAAGGGTATCCGCATATCAGCCAAGAATATGCGTTCACTACTGTACATCAAAAAATTTACTACCAATGTCTTTGTCACTAAATATATCTCCAAGTACTGGGGAACCTATCTAAAACCTATTAAAACAGCTAAAAAAATGTATTATGAGAACCTCTGGGAAGCTCTAAAAACGTTGCAAGGGAAACTTGGCCCATAACAAACAATCTTCGAAATAAAACTAACACAGCTGAAACATTTTCTCTTCCAAACCCTAAAAATCTAAATGAATACTTCGTTAATGTGAGTAAAAATATAAGATCAGCTATTTTGCCACAACAAGATCCTATTTCCTATCTTCTCAATTCAAAAAAGGTCTCGAATTCATTCTTTATAAGACCAGTTGATAAATCTGAACTGATCCAAACAATTAGTAGTATTAGTAGTATAAAAGTAAATCTTTCTGTAGAAGTAATGGACTATCCATAAAATTTTTCTTAAATCTCACAAATATACCTTTGAAAAGGGTATATTTCGAGAGTGCCTGAAGACAGCCATTATTGTTCCTCTTTATAAGGGTGGTGATAAATCTAATGTCTGCAATTATAGACCTATTGCCTTACTACCTGTCCTATCCAAAATTATTGAGAGACTTATAAAAGCCCGACTTATGCCCTTTATCGTTGAAAACAACATTTTATCACAAAGTCAGTTCGACTTTATATCTAATAAATGTACCAGCGATGCTATGTTTCCTTTCTACATGAGGTCTATCAAGCACTAAACAATAATCTTTACACTGCCACTGTTTTTTGTGACTATGCCAAAGCTTTTTATTGTGTAAATCATGACATTTGGATAAAAAAACTAAATTTCTACGGAATTTTAGGTATTTCTTTAAATTGGTTTCAATCTTACTTGAGGAATAGGAAACAACTAGTTCGAGCAAATGATACTGACTCTATTTAAAAAAGCATTGTATGTTAAGTACCACAAGGTTCAGTACTGGGTCCTCTACTTTTCCTTACCTATATAAATGACATCACTAACTTAAAAATCGATGGAAACATTTTTCTTTTTGCTGATGATAATAGTATTACGTGGAAGAGCTCTAATATTGCAACGCTTCAGGCAATTATAACCGCTGATCTACTTAAAATAAAAACCTGGTCCGACTCTAATTTACTCTATTTTAACGTGGATAAGACAGTAGCATTATCCTATAAAGAAGCTCTTCAACCCTTGCTTCTTAATAACAGCCAGATCAGTATAATTGATTCTTAAAAATTCTATAAAATTTCTTGTTATTTTTATAGACAGCTACCTTAAATGGTCCCTTCATATTGATTTGCTAAGAAACTAGTCTCAACCTGCTATGCAATAAGATTTGTTTGAGTCTTATCTTCTATATAACCTTTCATTTTGGGGTTCTAGTACAGCTGCCCAATGTGATGTTATTTTAAAATTACAAAAAAGAGCAATACGGTATCTTTTTGGCCTCAGTACAATAACACATTGCAAAAGATACTTCAAATATCACGGTATTTTAACTCTTCCCTCTCTATATATTCTAGAAACTGTTTGCTTAATTCGTAAACACCTACAGATTTTTCCAGCAAGACCTAGTCATGACTACTCCACTAGAAATTCAAGCTTTGATGTGTATTTACCGATCCCACCCACTGAGTTAGTAAAGAAATCTATATTATATTCGGCAAAAAAATTATACAACCATCTCCCTTTGCAACTTAAATCTACAAATTCTTTCCTTAAGTTCCGTAAATTGACAAAAGCCTACCTATCTGAAAGACCTTTTTATTCAGTGGAAGAGTTTCTCAACGAATAATTAAGAAAGTACAGTTCATTAAGGTACAAGTAACAAAGTATTTTTATAATATACGAGTATATTTGAGTATCACATGCAGCAGCTTAAACTTATTCGTAAACTAGTTCGTAAGGTTTTATTATGTAATTTGTAATATAGTGAAATTTTGCAATGGGTTGTATATTTTATGTTTTATTCTGTGATATTGACGATTTATGTAATTTTGGTAAATTTTTATTTTTATTGTTATTTTTACTTTTTTTCTAACTTATATAAGATTTGTCAATATAATTGTAAAATTTTCAGTGACAATAAAGCACATTTCTATTCTATTCTAAGTATATTAACTCAGTATTACAAATTAAATTACAATTCAAATTACAAATTCATTTTTTATTTGATTCTTATTAGTTCTTTTTTTTATAAACCGTTCTTTTTTGCTTATCTTCGTCTCTCGTCTGATTTTATGTAGTTCTACGTCACTGTACGATATCAATCATTTCGTAATTCCGAAGCCCCGTTTACGATACACTACTGTTCAGGGAGAGATACGGTTTATTATTTTCTTTGACACCAGAAGTTTATTTTCGTAATAAGCCGGAAGTGGGATATATAGGTCTTTCTTGAAGCAATATTGAAAGTTTATTTTCTTTTATTAACACTTGCTCTAGTAGGACCCAGAAGGTTACTGGTTCAAGGTTTATTTGTACGTTAAAGTGATAGTAAATCTCTTAGAAAATTTAAGCACTGGAACGGCACTATAAACAGTAATTAAGAAAATGTATTGTTTAAGATATATCAAAAGCAAAGGCAATTTATTCTCCCGGAATAAACTGAGAGGATAATGTATCCAACCCTAACATTTTCTTAAGTACTGTGGTGCCTTTTGAAGATTACACAAATATTTCAATAGTGTGAGATGATAGTAAATTGAAAATAATGTTAAAATATTGTATTATGTGTATTAATTAATTAATAAATATATTACGGTAAATAAGAGTTTTATTAAAAAATGATTATCCTTTATCGTTTATAACTAAGGAATTTTTAAGAATCGACCGAATAGCAGAGAACAACTTAGAACAAGATCCCACAATATTCACAGGGAATGATACGAGGAAAATAACAATACCATACATAAAAGGATTATCAGAAAAATCTAAAAAGATTAAGATCTATTTTATTTAAAACTAAACCTATCAATGTACAAGAAATAACTGTTCTAAAAGATTTGTATTTATAAAATGCTTTGTAAGTTCGATCAGTTTTATTTAGGTGAAACATCGATGCCATTAAATATTAGAATGAGTGGATGTCAATTTTATATTAAAAATAGATAATTTGATAAATCTTAAATATGTAAACACGCATGGGAAAATAAACATAGGGTTCAATGGAACATTGCAAGTATAGTCCTAAACTCTTTTTTTTTATTTTATTAACGCATCAACCACGCAGGGTTATTAGCGTATTTAGATTAATACAATATGGATACAATAAGTGAAATATACATTAGTTTACAATAATAATAATAATAATATGTATGTGTGTTACAATGTACGTTTTAGATCTTTTGAAGAAGTTGACAGTCTTTAAGATAGGAAAATATTTTTCGGGTGTCTGTATTTTCTTCTAGGGCATCTCTTAGGGAGTTGGGTATCTTACATTTAAGTCGTTCACTATTATATTTGGGACACTGTATTAAAAAATGTTTTACCGTTAGAACACTGTTGCACACTTCACACACTGGTTTATTTTTGCGCTGTAATAAATAGTCATGAGTAAGTCGTGTATGGCCGATACGGAGACGGGTAAGTATCACTTGCTCTCTCCTGTCTTTTATTTTTGGTTTCCAAAGATGTGAATGTTTGTTGACTTCGTATAGCCTTGATGGAGTGTTGTTCCAAGTTTGTTGCCATTTTTGAAGTATTTTTTGTTTTAAGTATGGTTTTAAATCGTTTTGTACCAATATATTACTTTCTTCGGACATCGGGTTAGTTGGTGCGTTTTTAGCCAGCTTATCTACAATTTCGTTACCTTCAATTCCGACATGAGAAGGCACCCATTAAAAGTGAACTTGGATGTTCTTATTTGAAATGTTTTTAAGTTCTTTTTTAATAAGGAGTAGAAGGGGATTGTCACAGTACAATTGAGTCAGTGAGCATAATGAACTTAAAGAATCTGTGATCATTATACATCTTTCTTTGTTTTTGTTTTGTATTAACAATAGTGCTTTTAGAATTGCGAATAATTCAGCCGAAAAGATGGTTGTAATTGATGACAATTTGAAACTAACTGAGGATTCTTCCAAATAAATTGCTGCTCCAACTCTGTCTTCATTTTTTGACGCATCGGTGTATACGTTGTAGGTATTGCCATATCTGTTTAATAGTGTATAAAACTTTTGTTGTTTGAGGGTTGATGATATCTCTGATTTTATTAGGTTTATTAGACTGATGTCGATATCAGGAATAGATATTGTCCATGGTGCAGGGTTGTGGATTGAAGAGGTATCATAGGTTTTTGGAAATTGAAAATTTAATTTGGATAAGTATGATTGTATACGAAAGTAAAAAGGATGATCAATTTGATGTGTTTGTTGAAATTTATTTGTAAATCGATCAGCAAAAACGTTATGCAGTACTAGATTATTTCGGTTTGATGACACTGCCGTTGCATATGTTAGGCTTAGATATTGTCTTCTGAAAGAAAGAGGAAGTTCTCCACTTTCCCAATAGAGACTTTGAATGGGACTTGTGTAGTGAGCACCTAAAGAAATACGTAGACATCTATTTTGGATAATATCCAGTAACTTCAGATGTGTTTTTTGGAGGAGTTGTAGACGATGGCTTCATAGTCAAGTTTTGATCGAATTATGGATTTGTAAATAAGTATTAAACTTGAATAATCGGCACCCCAGTTTTTAAAGGTAAGTGATTGTAGTAAATTTATACCAGGTAGACAGGATTTTTTTAGCTGTTGAATATGTGTCTTCCAATTTATATTGTTATCAAACGTCATACCCATATAGCCAGACGTTGATAAAGATGTTAATAGAGACATGGGGAATCTAAAATTTGCATTTTATATTTGATAAAGATGTTAATAGAGACATGGGGAATGCAAATTTTAGATTCCCCATGTCTCTATTAACATCTTTATCAACGTCTGGCTATGCCTTGCAATTTTTAGAAGGCTCCAGATTAAAGCAGACATCTGAATTTGTTTCGAAACTATCTTACCGATTTTTCTATCAGATGTCGCTATTGCATCCATAACGAAGCCATTTTATTGTTGCTTCCTAATAAGACAGAGAAGATTATTTTTCACGTTAAGAACGGCTATGAATAACTGTTCTGATGAGACTTATTAAGTCGAAATACGTATCAACAGATACATAGACGCTTTGAACGTGAAATCAAATCTTTTGTCTTTTTCATTTTATTCGGATCTACTCTGTATGAGTACAAGAAACAAATTCGTTAAGGATTTCTGCTTAGTTGACGAGACATGTCGTGGAATGCAAATTTTAGATTCCCCATGTCTCTATTAACATCTTTATCAACTTCTGGCTATGCCTTGCAATTTTTAGAAGGCTCCAGATTAAAGCAGAAATCTCAATTTGTTTCGAAACTATCTTACCGATTTTTCTATCAAATATACTTTAAATCCATTTTTGTATTACTTTGTTTGTTTAATATTGACGTCTAAAATTAAATATTCCTTAACTGGGCCGTTATTAGGCCGGTTTACTTAATTGAAGCTCTGCATCTGGATGCAGACTAAAATTATGACTAAAGACTAAAAATTTGGTTTTGGTTGAGTTTATTTTATTGTTTATTTCCTCTACTACTTCGTAAATACGATCAAGCATAATTTGGAAACCTTTAATATTTTCTGACAAAATTACTGTATCGTCCGCGTATCTAATTACATTAAGTAGTTTTCCGTTGATTTTGATTCCATATAGCTGTCTCTCAAGTGCCTTTTTAAAATAGCTTATAAAAGTAAACATTAAACAATGTTTGGGACAAAATGTAAACTTGAATGTAAACAGATTTCGTCGGTGTAATTGTCTCTAATTTTTACGGTAGCAGTTTAATTCCAGTACAGATTTTTAATGGCACAAATATATTTGTCTCTTATTTGTATATTTAGCATCTCCAACTGCAATTTCTATATTTTGCATGCTGTACTTTATCAAATGCCTTTTCTAAGTCCGCAAAGGATGCAAATACATCTTTCATTTCATCACTTTTTTTTGTAATCGGGTATTTAGCGCAAAAAGTGCCTTCTTAGTTCCCATAGAATTTCTAAAACCAAATTGGGTATCTTCGAGAGTTTTTTCGCATTTGAGTCTAACTCTGTTGTGGAGTATTTTTAAAAAAATTTTAAAAGTATGGCTCATTAGGCTAATTATTCGATATTCTGAGCATTTTCTGGCATTGTGTTTGTTACACATTGTAAGAAAGGTGGACTTGAGCCAGTCTGCGTAAATCGCTTCAGCGTTTCCAGCTATATTGCATTAAAACATTTTTAAACTTAATTAATTCTGCTTAATATATAAAGAAATATCCCAGTTAATAACTTTTATTAATACAGCACTTATTATATTTATTTATAATAATACGACCTAGCTTAAAGAGCAGTCTCATTTAGAGAGACTGCTCTTAAACTCATATCGTAATAATATGAATTTAATAGAACTATTAAATTCATATCGTAATTAAATTAATGTCTTTGATAATATAATTCATTGTCAACTACAACATTTCACAGCGAAGTTTCACATTTCTGCTCAAAAATATTTAGCTTATTTTCATACAGTTTTTGCAAATCCCACCTGTCAATTAACAAACATGAAAGATGGGAAAGAGCAGCAAATATGACGCGCATTCTCGTAAATAGAGAGTAACGTACCTACGTACGTATGTTTTGTACTGTATAAAAGAATAAATCAATAACTGTCCCTACAGCGAGGTTATTAATTAACTTTTTTAACAACATATGTACAACAAAAATAAATTTAGCGTATGACTGGGAACAATTATTATATTTCATAAAATAAAATAAAAAATAAATATCTTCAAAATATCATTTCTTGTTTCTCTTTCATCTAATCATAATTCGCTTTTATTTTCTTTTTCTCGTTTTTAATAAGTAAATATTAGAGAAACCGGCGTTATATATATATATATATATATATATATATATATATATTATATATATATATATATATATATATATATATATATATATATATATATATATATATATCTAAAGTATTCAACTAGTGAATTCAGAGGTTTAATCGGTCATTCAGGTTGGCAAATAAAAAAAGAAGTCAACTACTTCATAAGTTTATTGAAGACGTTTCGCTTTATATTTCTAAAGCTTCATCAGTTCTCTAAACATCGCTTCATCATAAGTCATTTGTTATATTTTAGAGAACTGATGAAGCTTTAGAAATATAAAGCGAAACGTCTTCAATAAACTTATGAAGTAGTTGTAGAACTAGAACATAGTTTACTAACGGATTGCTTAAAGAAAACAACGTTTTTGTCGTTTAAAGTTTATTAAAAGTAATGGAAATGAAGAATTTTCCTTTGATATACTAAATATTGAAAAGGGACAATGTTAATTTGATGTGCTTTTTGTTGAAAAAAGAAATTTTAAGAACTTCAGTAGCGAGTATTCCCTCCTCTGGTAGTGATAACAGCTTGCAAACGACGAGGCATGCTTTGGATCAGATTTTGGATCACATTCTGCTGAAGATTATTCCATTCTTGCACCAATATGTCGCGAAGCTCTCTCGAATTTCTGGGCCGGCACATGACTCCATAAACGTCTCTTCAAAGATACTCAGTAACTCTCCTAGCAGTGTGGGGCCGTGCATTATCATGCATAAATGTTGCGTCGTCTCCAAGAATAACCATAAACGGTAAAACATGGTCTTCCAGAATCTGTGTCAGGTACCTATGCGCTGTCAATGTCCCATTCTCGATAAAGACTAACTCCGTGCAAACATCAAATGATATGCCTCCCCATGCCATAACTGACCCTCCACCAAATGGAAGACGCTCGGCAACACATGCTTGAGCATATCTCTCGCCTGAACGTCGTTACACTCTTACACGTTTGTCTGAGCCCGTAAGACAGAATCTCAATTCATCGGAAAACAATACACGACTCCAATCCTGCATTGTCTAAGCCAAATGTTCTCGTGCAAAATTCAATCTGGCAATTCGGTGTTCACGGGAAAGCGGCGGTCCAGTAACTCTAGTTCGAGAAGATAAACCAGCAGCATGAAGTCGTCTCCTAACTGTCCATTCACTTATGTTTACATTTCTCACTTCTTGCAGATGATTTCGAAGAGAAACTGCCATGACCGTTCGGTTTCTCAAAGCAGTAGAAACGACAAAGTGGTCATCTCTAGCTGTTGTAATCCTGCCTCGACCTGAACCAGGTCTTCGAGTAAGCAGACCGGTCTCTTCGTACCGTTGCCATAGTCGTCTCACACTCGAGAGACTTACACCAACGTTTCTCGCAGTTTCGCGCTGACCGTGGCCATCTTCTAACGTCGCCACAATTCTTGCCGCCACAACAGAATTTATGCTCATTGCAATATACTGACAGTGATAACAATACACAAACAATTTACAATTGACATTAAAACCATAGAAACAAAAACAGTGCTGATAACGGTTTTTAGGAATTAGGTTAAGGGGCCCTTTTTATCTCAAAACAACTCTCGAAACAACAACGACAACAATTTTTTTCAAGAAATCCATTAGTAAACTATGTTACAACCGAAAATACTTAAAACAGAATAATAATTTCTAAAATAAATTGAAATTACGGGGTGACCCTAATTTTATGCTCGGTAGTGTATATATATATATATATATATATATATATATATATATATATATATATATATATATATATTAGGACATTTTAAGACAATTAGTTTAGTGCGGCAATATAGAGCCTGTCACATGTCTGTGCCTTTTATGTTTAAGATCACACAATCTAATGGGATCAAATCGGCAATTGACAATTTGACAATAATAAAAATAATTTCCAAGAAGACGCCACGTTTTCTCGTATTCACAAATTCACATGTTGGAATAATGAGTTTGCACAAAAATTTAATAAATAATTCTATTTACTCACAAAAAAGATAGTTTACAGTCCACACCATTAATTAATATTATCTACCATAAGATATTCCAACAGATTTTGGTCCTTTGAGCCGGATAGTGTGAGAAAAATAGAATCCATAGTTGTAACTAGAGGCTGTTCAGAGGTCGAAGACAGTCCCATTTACCATTTAGAGGATCCAAATCCATCAGTACATGTGAGTTTGTTCCATTTCTATTATCTTTAAGATTTGATCAAACAGTGTATTTGAATTACAATTACCATAAACAGATTTTTCCATATTTTTGATTGTATAACGCCATAGATTATCAATCAGCTAGTATTAGTATTCTAGCAAGGTATTTCTAATTATTATTCTTAAGTGTTGTTTTTGAAAGATTGCCATAAATCTTAAAAATGAGTAGCTTAGCCAACAATATAAGAATCAGAGGTTCTTATAAAGCCAAACTAACAAGTTGAGAGAACTTTGTAAATGTATTAAAAAATGCTACACCATCTAGCAAACCTGAAATATCAGAAGTTCAGTTAAGACATGACTCTGGTAGCAATTTGTTAGTTGAATTTGATCAGATCCAACTACAAATTGAGATTGCTACCAGTGAAGATAAACTACAAGAACAAGTTGATAAAAGAGATGCTTTCGAAAATAGGTATTTTAAAGCAATTAGTTTTTTTAAAGATTACATTAACACTAACCAGTGAAGATAAACTACAAGAACAAGTTGATAAAAGAGATGCTTTCGAAAATAGGTATTTTAAAGCAATTAGTTTTTTTAAAGATTACATTAACACTAATACAGTAATTAGGTAATACATTGCCTCCTAGTTCTACACCACATGTAGACTCATTAAATCATCTCTTGATGCCAAAAATGAAAATACCTGTTTTTAAAGGTGATTTTGAATAGTGGTTGGAATTCAAAGCCACATTTACTAGTGTAGTTCATTCAAATACCACGTTTTCAGATATTCATAAATTTCAGCTCTTGAGACAATCTGTGGATGGATATGCCAAACGTATTGTTGATAAAATTGAATTCTCAGGAAATTATTATCAGACTGCATAGGATGCACTCTGTATGTGGTATGATAATAAAAAATTATTAGTCAATAAACATAATAAAGTCATTTTCAATTTAGATTCTATCCAAAAAGAAACACTTAAACATTTAAGGCATTTATTAGATAGTGTCTCAGATAGCATGTCATCCATTGATAGTTTACAAATTAAAACAAGTAGTTTAATTGATCTTTTATTGATTTATATTATTTCCAATAAATTAGATAAACAAAGTTATAGAGAATGGAAGGAATGTCATATTAAAGAAGAGCTTCCTACTTTAACTGAATTTTTTAAGTAAAATTAGACACGGAAGAAATTCAAGACTAAAGTAGTCAAAAACCTAATAACAATTATAGTAATAATTCTGGTTTTAATTATAAACATGCAAACCGTGATAGTCGCGGTGACTATAAAAAAAAAGTTTTCCAAGGTAATGTTGCAGAAAGAAAGTCTTGCGTTTTGTGTAAGGTTTTGTGTAAACGTAACCATTTAATATATTCATGTAGTGAATTCCTAAAATTAGATACAAAAAATAGATTGTCTAAAGTCAATAATTTAAAGTTGTGTCATAATTGTTTGAGACATATACATGGTCTTAAAGTACATTCAGCAGCTTTATGTCCAATATATATATATATATATATATATATATATATATATATATATATATATATATATATATATATATCAATAAAGTGTTGTGAATCATTTCGGCCTATTCTAGCCTCATCAGACACTTTGGCTGATACAAATTCAAACTCGGAAAGTCCAACGAATGTCTCTTAAAGTTTGACCATTACAGTGGTTATCGTACAGAGGCGCCACCCGCTTTGGCGGTCTGTCCTATGGGCTATGCGAAATGTGTAAAAGAATAAATCTTCTAGCAAAAGCTGCTATCGCTTTGTTGAATTAAATGGCCAAATATATGACCTAGGAGAACAAATTCGTTAAAATTATTGTGCTCGAATCGGTGTGGTATAATTGTATTTCATTTCTAAATATCAGTATTACAATAACTGACTACGTACCATCAATTACATTTTATAGGTCAATTTACCATGTTCCTGATTCTTTCTCAATTCTCTACTATTAATTCCATCTTTCCATTTTATAGTATGGATAATACTGTCATAATAATTGTTTATCTTAACTTATTCACTAAAAATTGTACAATGGGAATTCACTCTATAAAATATTGCGGTTACCATAACTCCTAAATAAGAGTCAAAATCAAATGTCATTTATTTAGATATGTTAAAAATATTTAAATTTTTACTCTTATAGGTGTAAGTATTGAAATATTCACTTTGTTTGTATATAATAACTATTTTAATAAATTTACAGTTTTCTCCTGAAGATGTCACAAAATCGTGACGAAATATTGAGACATAAAACAAATAGAGTTTTATTTCCTACAGACCGATTGCTGATACTATAAATCAATATTTAGAACAGTACGGTCGAAAATAATAATTTGAAATATGTATATATATAATTAAACGCTTTATTCCATTACATCTACACAAATACAACCATCATATTATAATTTGAAATTATTCCAAATTCGATAATCAAAAGAAAAACAATAATGGGTATTAGATAACAGCTGTTTCACGTTCAGATGGGGTTATTTTTTCATTTCTTTTACGCACCAGGTAAATATTCTCTTGAATACGAATATTAAATCCAACCGTACAAAAAGTAATCAACGTATTTCCAACTTACCTGCATGACGGTATGAAAGCATTCCTCAACGGAGTTTTTTGTATCCCAATCTTTCGCTCCTGATAAAATGGGAGTTCGTTATGTTTTTAATCACGATCTAACGGCTCTATCGGTGTTCCATCATGGTCAGCTTAATTAAAGTCACTTTATTGTTCTTCGTTCGGTGTATGAGTGTACGTGCTTGGACAACTAAGACTTGTATCAACGGTTTCCTGCAAAAAATAGGACATATTATAACTTTGTGTGGAGCACAAAAAGATAATTGGTTTTAGCAGTCCTTTGTTATTTTAAAAGGTGTAGCTAATATGTGCGTTAAAAGGTAAATATTTATTAACCATCTCAATTTATTAAATATTTATTACAGGAAGTACTTTTTTTGTTTTCTGGACTTGGTTTGGAACCTTTAACTACGTAATGAAATATAAATATTAGTGTTCATTTATACAGGATGTTGCACAGGGAGAACATGTTTTATGCTAAGGGGTTCATCAAAGCGATTTCATAGAAATAGATCGTCGACAATCTATTTTTACTTTACCAAAATTAATTAACAGCTACTGTTGGTTATAATTTAAATAAATATCTAGTTCCTCTAGTTTCAACTAAAGTAGGTACGAGATACCCACTGAAGGTATGCTGAGCTGTTTAAATTACCTTCGAAATAGTGGGGTCCAATGATTATATTTCTGACAATGCCAGCCCATATGTTTACCCTTTGCGGTTTAATTCTGACGGTTGACTTCGTCATTGAATTTGAGTGTAGCCCCATTAGAAAAAATAATATTTTGAACCAAGAGAGGGTTTCGGTGGCTGTTATCCATCATTATTTCGAAAAATTGTGCATTTTACTTACTTTACTTACTTCTACGTACTTTATGTAATGTATGTATTAGTAAAACATACTATAAGAACATAAAATATAGCTGTTTATATATTTTTCAATTATAATGGTGACTTAAATCATTTTCTACTGAGTCGTACTTCGTAATAAATTATATGCAAAACATAGTTAAAATTCAATTAATGTGTTTCGGAAGTTGCAGAAGAGCATATATCGTGCACCCTTGACCTGCTGTGAATGTACTCTAGTATAGAAACATTTATTTCAAAGAGACGAGAAATTTGCATATGCATTTCTATTAGAAGCTATCATTTCCAACACAGTCAGCCAATCTGTACCTCACGCGTCGCATAAAATAAGGTATTTACAGTAAGTTTATTAAGTTTATTCAAATATTCTATTGATATTGACATAAACGGATTTGATTATTAGTAGTTTAGTACAAAATCTTAGATAAAATTGTTTTAATTGTTAAAATATAAAATTATACAAAAAATTACACACTTCAAGCTTAATATCATCGATTATTAACTTCTTTCTGAAGTTCTAGTCGTACCTTTAAACGCGTAGCTTTTTAAAAGACACGCTAACCGGTTAAATAAAGGCTTCCTATTATTTTTTTACCGTTTTTTTTTTAAACTTGTTAAACATTTATTAAGTGAATTTTTAAATAAAATATTCAGCAATTGACAAGAATCAAAGTACTATTTAACGCCAAAAATAGTCGGTGTTTGCAAAAATTTAATATAATTAAAATAATATTAATACTCCTACTTTGTTATTAATTTTAAACAAAATAAAATAAATTTTGTTACTGGGTCCATTAGTTTTGTTTCTATATTTACTACCGTCAGCAAAAAGTTTAATATTAAAATCGTATATTTTTATTTGATATTAACACAGTTTTGGTTCAGTTGTTTTAAATAGTGAAGTATTTTTATTAATTAGTTATAAACTATGCCACAAAGACGTATAGTGTCCAAATGCAATCTATTGTAAGGTGGATCATCGAAGGGTTAACACAACGTGAAGTGGTTCAACGTTTGGGTTTTTCACAAAGTCTTGTAAATAGAGCTTGAAATCGGTATGTCACAAATGATCTAACCTTGTATGTTCTTGATGGAGGGCGACAAAGGAGTACCAACCCTGTTGATCACCGATATATGTGAATTATTGCTAGATGGAACGCAACATATACTGCTTCTCGCATCAGCAGAAAATTGGTAGAAGACTGTTGCATACGACTGCCTAAGACGTTTATCTCATCCAGTACTAACTAGGAAACACCGTGGATTGAGAAGATTATGAGCTAAGGAACACCGCAACTAGACAATCAACGAATCGAAAAACTGGTTATTTACAGATGAGTCTAGATTTCGTATAATTACACAATTCCGATGGCCGTATTTTGGTTTACGGGAAACGAGGAGAGAGGTATAATGAATTTTATACGGTGCCTACATCTGCTTTTTGGGAAGGCTCTATTAGTATTTTTGATATTACTTGTTTTGATAGCCGCATCGACTTAGTGTTAAAAGATTACTTATAAAATATAAGTTATCTTAAAAATTTGAAGTCCATATTATTGCATTAGACTCCTATTTACTAAACCGTTTTATTACCGATTTCATGTGAAAAGAAATTCCAAATTTCTCAACACCTGAAAACGGCTCTCCATCAATATAAACTATCAAAGGATTTCAAGAAACCACGCCAGCAGCTTCTGCAGAACATTATTCAAAATCGTCACACATCGACGGGGCAAGAAATGCTTGCAAAAGATGTACGCAATTTTTTTGTAAGTTCTGTAAGTGTAAGTGCAAGTGTAATTTTTGTAAGTGTAAGTAATATTCCACTGTATAAATTGGATAGCGAGGTGTGTCAATTGAAAACATATTGTAAAGTTGAAAATAAGTCAGTACAGGTACCAAGTTCTTCAACTCTTCGCAAGAAATATGTGAGGGAGAAATATGTGTATTTTACAAAGACATTATTTAAGGTATGAAAAGCCAGGTAAAAGATGAATATCTGTGGATATCTGTCGACGAGACTACTGACGCTAAGGGTCAATAGTCTCTCGTCTCGTAGTTTTAAACAGTTCAGCTGATGACTCCAACAAGTCGTATTTAATCAGCGTAAAATTTAAAAAAAAAACAACTATGCAACAATTGGTCGATTTGTTAATGAATCTTTGACAAATTTCTTTTTGCCGAATCAAGTACCTTCTGAAAAAATTTTGCTACTAGTTAGCGATGCCGCTTCCTACATGGCTAAAGCTGTTACTAGTCTTAAGATATTTTTTCCGAATTTGAGTCATTATACATGTTTAGCACATGTTTTAAACAGGGTGGCAGAGAAAGTTAGACTCGAGTTCCAAATGTAAATACTTTAATCAACAATTTAAAGAAAGTATTTTTAAAAGCACCATTGCGAGTAGAAGTATATAGGGAGATGCTTCCCGGTATCCCTTTGCCACCCGAAACCAGTGTTGACTAGATGGGGGACGTGGTTGAATAGTGTCATATTCCTTGTAAATAATTATATTGATATCAAAAATGTTATATCAAATTTTGATCCTTCTTGTTGTATTGCTGTTCAGAAATATCAAAACATTTTTAGTGAGAATTCTGTTTAGAATGAACTATCCTATATAAAAGCAAATTTTGATATAATTGTAAACTCTATTACAAAACTAGAGAGTCAAAAATTATCTTTTTTTTTTTTTTTTTTTTTTATTTACAAAGAAAATAGTCGCTTCAACCACTTGGGTCATTAGCGACATTAGTTTTTACATTAGATTAAATTATATAAAGATGTATCTTTAAGAAAATTATTAAGTCTTTGATGTTTAAATGTTCACCTAATACTGTTTTTAAATTGTTGGAAATATTGTTATTTTGTCTGTTGACTGAAAAATTATCTTTAAATGATAGTATTTGTACTGTTGATTCTGTCAAAGAAAGAATAGTAAGCCTTTCAGGGACAATTGAAAAAAAAATTAAATATAAATTTAGTGAAGTTTTAAACCGGAATGAAGGTTTTTCTTTCATTCCGGTATTGCGCTCATTAAATAACATAATCAATGGAAGCCTTAACGAAGTTATTAATATGGATCCCTCGCTAGTGTCATGTGATGTTGAAAGATCGTTTTCCTCATATAAATACATATTAACTGATAGAAGGCATAACATTACTCTTAAAAATATTGAATATTTTATGATTATATACTGTAACAGCAAGAACGAGGACATTTTCTGGTGAATTTTCATTTATATTTTTTTATTAAATGTAGTAATAAATGAACACTCTCTAAGTTATACTACAATTTTATTTCTGACCAAATCTCAAACCCTAAAAATTAAAAAATATTGTTTTAAAGTGCATATATAAATGCATATTGCATATAATAAAGGCATATTCGGTTACTTTTTAAGTGCATGTTGCATGCATATTTTAACCATTTTTAGAGCATATAATACAGTCTCTATTTATAAACATCTCATAACAACACCAAATAACAAACCGTGAGCACCACACACACTCGTTAAGAGTCGAAATCAAATCACAAGGACAGGTGGAGATTGGTCACCAATATCATTGCACAACGATACCTGATTCTAGGTGAGGACATAACCATAGCTATCCTCCGCGCATTTTACCCAAACAAACAAAAGACCAACAATCTGAAAAGGACCATTTTCCCATGGAACTTGTACTTAATAGCGGGCTTGGTTTATAGGCGGAAATAACTCTTCTGAATTCCTGCTTTACAGCGTTCACGCCCTGTCTCAGAGGATGGCAGTACACAGCTCCCGCCAATTAAATATCACCCTTAAAAAAGCGCAAAGCTTAAACAAGGTAAAAACTTCGATTCCAAGCTATAGTTAGTCAAGCCTAGCTTTACTATGGTCCCCACGTACGCCTGAGGGCCTCCTTCACGGGGCTCTACCCGTTGCTTGTTTTAAGACTCTTTTGCTAAGACTTTTTCAAAAACTTCAAAACTGAGTTTTATTTAACGTTCCTGCCTAATTAAGATGGAAACGCAGAGGCAACTTCGGATTGATTAACCGAGGCCCTCTGTAGAGCATCTAGGGAGCTGATATGGAGTTATTTCCGTTGAAGAGCCTAACCTCCCTATGGTGACAGTTTGAAGCCACTAAATATGTAGATAAAAACTCTTTAATTGTTGTTTAATTAACTTTGAATTACATCTTTGATATTTAAAAACTATGATGTTCAAGTTACAAAAGTTATTGATTATATGCCATATTAATCATTGCTTTATGTACTCGTAATACGGTCCAGAGTTTCGTGGAACCCAATGCCTTATTGTAGTCCACAAATGCTAAATGAAAAAGTTATTGTATTCGTTATACTTTTCTTAGTTTTAGTATTGTTTGTAGGTGTTCTATAGTACTATAATATTTGCGACATGCCGCTTGTTCAACGGGCAAATTTATTGGATAGATTTTTAGTAATTATTTTGATAAGCAGTTTGTACGGTTTGTACGGTAACAGACATATTAGAACGTAATTTTCTAGTTTGGCTTTGTCTCTTTTCTTGTGTAGTAAAGGTACCTGCGCATTTTGTCAAGAGGTTGAAATAGCAACCTTAAAGAAGCATTTGTTCATTAGAATTTTCACTGCCTTCAAAGGGGTTTGACCTTTAGCTGTAATAATCTGTTTTATTATTCTATCGTCTGAAGAAGCTTTTTTATTTTTTATCTGTTTTCAGGAATTTTTCAGTTCATTGGTAATAATTTTTATTAGTTAATATAATAGCAGATGGGCCTGCGTAGCGCAAGCGGTAGGATGCTTGCCTCGCATGCCGGTTGTCCGGAGTTCGAATCCTACCGCCGGCAAGAACAACTAGACATTTTTAAAAATGTCTATAGGCCCCAGGTCGACTCAGCCTGAATAAAATGAGTACCTTGAGTAAAACCAGGGGTAAAAATAGGCGGTTGAAGCGTAGCACTGGCCATGTTACCTTCCTTGTATACCGTAGGCCGTAGATATAGCAGACTACCCTGCTATACTCCCAAAGCCGCGAAGCGGTATAAAACGGGAGACTATTATTATTATATTAATAGCAGATCAGATGCTAATACTTATTTAAAACTCACCGAAACCGAGTTTATGATAGATCTTTCCTTATTAGCTACCAAGGCGAAACATTTTAAAATGTAATCATTTTACAAACACATGAATTTCCTATTGTACAAAATTCTTGGTTAATAAATCACAGCTTGGAGATTCGGTTCTTATTATTTTTACACACCACCAAATTCGATATAATAAAGCATTGTTCAGGATAAACCTTTCATAAATATTCGGAAATGGAGGAACATGAAATAAATCACGTATTGAAAAACAACTAAAATATAGCCCCATAATTTAAATAATGTATACACAAAAAAAAGTGAAAAATTTTATAAAAGATGTAAAATCTTTTCATTTCAATCATTGGTACGGGGTTTGTCAAATGGTTGCGTTATGCAGGTTATACCCAAAACTACATGAGATAGAACAAAGGCAGTTTAGATTCCATAACTTCTTTTTCCGTTATAGTAACGATTGTAATCAAATCATCACTGGCTACTCACATCTTCTTAAGAATCTTACTCTCTTCACATATTAAGAAAAATTTTAAAAAACTTTATTGGAACTTTTGACAAACATGTTATGGTAGGGTTTAGTGGCGTACAAGAATTTTTTTTAGTGTGACTAAGGAAATATATAATACCAAATTATGTTTTTTTATATGGAACACCCTATATATTTTGACATTTTTCATTTACATTTTTACTTCTATTGTCAAAATAACTGTCAAACTTAATGTGAATTTTGGGATTCTCCCCGAAAAATATTAATTTTTGGCGGTTTTCTGAAGATAATTGTAATTGTACTAACTAATTGTTAATCTTCTCGAAATTTGGTATATTTAAATTGATTATGGTAATTGATGGTAAGTGAATAAATTTTTATTTATCGAGTCAATGTGAAAGAAAAGTAAGCTCTAAGTGAAGAGAAAATGTTTCCAACAGGGAAGGGACCAGGATCAAATGATTTTCAGTACCCTACAGTGCAGTTTCAAACTGTAATGTAGAACGAGTCTACAAATCTAATACATCCTTATTACCAAGTAAGTCAAATAATTACTCAAGCTCCACCATTGTGCTCAAATCAACCAACAGTCAACCAAATGATACCTTTTGATAATTATCAACAACAATAGCAGCCCATTCTACGTAGGACTTTAATATTAGTCACACGATCCACCCATAAAATTCGTAAGATGCGCCTGTAACACCACATTTCGAAGGCCTCGAGCTTTCCTAAAGAAGCCTCAGAGAGCGTCCATGTCTCTACTCCGTATAATAATGTAGAAATTACATAGCATCTGATGATAGAAGTTTTGGTACTAAGTGGAAAATCGTGACTTTTAAAAAGATACTTTATCTTTACGAACGCTGATCTTGCTTTTTCTATGTGTTGTTTTATTTCAGTACGAGTGGTTCCATTGACTGTTTATGTTGGTACTAAGATATGTGTAGCTGTTTACCCTGTCAATTGGCTGCTGGTTGACCAAAAAATGTGTATTTAATATTGCGCGCTTACAAACTGCCATGTACTTTGTTTTGTTCGTATTGAGATTCAGCACATATTCTCGACTTATATCGGATATGCGTAACATTATTGCCTGTAAACCATCTAGGCGATCTGAAAAAACTACTGCATCGTCGGAATATCTAATGTTGTTTAGACGCACTCCGTTAACTAAGACGCCTTCCTGCTATCTGTGAAGATTGTCTCTGTCAACTGGTCATCCACTTAAATGTTAATTATTTTTGTTGTAAACAGATGGAGAAAGAAGTAGAAGAGGATATGGTTTTAAAAATATTAAAAGAAGAAATTAAAATGGCATTAAAAAATAGCAAAAATGGTAAAGCAGTAGGTCCAGACCAAATCCCTATAGAAACATTAAAATGCAGAAATGATGAAACCTTAGACACATTATAGTAGATTTATTTAACTCAGTATACAAAACAGGACACATACCGAAACAATGGTTACTCTTCACCTTTTGTGCTATCCCTAAAAATACAAACGCTAAATATTGCAGTGAATACAGAACTATATCACTAATAAGTCACATTCTTGAATTATTCGTATAAATAAAACATGTTCGTATAAATAAAAAACTGAAAGAAGGAATAGATGATAGTCAGTTTGGGTTCAGAAACGGACTAGGAACCAGAGAAGCGTTATTTACTTTTAATGTGTTAGCTCAAAGATGCATGGATATGAATGTTGATGTGCAAAGTTCGTTACGTTGATTTTGAAAAAGCATTTGACAAAGTAAGACATGAAAGTTGGTTGAAATTCTAAAGACAAAAAACATAGACCCTAGGGACTTACTAATAATAACAAACCTCTACTGGAATCAAAGAGCACAAATCGTAATAGATAACGAACCCAGTCCAGAAATTGAAATCAGGAGAGGAGTTAGGCAGGAATGTATTATGTCCCCATTACTATTTAAGAGCGTAGGCGCAAATTTTAGACGAAGCGAATCGAAACTGACTCTCCTATCCCTAGTTGTTCTTTCTTCACACAGCAAATTACGTGTAGTAAAATTCTCACTGGTATGAAAGCTTTAAAACTGTCGGTCCAGAATCGGCTTAGCACGTGCATACCTGTGAAGAACTGCGTTGTATAGTTACTGCTCAATTAATTTATAAAGACTATTTATTTCTTTATTTGAATATGGACTTGAAAGCTAAACATTACCGCAAGAACAGATAAATAAGTTAAAGTCCTTTGAAATGTGGTAGGAGGATGCTTAAAATAGCATGAACACAGAGGAAAACTAACACGAAAGTATTGCGAGAAATGGGCAAAGAATGTGAAATAATAAACAATTAATTTAAGAGAGTTACAATATCTGGGACACCTAATGAGGAGACAGCGATATGAACTGCTAAGGCTGATAATACAGGAAAATATAAGAGGAGGAAGGAGTATAGGAAGAAGGAGAGTGACATGGTTGAAGAATTTAAGCAACTGGTTTAAATGCAGTTCTATAAAACTCTTGATATCCAACCTCCGATCTGGAGACGACACTTAAAGAAGAAGAAGTTTTGTAATATAAATTATATAAAATTTGCAGTCTCTATCATCCAAACCCGCTTCTTTCAAGATGCATATGAGCTTGTCATGTTTCACTCCATCAAATGCCCTTTTGTAGTCGATAAAACAAATAATATACATAATAGTTGACATACCTGCACCCTGGATAAGCACTTGTATAGCAAATAGAGCTTCTCGGGTGCCGAAGGTATCGCGAAATCCAAATGGTGTCCATGACACTTGTTCTTTACATTTTTTATATATTCTGTTATGTATCACTTTTAAAAACGTTTTTTAAGTAAGTGGCTCATTAGGCTAATTATACTGTAGTCTTTGCATGTTTTTGAATTTAATTTTTTTGGTATAGTTACTAAGGTCGACTTTAACCACCTTTGGGAAATATTTCCAGTTATATATATTTTGTTAAATATAGTCGTTATTCATTTTATTCCTTGTTCGTACATGAGTTTCAGGAATTCTGTATAAAATTTATCAGACCCCACAGCTTTACCATCTTTAGTTTTTCTAGTAGCTGCCGTGACATGTTCAATGGTAATCGGGGGTCCTGCTTGGCATTATATGCCTTCAATGGCATATTTCTGACTTTCATCTGCAAATGTTGCTTCCACATATTGCTTCCAAATATCTAGTCTCTCTTCCACACTTAGTAGTGGATAACCTTGGTTTTCTGTCAAACATCCAACTCTTCTAGGCTTGTAAAGATTGCAGCTTCTTTAATTTTTTTGTTCATATTGAATGAATCGTGTTTCTATTGTAATAGCTGTATTTCCGGACATTGTTCTCTCATCTGTGTGTCCTTAGCCATTATGATTGCTTTTTTGATCTCTTTGTCTATTGTTTTGTATAATGTCTCGTCCTGACCTTTACCTTTCGCCCTTTTCCATTATATCTAGAATCTTATTTGTCATCCACGATTTTTTCCCAATGTTTGGTGGTTTGAGGAATTTTTCTTGCGGGTCTTGTAAAACTCAATGCAATTTTTCAAGCTTCTGGTTTACTAAATCTGTTTAAACAACAGTATTCAAATTGCTATGTATATACTGTTTTACACTCTGTTCTGTGCGTTGGTTTTTGAATAGCCTGATGTCGTATTATATATATATATATATATATATATATATATATATATATATATATATATATATATATATATATATATATATATATATATATATATATATATATATATGACTATAGACTTTTATACTTGCCTGTCATAAAAGCAGATCCCAATAAAATAGTATCGAAGAAAGACCACAAAATACTTATATAAACCAAAAATTTGACGTTATAGCTATGAAAGCTCAGCAATTTAAGAAGTTCCTTATTTATTTTTGTTACTGAGTATATTTGGTAGTTTATTGGAAAATACTTGGTAATATATTGGCAGTATTTAAGATATACATACATTCTATAAACTCTCGTTTACTACGACCGCTGGAACCCTTTTTTTTAGTGTATCCAGATCACTTAAGCCATAAATAGTGCCATAATATACAAGATTTATATCCAAAAAATACCAGTTTAAGTAAATAGACGTGTAGAACGAAGTTATATAACTCAAATACGTTTTTCGGCGCTATTATGGGTTGAATCCGTTCGCACCAAAAACATTTAATGGAGGCAACTTGTACCGGAGAAGTTTTTTGGAATGGGAGACGCAACTTAACAGAGTTGTAAAAAACATTTTGCCGGCGGCTAATATAGCACGGATATATCTCACAAACTACCAACACATTTTATATTTTCTGAATAGGTAATAAAGTATTCCTAAACCGAAAATAAAATACGTTTATTATTTAGGTTTATAAGGTTTGATTTACGATAAAGATGATAATATTTATATGACTTTTAATTTTAATAAACATTACTGATTTATAACTTTTTTTTTAATATATCTCTCTCTTAAGTACTGACCTCTCGAAGAAAGTGTAATGCTCATCGTGATTATGATAAGCATTCATTCAATTTAACTTATGTTAATAGGTCTTTTCTAGTATAGTTAATGTTAATTTAATGTCGGTATCTTCTTCTTCTTTCAGTACCCTGTCCGATTATCGAACGTTGGCGATCATATTGGCAATAATAACTTTGTTTACGGCGGCTCTAAATAAATTAGCAATGGTCTCTTGATACCATTCCCGGAGATTTAGGAGCCAGGATGTTCTTCGTCAGCCTGGGCCTCTCCTTCCGGCGATCTTAACCTATATTATGAGGTGTAAAAGGTTATACCTCTCTGGACGTCCCATCATATGACCGAAATATTGTAACTTTCGAATTTTTATCGTTTTTGTTATTTCTGTGCTATTTTTCATTCGATGTAAAACTATTTCATTTCTTATTAGACCAACCCAACTTATCCGCAATACTCGTCGATAAATCCACATCTCAAAGGCCTCCAATTTTTTCATTAATGTCTCTGTAAGGGTCCAGCTCTCCATACCATACAGCAATGTGGAGAATATGTAGCAACGTATTAATCTGACTTTAAGGTTTAACGTAATATCTCTATTAATTAGAATTTTCTTTAATTTATAAAAGGCAGCTCTGAATTTTTCAATGCATATTCTTATTTCTTTATTTATATCCCAGTTATCGTTAACGTTTGCACCCAAGTAGGTAATATTGTGGACTCTTTCTAACTCTATTCCATACGCTCTGATGTTCGTTGGTTTTAACTCCGTTTTGCTGACAACCATAAGTTTTGTCTTAGAAGTATTAAGTTTTAGCCCATATTCATTACATGCTTTGGTTCCCTGTTTATAAGTCGTTGCAGGTCTTCTTCATTGGAGGCAATAAGTACAGTGTCGTCTGCATATCTGAGATTGTTGACATTAATTCCGTTAATTTTATTGCCTGTATCTTCAACTAAGGCTTCTTTTAAAATAAGTTCGGAGTAGATATTAAAAAGTAGAGGCGATAAAATACATCCTTGCCTCACTCCACGTCGTATTTGCACTGCTTCCATCGTGTTGTGTCCAGCTCGTATGTTTGCACATTGATGCCAATACAAATTTTTGATAATACGGGGGTCTCGGTCATCAATTCCCTCCTGTTGCAAGACACCTATAAGTTTGTCATGGTTTACTCGATCAAAGGCCTTTTCGAAGTCGATAAAACACATATAAATACTGGTTGTTCTATATCTTTATATCTTTGAACCATGACCTGCAAACTGAAGAGTGCTTCTCTGGTTCCGAGGTTGTTTCTGAAACCAAATTGTGTTTCACTTAGTTGTACTTCTATTTTGTTGTAAATTCTCGAGTGCAGTATTCTTAGGAAAATTTTCTGTACATGACTCATCAGACTGATAATGCGATGATCGCCACACTGTTTGGCATTTATTTTTTTCGGTATCATTACAAATGTTGACAGTAGCCAGTCTGTTGGTATATGTTCTGTTTCGTATATTTTATTAAAGAGGCTTAGAAGAGAATGTTTGCCATTATCGTCGAGCAGTTTGATTATTTCGCTTGGAATTTCATCTGGACCGATTGCTTTCCTATTTTTTGATAGCTTTATAGCTCTTTCCATTTCATCGAGTGTTATGTTTAGACCAGTCAATATGTTTTTGATTTGAATTTCTGTTCTATCGTCATCAAACAGTTCCCTAGTATATTCTTTCCACCTCTCTAATCGGTCTTGTTCATTGACTATAATGTTTCCTTGTTTATCAAGTGAACTACTTGCGGTTGATCTATATGTTCCAGTTATTTATTTCTTTCACCTTTTTGTACATATCAAACGTGTCATTCTTTTTCTGCAGTTTTTCTATTTCAAGACATTTGTTGGAAGGAAGATACGTAAGATGGAAGATAGAAAGAATATATGCAAGAATTATTCCAAGATGCAGCACGAAGTCCGACTGAAATAAGCAACCCCTACGACCCAGAAATAACAAACGAAGAAGTAACTATGGCCATTAAGCGGATTAAAGATGGGAAATCACCAGGACCTGATAAGGTGCATGGTAAAATTTTAAAGCTATTATCATCATTTAATCTTCGCTTATCCACTGCTGGACATAGATCTCCCTCATAATTTTCCATCTATTTCGATCTTGTGCCTCTTGCATCCAATTCCTATGACAACGTTTTAGATCGTCAGTCCAACGTGTTGGTGGACGACCTCTACTTCGGTAGGCATCATCTCTTGGTCTCCATTCCAGTATCCGCTTTGTCCATCTATTGTCTGTCATTCGAGCCACGTGACCTGCCCAGTTCCATTTTAGTGTTGCTACTCTCTCTACTGCATCAGCCACTCCTGTTCTTTGTCGTAGCTGGCGATTTGGGATCTTGTCTCGTAGTGAAACGCCCAACATAGCACGCTCCATCGCCCTTTGACACACACGGATCTTTTAAACTGTTCTCCTTGTCATGGTCAACGTTTCGGCACCGTAAGTTAACACTGGCAAAACACACTGATTAAACGTTTTTCTTTTAAGGCATATTGGTATATCAGACGATTAGAAAATATGGTTCAGCTTGCCGAAGGCTGCCCAAGTCAGTCTTATACGACGGAGAAGCTCAACGGTTTGGTTATCTTTTCCTATGGGAATCTCATGACCTAGGTATTTATAGGCCATTATCTGGTCTATGGATCTTGTTCCTACGCATATATCTTCGCTGACTACAAGATTTGTCATCATCTGGGTTTTAGATATATTTATTTTCAATCCCCCTTCTAGCGAGGAAAGGTAGAGCTGATTTAAAAGTTCTTTGGCCTCATCTCATCTAAAGCTATTAGAGGCAATCACAGTTCTTAAGAAGCTATTCAACAACATCTACCAGACTGGTTATTTACCAAAAGACTGGCTACTATCAATATTCATTCCACTTCCTAAAAAACCAAACAGTAGAAAATGTGAAGAGCATAGATTAGTTAGTTTAATGAGCTAAATATGATGAGCATGTACTTAAAGTACTCCTTTATATCATTCACTCGCGCATGTACACCAAATTAGAAGAACACCTGAGTGAAGTTCAATTTGGATTCAGAGCAGGACTCGAAACGAGGAAAGCACTTTTTAGTTTGCAAGTTCTAATACAGAGAGCCAGGGATGTCAACTGGGTTTGTGTATGCATGTTTCATTGATTTCGAGAAGGCATTTGATAAAGTCCCACATGGTAAACTAATCGATATCCTAAAAACATCAGGACTTGATGGTAAGGATATAAGACTGATCTCAAACATATTATGTACGATTATTATTACCAGTACGATTAAAAAATGAACTGCCCGAGATCTTCACAATCGAAAAAGAAGTTAGACAGGATTGAATATTGTCACCGACATTATTTAACATATACTCTGAAAACATCTTTAGAGAGGCGTTGGACGAATCAGAAGATGGGATTGCTGCAAATGGCCAACTTATAAACAATATATGATATGCAAATGATACAGAGTTGCTAGCAGATAGTGCGCAGGGGCTTCAAAGGAGGATTGATAATGTTGTAGAAACATGTAACATATACGGCTTAAAACTAAATTGCAAGAAGACAAAAATAATAATCATTAGTAAGAACAGCAACATAAACGCCCAAATTACAATAGGCGATACACCGTTATAAAGAGTGGAAAAAATATGCTGTTTGGGCTGCAATTAAAGATACTTGGGACCACAGCTACGAAATAAAAACTTGTATTGAAAAAGCCAGAAGCTCTTTCAACAGCCTTAGGAAGATAGGAAGATTCTCTGCAACTTATCTTTAAGTATCAATATACGCATAAGAATTCTTAGATGTTACATCTTTAGTGTACTCCTCTATGGAGAAGAAAGGTGGAGCCTTACGGAAGATGCCATAAAACGATTAGAAGCATTTGAAATGTGGTGCTAAAAACGTATGTTGAGGGTCTCATATATACACCACACAAGTAATATAACTATTCTAGAGGCTAAGAAAAGACAAAGAAATTAATTATTAACACCATAAAAAACAAAAAATTGGCTTACTTCGGCAACATCATGCGTAATGATAAATACCGACTTTTACAATTGATTCTACAAGGCAAGATTGAGGGTAAGGGAGGCTGGCCAACATCTCTAGAAGATAGGCACATTTAGAAGAATAAGAAGAACGTAAGTTGTTACTACTCTGGAAGTAAAATAATTTTTACCTTAAAAAGATACTTCTACGCACCGAAAACTTGTACTCGGGAAATCCCGGGTAGCAAATATTTAAATAGGTGATTTTACCTAACTAATACAATTTCGAAGTGGAAAGATGTAAACCCATATATGGATGTCATGGCCACAAATTCATTGTTAGCTTCAACTACATAAGGCACTGAAGATGATCTGATTAGATCGAAAACGTTATGCTACTGTATAAATTTTGACGACACTTGTAAAAGTTTTAACTATATGTTTTTATATATCTAAATACAATCGTAAAGTGTTTTAACTTTTGTATGTTTTTTTTTTTAAATAGAATCCAGTCAAAGTAGATATATCAGAATCAACTTAAATCCAGCGAGGTCAGGACGCTTTTAGTTTAGAGTAAATTCTCTCGCGTATTTTATATAGTTATGATGTAGATGTGTCTAGATTATAGTTTAAAAACTAAACGTTTCGCGACTTCTGATTACTACTGGATCGAAAGTAGGGTAAATGGCAAAATTCTAAATGTTTAAAAAAAGAAATAGGTGCTAAACATGAACGATAGAATGTAGAAGGACTTAAAAACACAAACAAAAATAGAGAATATAATATAAACATCAAACTAGAAAACAGACTAAAACAAGAAAACATAAACGTAGAGTGGAAAGGGTGCAGAAACATCATTAAAGAAGCAGATAAAGAATTATTACTAGGCATGAAAGGTAAACAAAGAAGAACAAGAACGAATAACTGTTTTGAAGAAAAATATCTAATTATAATACAGAGAAAAAACAGAGCATATTTTATAATGCAATACGGGTACAGAACCCTACAGGCAGATGAGAAAATATGAACAAAGAACTACAATATCTAAGTAAGCCAATAGAGACGAAAAAATTTTACCAAAACTGAACAAAACAAAAATAATTGACAGAACAGCAAGAAAAACTAAGAAGATTTAATTCCTGAATGAGACCAAACATGTTTTGGATTAAATTGATATATTATATGTTCGATTGTACTCCATTTAACGTTTTTTATAAAAATACTAGTGATTCTGCCCGTCGCATGCGACAGAATGTTCAATCAATGGCAATCTGCAGTCACTCATTAAATTTTTAAAACATTAACTTCTTTCATGTAAACCAAGTAAATATAAAGCATGATCTGATACTCTTCCGATAATTTTTTTACTATATCCTGTAAATAAAAAAATAATAATATATATATATATATATATATATATATATATATATATATATATATATATATATATATATATATATATATATATATATATATATATAAATATACAGTGTGTCCGTAAAGTATGGAATAAACTCGATATTTAGTAAATGAAAAGCCTTTTTAAAAAAAATCTAAAACACGTCGATTTTTAAATTTAATGTTCTATATTTTACAATAAAATTTCATTATACAAGGTGATACACATGATTTTATTTTTTACAATGCCAGTCCATACGTTTACCTTGTGCGGATATTGTGTATGATGTTTCCGCATCAAGTTGGAGTTTTATTTTGCCCAGTATCTACAATTCTGATGGTTGACCTCGCCATTTAATTTGAATGTAACCACATCAAAAAAAATAATATTTTGAACCAAGAGAGGGTTTAGGTGGCTGTTATCCATCATTATTTCGCAAAATTGTGTTCTTTTATCTGGATCATCCTCGTTTAGTTCCTGTACAGCTGTGCATTTTACTTACTTTACTTACTTTTACGTACTTTGTGTACCGTTGTTTTGCAAACATCGAGATCACTACTAACCTTACGAACAGAAGTATGCGCATCTTCTTCAAAAAGTAGAGCATCTAATGTTGTAACATAATTTACAGAGGGACGACCTGATTTGCGTGCATTTGCAACAGTACCAGTTTCTCGAAATTTCTTTTCAATCTTAGTTACTGTTGACTGCGTGATGTGTATTTCTGGATATTTGTCATTAAATAGATTACACACTTTTATCTGAGTTCGCGATTTGTCTCCATACCCAATCATCATGAGTATTTCAATTCTTTGCTTTACACTCAAATTCATTTCTACTTAAAATTATTATAAGTAATAATACAGAACATTCACGAATATATACAATTATTGTACTACTTTATTTTTATTGAACGTTACCAAAAAATAATTACACTTTACCAAAAACTAGAAGTAGGCTATTTTTTTGCAATTGATAATAAATGATTTATTTTCTAAGTACATATCTTTCAAATTATATCCATTACACCCGAGTATTATACTTTTTTGAAATCAGCTCATTTTTATCGATATAAAAATGTCCTAAAATATAGGGGGTTACATTTAAAAAAAAAGCTGATGACCCCATCACTGTAATATGTATCACCTTGTATAATGAAATTTTATTGTAAAATGTAGAACATTAAATTTAAAAATCGACGTGTTTTAGATTTCTTTAAAAAGGCTTTTCATTATATATATATATATATATATATATATATATATATATATATATATATATATATATATATATATATATATATATATATACATTGATGGCACGCTATATACAGTATATCTACTACATGTCCCATGTCGTTTTATTTGATGAGTCATATGCTAGGATTCGGTTAGTTGTTTCTTTTGCACTCAGGCAAAGGCCTTTTTCGGGTCAGTAAAGCAAATTTTACCTCTATAGTGTCTCTATTATCATCCATAGTGTCATGTGATTTCTCGTATATCGCTATACGTTCATAAATAACGAAAATCTGTGTAACGCCCTTTTGGTAGTCGCTTTGTTTATCTTTTCTATCTTAGTATATCCGTTATATCCTCCCCCTTTATTTCCTATGTCGCATGATAGGATTCGGTCAGTTTATTATTTTGTACACAGCCAGAGGCTTTCTTTAAGTCAATAAATCGAAATTTGTCTTACAGTAAATATACTTTTATTCATAGTGTCCTATGATATTTTCTTACCTTTCATTTAACGCATCACACCCTCCAATCGGGCCAACGGAGATATGATATATGATACAATACCCGTTTGGCATTGCGAGCATGTACCTTCTTGCATATAAAATATAAACCAAATTACGAAATTCTATTACGAAGTCAATTTTACGAAAAAAATAATAATAAATATTCGTATTATTAATTATCTATGTAATTAATATGAATGTATGTAATAAATATTGTTAGTATTTTTAATTGAACGTATCATGTCAAGAACAAAATATGAATGAAATGTCAGATTTAAGTAGTTCAGATTTTCTTTCCTAGATGGCGCTAGGAAAGAAGGTTTTAAATCTAAAATAACGTAAACCTTTACATTGTTTTATAATAAAATCTACCTTAAAAATATTATTAAAATTAATTATTAATTATATTAATATATCATTAATACAGTACTATTTATTAAATGTATCGTTTCAAGAGCAAAATATGATTGGAATATGGTAGTTCATATTTCTTTCCTAGATGGCGCCGTTATGTGACCGGAATTACAATATGACCTGTCACTATCATCCTAGCCTTTTATATAGATAGATTGCTTTTAATTATGTAAATATTGTTCTGAAGCTATTTTCTTGTAGCATTTTAAAGTAGATACTATTTTATTGGGAATAGGCCACAATTAAAGGTTAAAATAAGTTTATTGGCGTTATTAAGAATGATAAACATTAATAAATTTATTAATTAATTAATTGAAAATATTAATAAATGTATTATTGTTTGTCAATATTAATAACGTTAATAAATTTACTTTATGCTTCAATTGTGGCTTATTCCCATTAAAATAGCATCTACTAAAAAATACTACGCTACTAATACGCTTCTTGGTGAAACTCATAAGCATAACTAAATTATACGATAACTTACGACATCACGCGTATGACTCATTTCATTATTTCTTTGCTGGAGTATAGTGACATGAAATGGTAACCTATAAACAACGTGCGCTTGCTCGTTAACTCTGTGTGTCCGTCCAACCCACTGATATTTTATGCAGGGGGTTTTAAACTTAGCCGCCATAGTGCACATTTTAAAACATTTATCGGTTACTTGCTTCAAATAGAAAACTCTGTATTTTGTTACAATTTCCGCTGTATTTTTACAGCCAATTGGTTTAGTATCGGTATTCCCTATACCTATATTCAACCACTTTTGAGATATTTCATTTTCTAAGTTAAAACATAAAAGTACGAGATTACTAGTTAATCAAACTCACATTGTTACATATATTAAGAAATAGGAGAATATTGCATTTTTCATATAAAAATGTATGCACGTCATTCGAGATTTACGACCTCAGAACCCCACAGCGTTGCCAAAACATCAGAATAGTTAGTAAATGAGGAATTTTTAAAATGTCAACTATTTGTCAAACTATTATAGTAATAGTAAATACACTTTTTACACACAGTTTTAAGACTACTGCAACACACTAAAATACATAAGAAAAAATTTTAATACAAAATTATATATTCTAAATTTTAAACTTACATCTTTTAGGGCTTTAATAGTAAAAACGTCCCGCCATTATTTCTAGTTCAAAATAATCTATCTTATATGAAAGCTTATCAGCTTTCTGCAGACTATTTATTTGTTTTGGTATAGTACAATCACAATACACAACAATAATTAGTTTTTAAAGCTATTAATCTAAATTTAATATGTATTTATAAATATATACAATTTATTAATATACATTATATTATGATATAATCAAATTATGTAAGAAATCAAAACATAAACAAAATTCTTACTCTAAAAAAGCGGCAACACTTTATACACTTTTGCCACGCGCTGAACTGTCAATAAAATTTGAAGTATTCCCGTATCAGTTGCGTACAATATTGTCTAATCTATTTAATTAAAATTAATATTTTGTGGAATATTAGACTTACTGAATTATTTCATAAAATTTATATTATTAATAATAACAAATGTTTTTGGTTATTTAAATCAATAATATTCTAAGAATTCCAATATAATGATGATTACATTTTTCTGATTATTACACCATGTTGACGCCTATAAAAGATCGAGGAGTTCCGTATGGGTTTCGTATTATTAGCTGTGTTAGAAAAATTTGAACTCTAATGTTCTGGAAATTTTAAATATAAGAAACGTCACTTTATATAAATTGTGACGTGCAAGCATTTTTACATGAAAAATGCTATACATTGATAGATCAGAACAACCTGCCAGTTAAAAAGTGACAGCAAATAGTTTTAATTAAATTTATTAGTGTAATTATTTTTTTTACAAAAATTTCGTACTTTAATTTTTTAAAACAAATACGCTGCTCATAAAGTATATGCATACTAGTGTCGTTACATGCTAGCATACTAGTGTCGTTACGTGCTAGCTCTCTTTCACTTTATCTTTAATACCTCGCGTTTTTAAGATCTGGCAACCCTAATTTACAACCATTTTTTCTAAGGAAACCTTATAGTGCATGCATAAAAACATGCATAATATATGGCATAAGTACGGCATCATATTTATTTAATAACTTTAAAATAAATTTCAGAACAGCATATGGATTTTAGCAAAAATGTCTATAAACTATAATGTATTTTTAAACAGTATTTAAAATCCATTACTCTGTTGCAGCTCGTCCATTAGTTAAAGTTATATATAAACCATAAAAGTTTTAACGAAAATAGATTAGATCTTCTTTGTAAATTTAAAGTAATTACCAAGTTTACTTTAGAAGCTCCCAAAGCAAGACACTTATCACAAAAGTTTAAAATGTTGCGAAGTACATCAACGTCCTACAAATATAAATTCGTAACTAAAATAAAAGCCGTTTGGAGTACTGTAGTTAAAGCACATGTAAACAATGAAATATTAAATGCTATATTTTATATTTTAAATTTTTTATACGAAAACTTTAATATTTTAAAGCTGTAATTTATATAAAGACGCATATGAAATTTTAAATTTCGTAAAAAGTTTTACATGAATAAATGATAATTTAAAAAATCTTTTATTGTGTCTTTAAAACATAAATCTTATTGTTTGTTATAGATCGTAATTCAATCTTACTTACTGCCCGAAATTTGAATTAAACAATTCTCCACTATCTGTTGTTAATCAATACTAGGTTTGATATTTTTGACACCAGATTAAATTTTAAGTATCTTATCTCTAAATTTAAAACCAATCGCTTTAAAAGACTGAACGTTCTTAAAACCCTCAGTCATCTTCAATATAAGGTGATGATCAAACTCCTTTATTCAGAATCTACAGAGCCCTTACCCGATCTAAGCCATATCTGTTCCTCTGCGTCTCGACCTGACATAGATTCATTAAAATCTGTTCACAATAGCGCTCTCAGTATTATGTTTAGGTGCTTTTCGCTCTAGTCTTATCGAGAGCATGTACCGTGCATCGAATGAAACTTCTCTCAGCTAAGACGACCTCTCAACGTGATTCTTTCCAAGAACTTAGTAATTTTTCTATGTATATATACATATAAACAAACAACACAGTTTATTAGGGCTGCAGTCAGTAGGTTTGGCCGGGATGTTATAGAAACACTCTTTTGACTTTTGGTCGAGCTTTCGGAATTCTTTTATTCCTTCTTCAAGACACTGTAATTAGAAGAAAGTTTAAACATTTACAACATATCTCAAATTGTCATTACAACTTACTAGTCGTTGAGATTATTTTTGTAAAGCTACGACACTCAACATTAAAAACACACATATAAAATATAACATTTAATAATGGACAATCTACATTTTAAAATTTAGTTGGAAAGTTAAAATTTTGTTAGTGACATCTTTTCATGGTGTGTTTTGACTGATCCATAGAGAACAGAAAAAAAACAAAAAAAGTGTGATTAAAAAGTAATTAGGAGTTCTTGCTATTATATTAATGGAAGTAGTATATTAAATCTGTCTTGATAGTATGCAACATGTTTTATATGCAGGTGTATTACGATGTGTATATGTAAAAGTAAATCTTTATTTTATTTTTGATGTTTTGTCAGTAAGTAACAATAAATGTTGCTCAATTTATCTTAACTTTATTTATTGTTACTTGTGTTGTATTCATTGTGTTGACCAAAAGTAAAAAGAGTGTTTCTATAACATCCCGGCCAAACCTACTGACTGCAGCCCTAATAAACTGTGTTGTTTGTTTATATCGACAGTCAATAATATCCAGTATTTCTTATATATATATATATATATATATATATATATATATATATATATATATATATATATATATATATATATATATATATATATATATATACAATATATATATATATATATATATATATATATATATATATATATATATATATATATATATATATTATATATATATATATATTATGGTATATATATATATATATATATATATATATATATATATATATATATATATATATATAACTGTTTTGGATGGGTTGGAGTCAATAAAAGGGCTATTGGTTAACTATTTTTTTTTATCTCGAGCTTTCAATTGTGTTTACAATTATTATCAATAGCTAAAAAAGACAAAATATCTTACAAGATTGAACTAAAAAGAAAAAACAATTTTTGTTAACTTACCAAATAAAAATTAGTTTAGTAAATAAAAATTGCTGCTAATACATCTTAAAAATACTTAATATAAAAATGTCCTAATCTAATAAATGCTTCTCTGACATTTTTTTTTAATACAAAAAGAATTAAATTTATAAATAAGTTAAAATAGCAACCAATTAAAAATAAGTCTCAATGTCATAAATGCCAACTTAAAATTTTTATTTTTGACAATTATATTGCCAAAAATAAAATTTTGTTTAAAAATCCTCTTTTTTTAGTAACAAAAAAGAAGAAGATTTATTCACCGTTGACAGATATCTGACAAAATGTAACAGATATATGGAAAATTAAATCAAAATGTGACATTTTACAAGTTTTATACATGAATTATAAAGAAAGAATATAATTATAAATTTTGCTTAGATTTTGAATTTCTGATCTTTTGTTTAAATTATTATCGCCTTTGCTAATACAAACCATTTCCAAAAAAGTCCTTTTTAATTTTTTAATTTCTTTATTTAATTTTTTATTTTCAAAAAAAATTTTTTTGGAAATGATTTGTATTAGCAAAAGTGATAATAATTTAAACAAAAGATCAGAAATTCAAGATCTAAGCAAAATTTATAATTATACTCTTTCTTTATAATTTATGTATAAAACTTTTAAAATGTCACATTTTGATTTAATTTTCCATATTATATCTGTTACATTTTTTCAGACATCTATCAATGGTGAATAAATCTTCTTCTTTTTTGTTACTAAACAAAAAAGAATTTTTAAACAAAATTTTATTTTTGGTAATATAATTGTCAAAAATAAAAATTTTAAGTTGGAATTTATGACATTGAGGCTTATTTGTAATTGGTTGCTATTTTAACTTATTTATAAATTCAATTGTTTTTGTAATAAAAAAATGTTTTCAAAATTACACTAAAATTTCAGAGAAGCATTTATTAGATTAGGACATTTTTATATTAATTATTTTTGAGATGTATTAGCAGCAATTTTTATTTACTAAGCTAATTTTATTTGGTGAGTTAACAAAAATTGTTTTTTCTTTCTAGTTCTACTTTGTAAGATATTTTGTCTTTTTTAGCAGCTCTTGATAATAATTGTAAACGCAATTGAAAGCTCGAGATAAAAAATAGTTAACCAATAGCCCTTTTATTGACTCCAACCCATCCAAAACAGTTATTATATATATATATATATATATATATATATATATATATATATATATATATATATATATATATATATTTAAATTAGTATAATGTGTACTAAAAGGCACCTTGAACGTACAATATCATGACCAAATCGTAATTAAGACCTTGCGTGTCGGTAGGGAAATTAGCAAATTAATTTTGGCCTCACGAACTCGTGTGTACAAAATTTAGGAAAGTATTTGCTTAAGGAATGGACATGTTTGGCTATAAATAAAAATTGCTCGGTTGCTGTGTCGATTTAATAAAATAAAAATGAACGGTAAATAAAATTCTACAGACCAAAGAAGTTTGTGCATGATATTGAAAAACGTCTTAGTTAATTAACTTCTTTTTTTTAATAGTATTATGTTTATCCATGTTATTTTAAAATGATGTGAAAAATAACAAAGACCATGGAACTAACGATTTTCTCATAACACGCGTTGACACCGGTATCTTACAATTGCTTTTGATAAATTTGATGATAACAATATGTAATAAACGAAATATGCAGGAGACTAACCGCCACTTTCTACTTATAAACAACATATAAACAATGTAAGATCGCTGTGTGATTTTAAATACTAAGGGAGAAGACCGATAAATTATTTGAAAAAGTGACACAATTTTACTAAATAGGCATAAACAATCCTTTAAAAAGTTAATTTTGTTAGTTTGTTCCTATTGCAAAAATATTAATTATTTTGCCAAAATAGCTTTAAAAGTCAATTTTTTGAAAATTTTTAATAACTTTTTGTTTAGCGAGATTTTTGCCTGAATAAAAATCTAGTAGTATGTCACACGCTGTTTAAACACAAAGTTATACATAAATACTATATTAAGAGAAGAAGGTAAAGATATATAATCGATTAAATTATGGTGCAAAAGGGTCCATCGAGATGGTACATGATGTAGGGTAGAGTGGGACATAGTGGCGGTACCGGTCAAAGTAGGGGTTTGAAGAAGTACCTATTTATCCGACAACAGCATAAATCTTAGTCGAGTGGTTGTCGGGTGATGCGTGACCTTCACACACATCAGATAATTATTATTTGTTTTACGTTTGTGGCGCGCCATAGACGTATAGAAATTTACGTGCTTTGATATTATTTATACTCGTTTTCTAATTTCACTTACTTAGAAACCAAACAAACTATGGCATTGGACTTTTTCTTTGTCCAAAGTCCTCCGATACAGGAGATAAATATATTTTAAGGTAAGCCAGAATAATGTACTATTACATTGTTTTAACAATGGAGCAAAGTGGGGTTTAGTTTGCTTGTTACTCCCCTATGCCCTTATTATCTTGTTCTAAGACAACGTTGGTTACCTACTTATATTTTCTTGTATTTTTTTATAGACACCACAGTTAGAACGTACAAAATAAAACAAAACAACATTCCTAGAGTGGGGAATTAATGACAAAAGCAGTATCCAGCGTGATATCAGCGTGAAAGCTCACAAACCTTTGAAGTTCCACAAACCGTGCTTGAAAGGTATGTGGCCAAAAATAAGTCAAACCTACATCGTTCTACTTATGTAGAAAAAAAGTTGAGTCGTTACAGAACTGTTTTCAACCCCGAACAGAAGAGCGAATTGAAGGCCTATATTATACCCCTTATAGAGGGGCGATTTTATAGACAAAACCTTTGTGAGCTGAGAACGCTACCTTTTCACTTAGCAGAAAAAATCGTAACCCTGTCCGAGATGCTACAAATTATTTGAATTTGTAATTTTATTTTTTTGTTGATTAAGAAACCTACTCTACTGTATGTATATATAATCTTGTTTGCCTTTATAGTAGAATCCTTGGTCAGACCATTTTTTTGGTGTGTGGTTGTGAAATAAAGTTCCTACTTACCTAGGGTACCTTCCGTGTCTTTATTAAAATCGACATTTTTGATTTTTAGAGGTTTAGGCAATATCCCACTACGATGGTCAGACGACTAGGAGTAGAAGAATGTGTAGTGTCGAATAGCCGACACATTCTTCCAAACTTAAACATAAAAAATACTACCTAATTAAGAACCTACAAACTTCGTAAAATGTACCTAACAAAAAATAAAAATTAGGAAAGCAGATTAATGAATTAAGGGCTCAAATATTCCACCTCCTTGTGCTAAACAGTAACCAAATCTGTCATATAGATTTCTCCTCCTATTTTGGAGTAGTGCTGGTGTAATACTTGCAGAGAACTGAAGTATTTTTGCCCTTAATTCGACTAGGTTTGTGGTCCTTTCAAACTGATGCCTATAAATGTTTTCTTTGAGAAAACCCCAAAAAAAGAAATCGTTAGGCACTAAGTCACAGAATCTAGCGGGCTATTTAATTGTACCACGTGCACTTATCAGTCGATCAGGAAACGTTTGATTGAGGAAGTCAATAGTTACTCTGGAGTTGTGAGCCGAACACCCATCCTGTTGGAAATAAACCTCCTGAAAATTAACGGGAAGGTGTCGTACTGCCGTAATGATCTCATTATGTCATCATCATCATATAACGGGGGTCCTACGGCGATTGCCGCTTCCCGCATTTCAGCCTCCATCTTTTCCTATCTCTCCAATCTCCCTCTTCTAAGCCTCTAGATTGCATTGTTTTTGTAATTTCTCTTCTCCAGGAATTTGGTGGTCTTCCCCTTTTCCTTCTTTCTGGCGGAACATACATTAAGGCTTTCTTTGGCAACCGCTCCTCCTCCATTCTCGTCACGTGACCATACCATTGTAATTGCCTTCCTTGTATTCTATCTGAAAGAGTATCTCTAATTCCTGTACGGTTTCGTATTTCCTCATTCCTGATTCTTTCCATTCTCGATACTCGACATGACCTTCTAAGATAATCCATTTCCACAACGTCTACTTTATCTCGTTCATTCTTTGTCATCCTCCAACATTCGGCACCATATGTGGTAATTGATTCTACAATTGCTCTGTATACGCGAAGTTTGGTATATATTATGTAAAAGTTGTAAATATTTGGGCCTGTTTATAGGTTTATATCGATAAAAAATGGACCGACAATATTTTCGCCTAACATCCCAGCGCAAACATTTAACTTTTGCGGATGCTGCGTTCGCACTGCAACACTGAGGTGCTTATTTTTCCGAGAATAAGAGCCACAAAATTATGGTTTGCCTCAAGGCAGTGACAAGGCAACGTATCAGATGCCTCCAGAACAGATTTTCAGGTACTATGACACTAACTACCCTAAAGTAAACCCTGATAAAACACAGACTTTTGTATATCACCTACGTAATAGAGGAACTGAAAGACAATAAAATATAGAGTGAAATTGATTAAAACTACAGTACAATCACTATCCAATATATCCAGGTGTTAGATTAGACACGACACTCTTATTCATATAAATCATGAACTGAAACATAAAGTAACCGCGAGTAATAATAGAATTCACATACTGAGTGGTTCGAGCTGAGTACCGCAGCCACAGTTCTTGCAAACATCCACCTTGACAATTTGTTTTGCTGCATATAAATTCACTGCATCTGTGTGGAAGGTCTTAACCCGTGCCAAACAGGATGATGTTGCTCTCAATAAATTTATGAGGATTTTTATAGGCTGTTTGAAACCTAATCCAGTCCAGACTCTCTATACATCGGCGGGGTAGCCACATGTAAGACAAACACTAGCACCAGCAGTGGAGCAAAAAAAAGCAGATAACAGAGCCGAGACACCCTTTGTACAACTACGTTATTACTTGTAAGTTGCCTTTAAAAAAGACACAGCTTTACATAATGAATTACTCCTCGGCAAAAAAAGAACAAGACAAACGCACTGAACTATGGAAACAATCGCACCTAGACATGAGTTGCCGAAAGGCACCAAAATATAATATTTGAGTAATGACTCACCATTAATTACTCACTTACTCACTAGCCAAGAGGCAGAAATATGCATATCAGCGAAATGTGGTACGCTATAACGAAATCAAACCGAAGCCGTCTATTTTATTTTTATTATTTTCCTCTAGGATGAAGTATTAGAAAATCGTTTTCAGGAAGGGTTTTCTCTCTAGACGATTTGGAATGACTATTTTTTATTTTTATTTTAACTTCTTCTTCTTAACATGCCATACACTAAAGTGCGTAGGCGACTATCTCATTACTGGAATTCTGTTCTTGGCCGTGTGACACAGCTCGCCTGTATTGTGTATTCCTGTCCATTCTTTAATATTCCTTAACGAGGATAATTGTTTGCGGCCGGCTCCTCTCCTACCTTCGATCTTCCCTTGTAGGATTAACTGTGGCATTTCATATTTTGCTCCTCTCAATATGTGCCCAAGGTAACCAATCTTGCGTTTTTTAATTAATTCAAAGAGTTCTCTTTCCACGCCGGCTCTCTTAAGGACGTCATCGTTTCGAACTCTATCCACCCAAGGCATGCGCATCATTCTTCTCAATGACCACATTTCAAATGCTTCAAGTTTGTTGATAGAGGTTTTTTTCAAAGTCCACGTTTCCATGCCATAAAGCAAGATGGACCATATGTAGCACTTGACCATTCTGTAGCGTATTTCGAAATTTAGGTTTTGATTACATAGGAGCGGTCTGAATTTCACAAAAGCTTGTCTTGCCATTTGTATTCGAGTTTTTATATCTTGTTGTGGATCCGATTGGTCATTGATTGTGGTGCCAAGGTATTTTAAAGTTTTCACGCGTTTTATGCAATCGTCACCTATGCATATTATCGGGTTTTCTGAAGGGTTTCTGCTAATGACCATATATTTCGTTTTCAAAATGTTGATTTTGACGCCATATTATTTACCTATGCTATTCACCCTATCAAGTAATAACTGCTGATCTTCCAAATTTATTTTAACTAAAAAGTTCAAATCGAGACAAAATATGAAATAAGTCAGCAATAATTAAACGTACGTGATATGGTGCAGTACGATCAATGAGAGAAGTTTCAATCTACTGAGCATAGGATTTCCAAATTGTAGGGGTAACAATGCTATTGTGAGATTGATCAATGTGACTGTAGGGAGATCCAGACACCTGATCATCCTATTAATAATGTATAGTGTTAGCTCTGTAATTAATTATCAAACATCTATTTGCCTGTAATAATTAGCCAAGCAATTTGCACAATTCTGGTATAATAATTCGATACACTTTTGTATCGAGTTTAGAAATTTTGTTAGATTTTATATTATCTGCACAGTTTTAATTTGATTTTGGTTTATTGAATAAGCAAAAAATTTGCTTACCTTCTTGTATCCTACAACTTAATTTTTTATAAAACTTTTGGGTACAGTAAACTTTCAGGGAAAATCTACTTAGCTACAAATACATTTAAAAATAACAATACTCCTTTTGGCATCATAAAATGTTATGTAAAGATAAGTTTTAGAAAAAAAATTTAGAAATATTTACATTATTCTGAACATTTTTTGTTAATAATTCCCTATACCTATTGTGAACGGTTTTTGAGTTGGTTTTGGTCAAACGATTTTTATATGAAAATTACACTTTTCTAACGTGCACATAAAGTTCAATATCCTGTAATGTAATTTAATTAAAAGTTTAAAACTTTTTAACCAAATAATCCTTTACAGTGTAAAGTTGCCTTTTTCATTATACAGGGTGCTCTCAAAATTGGCATAAAACCGGCATCCTACATTTTTGCCTAATTTCTTTTTTTCAAATGGGACACCCTGTATGTAACTCATTATTTTAGACAAATATGTTTTTCACTGTCGATCGGTATAGCCTCTACGTATCTAGTGCAATTTTTAAATAAATTTACCCTGCCTAAAACTTTAACCCTGCGATGGTGTGGTGCCTAAAATTTACGTGTCTGGTGTGGTGGAGTGTGACATACCCCATAGCAAAATACATCTTGGAAAACTCAATACTTGAGTATCTGCATCAAAAGTATAGACTTTTCGTCTGAAATAGTGCGTACTATTAAAAAAATTGAAAAAGTATTATCAGCTCAAACAATTTAGTGCACAGTTCAAAAATAGCAGAAATAGCAACTTAAAATCATAAAACATTTTTCTGAAATAAAAAAAACTAAAGACTTCTGAACACAAAGCACAACACAATTTTCTTTATTGACTTATAAACAAACATTATAAAGAATAATATATACATGAACAAAAGTTACACCATCATTTACTGACTTTCCTCGTTGACGGAAGTATCACATTTGAAACATGCGTGTTCTAAACAAACAAAATGTCTGCAATTATAACACAAGTAGCGACTTTTTCTGTCTCTACACATCTACCTTATACTTTCTGACGTTTAGGCAACGGTTCATCACAATCTGCAGTCTTATAGCCCAATGTCTCACGCAGTTTTCTCGGCAACCGAGGATTCTGTTGTCTTTCTTCCATATAATCTGCTATCAGTGACAAACTAAGATATTTCAAATATTTTCGACGCTTCAGTGTATAGTCATTATTGTTGATCTTATAGATTACTTAAGAGTTAATTCCACACATATTCAAGAACGCATAGAATACCATCAACGGCCACCTTCTGCTGTTCCGGGAAACGTCGTATGTACCTGATAACTGGTCAACGGTGTCAATCTCTCCTTTAGTAACATTGTAGAATGTGACTATTTCTGGCTTCCTAGCGTTTTCCGTAGGTGAGTCTATTCTGTCTATTCTGTACATGGTGTAGTTTTGATAACAACAGAACATTTTTGTTTTTCTTCTGTGATATAGGATACTAAGGTGGTATTTTTTTGGAAACCAAAAAGTGTAGAATACTGTTCCCGATTTTTTGTGTTGACTATTGTGGAAGGAATTTGCTTGTTGTTTTTTTTGGACAGATCCCACAGATGTTAATTAGTGTTCTTTAAGAAGTTGTTGCATTAATGGATCATTAGTGAACCAATTATCTAATCTGATATTTCGTTTGCTGCCAGCCATTGGTGAAATTAATCGAAAACTACATCTGTAGGCTTCGTACTCAGTTTGTAAGGACCATCTGATTGAGAACCACAATAAATTTCCAAGTTTATAGTATAATAACATCTTGAATCGACTAAAGCAAAGATTTTGATTCCATAACGAGCCGTTTTATTTGGAATGTTTTGCCGAAAAGGGCACCTGCTATGAAATACCTCTAATTTTTTATCAACAGTGAAATACATGCCAGGTGTATAGGCAGGCTGAAAATTGTCAACTTATCTTTCGAAAACACCTTTAATTGGGGCTAATTTATCGATTTTGATTCTATCTACCGCAAGCACCTTAGCAGAAATTGAAAGTGTTTTAGAGACATAGTTTTCTTGAATATTGGCATTTCTATGCCGTCATTTGCCCAGAAATCTTCAAGGTTTCGCCGGGACGATCGATGAATTCCTACTAAATAAAGTAATCCAAATACAGCTTTGATTTTTTGATCGGAGGTTTTTGTACTACGTATTGGTGATCATCATTGTAACGTTCACTTACTGAATTGATTTTCTCATTAGTATGTTTTATAATATCAGCAATGAGAATGTCAATTGTAGTTTTAGCTTCTTTAGCGTGTCGTTTCACGCCAGGAAATTGAAAAATTATATTTTCGACTCTAGTGCGAACCGATAGTAGTTCTACATTTTTAGACCATTTCGTCACTTTATCTCTGTCCCAATAATGTATAGAAAAATGTAATCACATCATCTCCATTCTCTTGTTCACTTTCATCTTCGTCGCCATCTTGTTCTGTGTCTGTGTCATGAGAACTTTCACTAACATTGTCGAGCTGCACTTCGTCTTCGGAATTAGAAATAGCCTTAGCTTCATCACTTTGTACCTCTTCCCAGAATCTTAGCAACCTTGCTTACTCTTGTTCATAACTACACATATTCATAACAAATTTTGAGCACAACAACCAGAGTAAAAACAAAAAAATCACGTGAAGTTCCGAAAAAATGTCTAGGCATCAACAATGATTAACAACGGTCTGACGCCAGAGGTGTGGTGGGGTGTGACCTACCCCTGCGGCATATTCTGGCATCTATGTAAGTGGGTATTGAAGAAATTATGAAAATAACAATACTACTCGATAGAGTGATGTTATAGTAACAGCAAGTGAACAATAGAGGGCGGTAAGATGCTGTTTTTGAAAGAAATTTCATTTTTGGCATGCGTGTGGTGTATCACACCCCACCACACCAACGCAGGGTTAAACATTTTTTTCACAAAAAATTTATTTATCATGTAGCCTATGGAATATTCTGACAAAAATATCAGTTATTATTAATGTTTAATAGCTACCCCTTTGGGTGATAGTTAGGGTAATAATTTGCCTAATTTTCTTGACAAAATATTAATAGCTCGCTTAGAATATCCAAATAATGAGTTTTTAAATGTAATTATAATTTACGGGTGAGCGTAACAGATTAGTATACAGAACTTGCAGTGTTTCTACTGAGAGATATCCTGAGAAGCCCCGATCAAATCATAAAACTGTAAAACGTTTGTTGAACAACTGTTTTCAGTTTAGTCAATTTGCAGCTTATTTAAATTCATCCTTACGGTAATGGAACACTTATGATGAAACACTTAGAAAAATTGATGGTAAGACACTATGGGACAGAGCTAGAAGTACAGATATACGACGTAGATGCAAGGTGGAGAACATCAAGAACTGGGTAAGAAATAGAAGAGCAGAATGAAACGATCATATAAGTCGAATGACAACAAATAATGTAGTAAAGACGGCAAGAGATGTTTCCCCAATAGGAAGACGATCAGTAGGAAGACCACGAAAACGATGGAACGACAACTTACTGGAGGCACATTGAAAAACAGACAGAGTAATATCTATATAAAAAGAAGAAGAAGAAGAAGAAAGTAATGTGAGAAATTGTTACAGGTATCGACTCGAGCATTTCATAGAATTTGAAAAAAATATCATTTGAACCTTTATTCGTACACACTAGCTTAACATTTGCATCCTGGAGATTATGTAAGACGTGTAGAATTTTGTGAATGGTTTTAATGAAATGTAAAGGTTAAGATTTTGGAAAAAAATTATTTGGTGTGATGAATTGAAGTTTACAAAAAATAGTATGTTTAACTGCCATAACAGTCACTTCTGGAGTGACAAAAATCCTTGCTTATGTGGGATAGTAAATTTTAAGCATTCTTTTTGTTTAATTTTTTTGTGCTGTAAAAAATAATAAGACACTCGTTCTCATAATTCATGACGAAAAGGTAAACGAAAATCTGCAACATTTTACGGCAAGTTGTTGTACCAACACTGCATGCTTTACATAATATTATGGCTAATGAGACTTGGTTTTAACAAAGTCGAGCACCGGCTCACAATATTCGAGGAGTCGACACATTGCTTTATGAAATATTTAGCGATAAACGGATAGCTAACAAAGATCCGTTTCTCTCGCCATCAAGATCCCGTTGTCGCCGTTATATTACTATATTTGAAGATATATTAATAAAGTCCTTCAAAATCCTTAAAAAAATTTTTAAGTTTTGAAATCAAATCTTAACTGTCTTTTTTCTTTTAAAGTCCTTTAAGTTCTTAATGAAATAGATAAAGAATCAATATCAACAGCTGCTAATGAAAATCTGATTAAAAGAGTTCATAAATAAGTTGATGTTAATGGGTAACATTTTAAACATTTATTGCATTACTAAGCTAGTGCCTATTTTTTTTTGATAGAATTTTTTCAATTGTTCAATGTTTAGCTTCCAATATGAAAGTTGTAAATTAGCACAACATAGTCCACGAAAAAAATTATTTAATTTATTTGTTAACTGCAAGGGATAGGTATAGGAAATACTAATATAAATCGATAGTGAAAACATACTTTTCTAAAATATTGAATTACATACAGGGTGTCTTATTTGAAAAAAAGGAATTCGGCGAAAGTTTGGGATGACGGTTTTATGCCAATTTTGATAGCACCCTGTATAATGAAAAACACAACTTTACACTGTAAACGATAATGCTGTATCTGGTTATTAACTTGATGGTATATAAGGCAGTGATATTATATGATATATATTTTAAATCTCTGAACATTATATTCAACAATCAGAACATCACTTATATACCATCATTAAAACCAAACTTAATAGCAAAAAAAAAAACATCAAAACTATTTCATCTTGATATTCAAAAACTAAATATTCTATAGATAAATTAGATAAAACAAATGTGGTATATAGCGTTAGTTGTATTCAGTGTGAAGCTGTGTATGTTGGTGAGACCGGGAGAAATCTATCAAACCGTATTATTTCCCACAAGAGTGATTGTAGAATAAAAAAACCATCACGTGCTCTGGCGGAGCATGTAATCGACAAAGATCATATTTTGTATTTTGATAACAAAAAAATTTTGCTTAATAAAGGTAATAAATTCAAAAGAACCTTTATTGGTGTGTATTAGCAAGAGTGAAAATAATTTAAACAAAAGATGAGAAATTCAAAATCTAAGTAAAATTTTTAATTATATTATTTCTTTATTCATCTATCTATTCATAAAATCAACAAAATATCACATTTTTAATTTAATTTTCTTTCTGTTTTCGTTCATGTAGTACATTTCGAGAATTTTTTTTTTAAGCTTTAGTTATTTTCTATAGATATATAAGATCTTGACATCTGATAAATTAAATGTATTGCCTTTTGTGTTGAAATGGTGTACTACTGCACAAGAATTTTTGAAAAACTACCAAGTAATTTTCAAAATAAATTCTGAGAAAGATACTGTCTTGTTCAAGCTATTATCCCATTTAAATAGATGTGCCTGACTATAGTCAGAATCCAGAAATCTAGGCAGTAAATTCTTGGAAGTAATAGTGATGGTTTATTGCTATTGTAGGTCTTCCAATGTCGTACGAAAAATATCATAAGAAGTTACGACAAAGCTACTTGTATTAAATAAATATGTACCTATTTATAATTATGTTAATTTTAATATGATTATTGTTGACAGTTGGGTTATTATATATATTAATATAATATACATGGTGTTTAGTAACGAATGGCCATAACTTAATCCTAGATTCCTGAGATTAAAATAGGCCGATTTAAACTAACTTACTTTAGTACGAAAGTTGATAATAACCAAAATAAAGGGGGTCAAAGTTAAACTTTTATTTTTAAATATTTCGTGATAGGCATGAAATAACAACACGAAATTTGGTAAGCTGGAGTTTTTTGGGACGAGAAATCAAAATTCGCCACTAAAAATGATGAAGGACGCCACATACATCTTTTAGTGCTCGTTTAATACATTCAATTTTTTTTATCTCCCACTCGACATACTTTTAGAATCAAAACTTTTATTCTCTTCATATTTTTACTTGAAAAAGATATACTACATCGCTGTACAACCCATTACTCTTTATTATTGTTTTATAAATTTGAATTAATTACAATAAATAATAATTTTAGTTTAGAAGGTAATAGTTACACCTCCCTAAAACCGCGATAGTCGGTGAAAGTCAGCTAGTCAGGTATTCAGTTGTTTTGCTATCGAAGTAAACAGTGGTGTGATGACGATGAGTAGAATACTATTTTACTGACGTCACGTTGCCCAGCAACCGTCGATTCTATTCGTCGTTGCTACGCAACGTGACGTCAGCAAAATAGTGTTCTACTCATTGTGGCCCCACCACAGGGCATGACTTACATATCGATTAGATTATCTAAGCAGTGAACACTTATTTTACTGTTGTGGGTAATGTGGAAAGTGAAAGCAGTAAAAGTAAACGACGTCCAAATTTTTCGATGGGAGAAAAAACTATTATATTCAATGTGTATTGTGGACTCCGTGAAAGGAATAAAAGTATGTCGGTCAACGATGTAGTTACCCTGTGTAGTGATTTGACTAAAGTTTCGACGAGAAGTGTATACAGAATTGTTAACAATTTTAAACAAAGTGAAGGCAAATTTAATGATGGACCTGTTGAAACCATTGAAACCAGAGGTAGAAAACGCATTCAGCTTGAAGATCATACCAAATATGCTATTCGGAGGAAATTCCATGCTTTCTTTTTCTGGAACGAAATCCCAACCTTAAAGAAAGTTGAAGTTGAAATAAATTCCGATAATTCAATACCCAAAATATCACGACGTATTTTATTGCGAATATTAGAACAAATGAACATTAAATATATAAAAAGAAGCAGGAATAGTGTTCTTTTAGAGAAAGATGAAATTGTTTTGTGGCGGAGAAATTACTTACAAAAAATCCGAGAGTATCGTGAAGGACGAAAAGTATACTACTTAGATGAAACTTGGCTAAATCAAGGTCATACTGTCTCAAAGGTGTGGCAAGATTTAGAAATTAAAAGTCGCCGACAAGCCTTCATTGAAGAGCTTTCATTAGGATTAAAACACCAGTGGGTAAAGGACGGAGGCTCGTAATAACACATATAGGCAGCGATTCGGGTTTTTTGGACAACGGCTTGTTACTATTCGAATCCAAGAAAACCAACGATTAGCATGAGGAAATGGACGCTCAAAGATTCGAAGGTTGGTTTTCAAATATTCTACCAAGCCTTGAAGCAAATTCTGTCATTATTATGGACAATGCGTCATACCACAGTCGACGGTTGGAGCCATCACCAACGACTGCTTGGCAAAAAGGTGAAATAATCAACTGGCTCTCTCAAAAAAATATACCATTCAATGACATGTTGAAAGTACAATTATTAAACCTCGCAAGGATACATATACCCGTTTTCAAGAAATATGCAGTCATGAAATGGCTCGTGCAAACAACATAATTGTACATCGCCTCCCTCCTTATCATTGTGAGCTGAACCCTATCGAGCTTATATGGGCTCAAATAAAAAAGTAACAGGCAAGAGAAAACTTGAGTTTTAAAATGGAGGAGGTGAAGTGCTTGTTAGCTACTGCCATACAAAATGTCACACCTGAGTCTTGGAAAAATTGTATAAGACACACTATAAAAGAAAAAGGTAGAATGTGGGACTTAGACACAAGAGTGGACATTTCGGTTGAACCATTAATTATCAATGTAAATAATAGTGATCGCGATAGCTCTTTATCAGCCGACGAGTCGTCTTCATACGATGATTAATATTTTAACTTCCTGTGGAGGTCGAACCATTTTATTAAGATTACTTTCAAATGTAAGTAAGTTTGTTTTGTTAACCTAGTTTTCAAACTAAAATACATTTTGTACCAATATACTTTGCTCTTAAAAAAATAAATACTTCTTATATATATATTAGGTATATTCGATTCGATTTATTTTATTTAATTATAATACATATGTGTGAGTGTTTATATGTTCACTAAAAGTAAAAGTTCACTTCATGTAATCGGCAAGTTCAGAATTGGATTTTCATAATTATGTAAATTAGTATATTTAAAATATAAGTAATTCCAATGAAAAGAAACCTTTCATTGAAATAACAGCAGGGTAAATCTCTCTACCTGCCTTTTTGATAATTAATTTTTGTAACAAACAAAAAATGTCATTAAAAAAAATTGTAGTTTGTCATTAAATGTCATAGAAAGTTTCTTTGTCTCGTATGTTTGGTACAAAATTAAGGAATTTGAAAGTAAGTGTTTTTTTGTGATAAGAAGTATACACTTCAAAGTTAAATATAAGTCTCATATCATATTATATTAAGATTAATTTTTAAAAGTCACTGCAACAGTGTGAACGATACGCTACTGAATGCTAAGCTAGCAAGTCAATGAGCAATTTATTTCTCTCTATATTATGACAACGTTGATCTACTATTCCTTTCTACCGGTCCTAGAATGCGATGTTGTCATGTATGACTTTTACAAAAATATTATCGTACTTTAGATGTTTTCTACATATAAGTATTGTATATAAATATAATATTATACATAAATATTGATGTTACTAAATACATTTTATTATATACCTTAACAAATACAAAACGATCATTAATATGATAATTTTGCTACATCTTAATGATTAAATGATACATTGCTAGAATATCTATCATTGCAAACTGGCAACGATGTTGTTGGTTTATCGCATTCACAGTTCGGAGAATTTACTACCTACAAATTTGATTCTCAAGTATAAGAACGATTGCATAAATTATGTACAATCATTAGTGGAAATAATACTAAAATTCTAATTTACTGTCTATTGTACCTATACATTTTCAAACAAAGAAAGGTGGATTTATTTTAATTGATAACTGAAATAATAATTTGGAATTATCCATTTATTCTATCATAAACATAATGTTAACAAAGGCGTTATAAATCATAATATTTTATTATCGGAGTTTTATTTGTGCCTATGGAACTTGAGTGGAAAGAGTGCGTAGGAATTCAGAACGTATTGAAAGTGTATTTTGACAACGATGACAACTTTTTCTTTAAGATAAGGAAAACTTTTGCAGTCGGAAGGTGAGTAAAATGAAGAAACTATTAGTGAGTGTGATTGTAAGGTTTGTAATTATTCAAACCTAGTAAATGTTATCCGTGCCGGTCTCAGCTTGTGTAGATGAGGCACGCTGAACTGAGTAGGGGTCCTTCAGTACTTTGTGCAAGACAGACTGGGCGGGGAAGTCCTCAACCCCGACACGGCGTGTCCCAATGGCTGATAAAGAACGTCCTGTAAATATGCAGGACAGGTATTAATAAGGCTTCGCCAAATAACTACTAGCAGATCAACTGAGGAGATGACACAGGTCAGCAGCTGTGTCATTAGTGGCTAATGGCTGAGAAATACAATTCCTGACAGGTGCGGTACCACAGGCGAAAGTCGCAGGCGAAAATCAAATACTGATTTAACCGGATGTGATACTACTAGCACTGACCAACCCGTAAGGCAAGCGTGGTGTTTTAATGCCAATATACCTCTCAAAACACATGTTAAACTTGAAAAACAAAATGGTTGATACCCCAGGTGGGTAGAGCTAGCAGCTCAGAATCCCACACCGGAAAACCGGTCAACCTCACTAATTCTGTGGGAGGCACAAGCTCAATAAAACGCGCCAAAATAGATACGAACAAACAAAAACAGATACTACTAGCTACATACAACATCCAATTGATGGCTAAAGATGAAAAGGTCTACGAATTAAAAGAAGAACTATCCAAGATAAAGTGGGATATTGTAGGACCGTCAGAAGTGAAAAGAAGAGGCGAACAATACATGCATCTAAACTCTAAAAATCGCCTATACTATACAGGGAAAATAGACAAAACATATGGTGGAGTAGGACTTCTTGTCAAAAAGTATCTCACATCATACATTTCTACATAAAAGCGTTTCTTCTAAAGTAGCTTATATTATGATAGACCTAGATAATAAAACCAAGATCAAGGTTATACAAGCTCTCACAACAATACATCAGGAAGAGGTAGTTAAAATGTTCTATAAAGATTTGATAAACGCATTAAGAGAAAATGATGCAAAGTATACCATCATTATGGGACATTTTAAAGCAAAATTAGGTGAAAAAGAAGAAAATACTGAAAATAAAATAGGGATGGATGATTATTGCAAACGAAACGAAAGAGGAGAAAAATTATGTAACTTTTTAGAACAACAAAATTTATATGCCATGAACACACACTTCAAGAAACCAGCAAACCGAAAATGGACGTGGATATCTCTCGATAAAAAGACGAAAAACTAGATCGATTACTTCTTGTGTGGGAACAAAGACATTTTTTAACTGGCAGCGATCATCGTCTTTTAAGAGCAAGGATTCTTGTCAAACAGACGAAAACCAGTAGAAATAGGCCACATAATTATTGAAATCAGATAGATCAAACTAAAATGCGACAGAAGGGAAATGAGCACAAATAAGTCTTAAGAAAAGAATTTGTAAAACATTATCAACAAGAATATTCAGACATGAACACAATTAATAAAGAAATGCAACGAAACGGGCCAAACGAAGCACTTTAACGAAGGACTGACTGTTGCAAAGAAACCGAAAAATAAAGAAGACAGAATAAGTGATGGAACAAAACGGTTGATGGAAAAGAGACGCCCATTTCTAAGCGAAGGAAAGCAAAACACCGATGGTTTCAAAGAATTGAATAAACAAATAAAAAGGGAGCAAAGGAAGATTTAAGCATCTACAATAAAAACAAGGTAGAAAAAATAATAGAAAAATACCAAGGCCTGAAATGCTTAAGATCAAACTAAGTAAAGTCTATAATAATCTCATTGAAGAATAAAGATGAAAAATAAATAAAAGAAAAGAACGAAATCCTCAAAGTTACTCAAACATTTTACCGTGATTTATATTCCTCAAACAAGAACCCAGATAACACTGCAAAGGAAGATCTTAAAAGAAAGATAACGAATGTCAACTCAGAAATACTTCCTAACATAGAAGAATCCTTCGAAATAAAACAAGCCATGGCACAACTAAAGAACAATAAGACTCCGGGTACAGATGGAATACTTGTAGAAATTTTGAAGGAGGGGAGTGAAATTATTTATTATTATATATTATGTATTAATACATAAATTGATTGTAGGACGGAAACAACATTTAGAGGTTCTGACTTTAACACCTTTAAGGAAATTTTTAAACGAAAAGAGAAAAGACATGCAAATAAAAATTAAAACCAATCTGCACCAATTAATAAATTAAAAAGAGATATGTAAGAATATGTAAGAAAGCGTCTTTATCAAAAGTGTATATGAAAATAAACTCTGCGATGATGGCGAACTTGATAACGCAGCTCCAGTTGAATTCTGCATAATCTGCAATGGCTTTAGTAAAGGTGGTGAGCTATGGTTTAGGTGTATAATTTATTTATTTATATACGGCATCCATTTACTTACAATTTTTACAAAGTTACATCTTAAAAACAATAAATTATTAAAATAACAATCACAAGTTTTACAAAGCTACACCCCAACAACAATAAATTATTAAAATAACAAACACCTCAGAATAATACAAACATATAAGAATAATACAGATGTACAACAAACTTATTGTAAGATACTTTTTAGTTGTTTTTTAAACAAACTAATTTTGGGGTCAAAAATATCCATTTGTCTTGGTAAGCTATTAGTACTCCGGACCAATCGTGTAGTTGGTTCATTGATACCATAATTAGTGTGGTGAAATGGCACTGAAAAGATTTCTGATTGTCTGTTGCTTCTACTATGAACTTTAAGACTAACAAGCGATAAGAGTTGAGGACAATCTATAAAAGCATTGATAACTTTGTGTAAGAAACATATCAAACAAACACAAATCTAACAATTTTTTTTTCTTTTTTTCCTTTTCCTAGCCTTTTTTTCACCTTTTAATTCATGCTTAATTTGCGCTAGATAGGTTTATCAAGAGTGTAGTGGCTGTGAAAAAGCAAAAATGTATATATGTGACTTTTGTAAAGAATAACAATGCATATTTATCATAAAAAGGTAACTGAGCGAGAGACTTCAGACTATTCGTTTAAAAATTAGTCAGTTTCGTTATGCTACTTGTAGTGAAAGTAAACTTTCTAAAGCTCTGGAAAGATTAGGAAATGCCAGGACGTCTTAATCTCGATGAAGAAAAAATCCGAATCTGCACCTTCACGTGGTAGAAGGTGGCCAACATCAATGTTAATGGCTAACGCAGATAGGGACCGAGTGATTGCCGGTATAAGCAATACCCCACTTACCGACCAAATGCTTCGGGTGGATGAGTCGGTAGGTATTAGTACAATATTTTGTCCTTAAGCTAAGAAATCGACTTTTAAGGCGGAAGAACCAATAAATTGATCAACGGCAGAAGAATGCAGAAGGCAAGGGGAAACCACTGCATTAAAGGGAACATCCCTAGGCATGCCTCATAGCAAATAGGCAAAAAGGTCAAACCGTTACTGAACATGGAATCTGGAAACCAAGATCCAATAGGAAAAGAAAAGATCATGTAAAAGACGAGGCCTTCCAGATCGATAGCAAGCAAAATCCTCGTTTAAGTAATAAAATTCCACGTCTAAAAATACACAAATGTAGACCAATAAGACTTGCAACATGGAATGTAAGAAGCTTGTACCAGCCAGGAAAATTAGACAATTTAATACAAAAAATGACCAGAATGGAAATAAACACACTGGCCAGATATAAGTGACTTACAGTGGCCAGACCCTGGCAAACTTATAACCAAAAACGGCATGATGGATTATGCTGGAAACACCGATCCAGCTCATCGCTATAGAGTCGCAATCTTGTTAGACACAGAAACTAATAAATCAGTTATAAGCTTCACTCCTTACTTAGAGAGTGTGATAATGGTTTAGCTAAAGACAAACATACAACAAGTTAACTTAATTCAAGTAAACGCACCGACAGCCGATAAGGATGACAAGGAGATAGAACATTTTTACATGGAACTAGACACAATTTTAAGATCTATTAAAAAGAAGACAGTACAATAGTAATGGGGGACTGTAATGCTTAAGTCGGGAGAGGAAAAGTTGACGAATATGTTGTGGAATTTGGACTAGGTGACAGAAACGAAAGAGGGGATAGACTTGTGGATTTTTGTCAAAATAAACATTTTGCAACAATGCAAAATTATACACTTGGAGATCTCCTGTAGACAACAAAGACCGCATAGTCAGAAATTAAGTAGACTCTATATTAATCAAAAACAGATACAAAAACTTTGTTAAAACAGTAAAAGCATACCCCGGAGCAGATATTAACTCAGACCATAACCCGCTGATAGCTAGAATGCACGTCAAACTCAAAAAGATTGTAATACCTAAAAATAAACCAACGTTTAATTATACAAAATTAAGAAAAAGATACATACATTAAAAAGTAATCCAACAAGTCAACTCAAATCTAACAGAAGTAGGTGAAGAAATCTTAACATTAGACGATGTTAATTAAAAGTAAAGCAATATTCAGAAGGCACTACTTAAGGCTCCAGAAAAATTTAAAAGCCTGAAAAAAAAATAAAAAATAGAAGTGAATAACTTTAGAAATTCTAGCATTAATAGAAGAGAGAAAAAAAGGCAAAGGGAGAAATGAGCCAAAATATCAAGAACTACTACGTAGAATTAAAGTATAGAGAAAAACAAGGCCAAGAAAAAGTGGTAAACAGATCAATGCATAAAAATAGAAGAGTATAACAGAAAATACGACAGCTTTAATATACATAAAAAAATAAAAGAAATAACAAATACCAAAAAACAAGCACATTATGGTATACTCAAATATGATAATGGTACACTTATTGCAGACATCAAAGATAAACTAAAATTTTGGCAAGATTACATAATGAAACTATTTGACGATGATAGAATGATACAAGAAGAACCACAGGAATAAACAGTACAGAAAATAATAATGTGCGAATTAAAACAGGCAATTAGAAATGCAAAGACCGCAAAATCAGTAGGCCCAGATCAGATACCCACTGATCTAATTAAATGCATTGACGAAGAAACACTGCATATACTTTAAGATATGTTAAACAAAGTATATACTACAGGAGTAATACCCGAAGATTGGTTGCTGTCCATGTTTGTAACACTACCAAAGTTAGTACATGACACAGAATGCAACATAAAGTAGGAAGGCTGGATATGGAGGAAAAACGAGTAAAAAGAGTGAATAACTACAAATATCTGGGAACCTGGGTAAATGAAAACAATGACTAAGGTAGAGAAATAAAGACACACATTGAAATTGCAAGACAAGCGTTTATAAAAATGAAAACAATGTTTGTTAATCGAGATCTTCCTCTGGAGCTGAGGATAAGAGCCTTAAGATGCTACGTGTTCTCGACTTTGTTGTATGGACTGGAAAGCTGGACACTTAAAGTGGATAATATATAGTAGTTTGAATTATTTGAAATGTGTTAAGAACTCTACAAAAGGATTGCGATGTCATAAAGCAAATCAAAACAAGAAAGCTGGAATATTTAAACCACATTACCAGAGGTGCGAAATATGAGATATTAAGGCTCATAATGCAGGGTAAAATCAGGAGTAAAAGATCCATAGCAAGACGAAGAATTTCGTGGCTAAGAAACTTAAGAGAGTGGTTTAGTTGCAGCTCAGTAGATCTTTTTAGAGCAGCCGCCAATAAGGTACGGATAGCTGTGATGATAGCCAATCTTCGATAGGAGAAGGAACTACAAAAAGAAAAGGTGAAAGTACTTGGAATAAAGTTTATAATCCGTATTTTAAAACTTATTTTTCCTATCTATCTAAATGAAATTAGATTTTCTCGTTAAGTGAACGACATTTCCCTATGTTCCACTACATGAAATAAAAATGAAAGTTGATTTGTTAATTTAAAAATTTTCTGCACACCCGGTACTAGATGTGTTAAATTGACTTGATATTAAACCAATTAAAACTGGTCAATATAAAAAAGTACCCTCTAAAAGTGTTATTGATAATGGCGTTATCTAACTCCACACGAACTACCTAGGCTCATTATTCCCAAGTACTTGCTGCCCCATCGCCGAGAAAGTTGGGGATTAAGTCTTAATGACCGGAAATTCCAAATTTGATTATAGTTGAAAGTAAGAATGTAAATATTTTCAGTTATTCACTTTAGTTGCAAGTATTACAGTATAGTTTTGTCCGTTAGTGTTTAACTTTTAAATATCGAATCCAACGACTATGTTTAGTCAAAGGGGATAACTTTTATTAATAATTAATAAATATAAATATTCAAAGGCCCATGTCTCCAGAAATGGAACAGTTAGATTGCGATGCATCAAAAAAGGGTGTCAACAAAAAGTGTACACAAAGGAAGGTGATGAAAATTACGTTATTCTTGAAAAGGTATCGGTGGAGCATAATTATGCTCCTATTAGATATCTACGTTGACCTGAAAATTTTTAGTAATTCTACAAAGAAGAAAGCTGTAGAATATATGTGTGAAAGACCTTTAAAGATTGTCCACAAGGAATTGAGGAAAGAAAATTTCAGCAATTTACCGCTGACGACGAAAGACATTTCTTGCGTTCGAAGAAATATCTATGCTGCAAGACGAAAATCCACACCATCATTGCCTAAGTCACAGGAAGAAGTTCTACAAGTGTTAGTGAACTCAAATTTAAAAACAATACAGGTGAAAACTTTTTATTATATACGAAAAATAATTCCGCAATTTTTAGTTGTTTCATAAATCTTTACTTTTTGTGTAATGCAGATTCTTTGTATGTAGGTGGAACTTTTCAATACTGTTCTAAATATTTTTGTCAGATATCAACTATACATAGCTACAAAAATGGTTTTTATGTTCCTCTAGTATTTTTTTTTGTTTACTATTGTTTTATTGTTATTGTTTAAAATTTCAAACCAAAGCGAAGCATTTCTGATTTTGAAATAGCAATTTAAAATGCAGCAAAGTTAGTGTGGCCCGATATTATTATTTTTTGTTGCAAATATCATTTAACACAAAATTGGTACCGAAAAATTCAAAACTTAGGTTTGTCTTCGGAATATAAAAATCAAACTGTTATTGGAAAATATTTAAAATTGTTTTTCGGCATTCCTTATTTAGATCCAAATGTTGAAGAGATGTTGGTGATTTTTTTTTCTGATGAATTTTTTAATATTATGCCAGAAGATGACAGAGTTTTGCAATTTTGTGATTACCTAGTTGATAATTATTTAACGGAAGATTCAACATTTCCACCTTACATATGGTCTTCAAATTGATCATCTCTTATATTTACTACAAACGCATGAGAATATTTAAATTTACAGGTATTTTGTTAAATTTTCAAGCAGAAGTATATGTGAAAATTAGAACTGCACATAGATTCTAAAAAAACTTGATAAAACGGCAAAAAAAAGTTGATTTTATTGAAAAGCGGCTAAATGAATATAACATTATTCAAAACATTACTAAATTAGACTTCATTAAGTCAGTTTGCAATTATTATGCAGCTAACTTTACAAATCTAAAATATAGAAAAATCATAAATGTGAGTCCATTTCAAATAGGTAAAAAAAATAAAATAAGACTTCCTCACAATCAATTAATTTATACCACCAACGACCTGTTTCGCATACCACAATTTGCTATGCATCTTCAGGTCTAATGGAAATTAAATGCTGAAATTACAAAAAAACCCACATTAGGGTGTTGTCCTATAAAGAAAACAAATACAGCAATTATGCCAATATTATATGGTTTAGGTACCATTAGACCTGAAGATGCATAGCAAATTGTAGCATGCGAAACCGGTAGTTGGTGGTATAATTAAATTGATTGTGAGTAAATCTTATTTTATTTCTTTTTACCTATCTAAAATATAGAGTTCACTCTTACTTATTTTAATCACTAATCAGACATTGGAATTAAGCATTGTTATTGTTTAATTGCAGTTTTTGTTATTGTATATAAGAAGGTAGATTTATAAATAAACTTTATTCGAATATATTGTTATAGTTTCATTATTTGATCATTAAAAATTTTTGCTCATCTTTTATGAATTGGGTTCCTTTTTTAATACAATAAAGTAAAATAAAAACTATATATGTTCACAATAATATTATCTAAGTACCTAGGTAGCGTGGGGGAGTTTGTAGTCGCCCATTGATAAAAATAAACAACTAAATTTTTAATTTTATCCATAAAAATATTTTAAATGTTAAACTTCATTTATAAAAATATTTTATTTTATACATACTTCAGCTTTAGAGTTTATTCCAATTTGTTTTTATTTAGTCTAATTTATTCAAATATTTAATAAAAAAAATCAAAGATCTGATAATTGTGTAATAAATAAAATATTGAAATACTTACTCAATGATAATTTAAATAAGCATTGTCTTGCCGATATAGATAAATAATATATAACATCCTATCTCAAATAACACAGTCCTTTAAAAACACTTCTTCACTACACAAATATTCCAAAACTTTCACCAGCACCACTGATTTATTTACACATTTTAAAGACGTAATCCTCTTCCAAGTACTAATTCGAACATTGCGCACGATATATGAGATTTTCGCGCCCTGCGTGTGTCTGGGAGCCCTTCTAGGTTTCGCGGTTGCCCCTGTAAACGGGAAAGCAACAGTTACACTAGCTCTACAATGCGGCGTTGATGGTGAGGTCCGTCGCGACGATGAATTTCAGAAGACGCGCGCAGGCCATCTGACCCACTCGAATAGGTCAAGGTCCAATGTTAATGTCACCACGTGACCGCCGAGAATGCATTTTGCATAGGCCTGATTTATTTATTGTTCAACCCTGTTCAAAGCGGAATTGAAGTTTTACGGGTACCAGAGCTATATTTCAGGTTAATCCAACTTTATTGTTGTTCATGTGCGTTGTTTATTTTTTAAATGTCGAGTGGGTAGTGAACATGTTTCCCGCACTAACTAGACTACAAATTTGCTGCTCTGGAAAAACAATAAAATTTACACAATAAAGTTTTCAATATAAAGATAATTAACCTTTGATAGGCTAATAATAAGGATAGCGGTAATATATTATTAACAATAAGCATAACGGATATTTTTTGTGCAGGTTTTATATTTAATAGTTATTAAATATGCTTAATTTATGAACGGTTGATATATTTTTTATGAGACTTTTTATTTGCAAATTTACAATCTGTTATTACAAGCTATTAGTAAAGGTGAGTATTGTAAATACATGAGAGGAGAAATTATCCACTAATAACACTCCCAATACTAACACTAACAAATTAAATTAATGTAGGATTATAAATTGAAATGAAAATTAACGGCGGGCGAACTTTCGACACCAAATTGTCTTTGTACCTGGGGTAATCGAAGGGTCAAATTTTATTATAGGAAATTTCGACACCGCGGCGTAAAGCAGGTAGGTAGGTAATTAGCGGCGATGGACATTTGCACCCAAGCAGGACAAGCGGGTTTTCCCAATATTTATTGTCACGGCGGGGGGCGTGGCACTTGTGTACTTGTGACTAAATTATTTCAGTTGTAATTTATTTCTTGTTTGACGTTGACTTGTGCACGTATACGGATATTTAAAAAATGAGTTTGATAAAAAGTTCCCGTGGTCGAGAATTATTAGTGGTGGAGCATCATTCGTTCTCGAAACAGAAAGTGTTAAAAAGCGGCGAGATATTTTGGCGCTGCATCCAAAGAAACACTAAGTGTTCCGCAAAAGTGTTTACAATAGGTTGTGAGGACCTCACTATCACAAGAAGTGATTTGGTACATAATCATGAAGCCGATCCAAAAAAGCTTGAAGAAAAGATGGTAACCAATACATGTAAAAGAAAACCCCAAGAGGACATATCGGAAAAGCCTGCCACAATTACAAGAACTGCTGTTGCTGAGTGTGATGCCAATTTGCTGACGGTTCCTGACATAGCTAGCATAAGAAAGAACATTTACAACTGTCGTCGTAAACTGTTACCAGGACAAATATTCGTTTGTTGTGTAAATTAAAAACTTTGTATATGGATGGTACAATTTCATACAGTACCAAATATTTTCTACAATTATTTACTATACATGGCTTGGAAAATGGACATTATGTTCCTTTAGCATACTGTTTGTTAAAGGACAAATTGTCAATGACATACAAAAATTTATTTTCTTTATTAAGGTCTAAGATTTTTGAAACATTTCAATTATCATTAGAGCCAACTGAAATATTTGTGGACTTTGAAAAAGCAATTCACTGTGCGTTATTGTATATGTGGCCCAATGCAAAAATTAGTGGATGCCGTTTTAACTTACACCAAAACTGGTTTAAAAAAATTGAATCTTTGGGTTTGGTACAAGAATATAAGGATACAAATTCAGAAATTGGAAAATGGTTAAGGCATACGTTTGGTTTAACTTATTTAAATCCAGCAGAAGTTGAAGAATGCTTTCTTTATGATTTAATGTCATATAAACCTATAAACGCAACACTTGATATATATGCAGATTATTTACTGGAAAATTACATTTTCGATAGCGCTCTATTTCCACCACACATATGGTCTAATCAGAATCCGTCTATTGCGAGGACCACAAATGCCTGTAAATCCTTTCATTCGAGATTTAATTCTTCTTTTTATTCAACACATCCTTCTATTTTTATTTTTATTGAAAAGTTAAAAGAATTTCATGTAGACACTTATGTCAAAATAAATAGTTTACATATACCAGCAAAAATCAAAGATACTACTGTTAAGGCTAAATTGGCATTTTTGGAGAAAATTATGAATAACCTACGATCCCAACAAATACGTAGGTTAGATTTTATAAAAGCTGTATCTTATCATTCCTATAATAGCAAATAAATCATTGTATACAAGTATATTAACGGTAAAATGTACAAAAATTAGGTACTAGTTGTATTATATTTAGATATTATTACAGTTATAAAGAAATAAAATGCACATTACTTTTATTAAAATAAATTAATTAATTAATTATGGTATTTTATTTATGTCGCAGCTATATTTGTTTGGTGTCGAATATTCCTGTAAGATAAAAACGGGAATTGGGGCTGGTGTCGAAAATTGCCATTAAATTTTAGTCGCTACCTGCGTAGTGTCGAAATTGCCTACGCCCAAAATTAAAATTTAAAATTGAAATTAGAGAATAAAGTCTGTTGGCCACTGTCTCTTCAATCTTCGTCTGACTTCTGATTGGAGGTGTAGTTGGAGATTGTGTAGATTTCGTCTTTAACAGGATGGTGGTGTTGTAAATAGAGTAATGAGGGATCTTGAACATCGTTCTGTCAGTGAAGTGGGTTTCCGATATGAGTAGAACATCAATTTTTTATGTTCAAGAAAGTTAGTAACTTCTGTGTTATGGTTGCCTAGGCCGTTGGCATTCGATTGTGCAATTCGTAGTGACTTAAGTTCCATTACTGGATTTATTTATTACTGTGGAAAGCTAAATTAATATCACGCTATTTTGATTTATTAGTTGTAAAAACATAGCTTTGAATTCGTTAAGGAAACTCTTCATCATCTCTCCAATGTCACTATTTCTATTACTTACATGTGTTCCACTTGTTATTTGAGCGTAAGTTGCATGATTTTGGTTGTATGAGTTCGTATTATTATGGATATTATTTACATTTTTGTTCCACCTGTTGCTTGTGTGTAAGTCGCGTGATTTTGATTGCTTAAGTTCGGATTATTCTGTACTGTATTTCTGTTATATTGCAGTTGATTGTTTGCTGGAGTGTACGATGATACTACTCTTGCTCTCTTTCTACTGCTAATTAACTCTTTATATACCATGCATCCTTTGTAATTTGCGGTGTGTGCTCCATTGGAGAGAGCGCATATGGCAGGTGTGTCCCTAGATTTCGGCTGACATGTGGTTGCCTTCACATTTGACACAGTGATAAGGTCTATTACAGTATGTCTTAGAGTGTCCATATAATTGGCATCTGGTACACTGGACAATATTATCCTTTTTATACGATGGCTCAATAACTATTTTTGCGTTGTTTATAAATTGAATTTCATATATGTTTTTATTATTTTAATTAGGTTCTATATCGACGTAAAACACCATTAGAGGGTCCTTACTTACTCTGTATTTTATATTTACAATATTGCGTACTAAGTGCCCAAGTTTTCCTATTTCACTTATTATTATATTAATGGGCACTGTGTGATGTAGATTACGAATAATTACAACTCTGTATGCTCTATCCTCTTTCATTTGGTACGTATGATTTACAATGTTTTTGCTGTTTAAATGTCTTACCAGTTTTCGGTATGTTTCAAAGTTCCGGGAATTTATTTTTATTGTGTTGTTTTTTAATGCTGTACAATCAATAGTATGTCTCCGTTTTTGTTACTTCCGATAGGTTATTAACCATTTTATCGTATTCGGTAACACCATATATAAAAATTGGTGGGGGTTAGAGTTTGCTGGAGTTTCGTTGGTATTTTCTGTATTGTTATTGTTTTTCGTTTTAATTTTGTAAAACCTGAAATTTATTGCTGGTTACTACCATGTCTTCGTTTTCTGTTGGTGTCGGAGGATTAATTTTTTTAACAGTGTATAAATGAATGAAATATCGCTGACAATAGATTTTGCAAACGTGTAAAATGGTAAGAATGAAAATCTTACGGTGTAGGTTTTTTAAAGTGGTGCTGATTCCTAACGCTGAAGATAAACGATGTGTATATACTTACTTGAGAATTATCGTTAACTTGAACCACTACTTTATCTTCCTGATCAGGTGTACTGATTTTCGGTCGGTATAAGTTGTTACGTTTAAGACAAAATGAATCACTTTCGCCTACATTTTCGCCCAAAAAGAGATATAAAAGTTTGGTGATTAGGTTGTTGCCTGTTTGGGTATGTTTTTAAATATTCCTTCTAATATCCATATTAGAAAAATTATTATGCCTCGGCATTTTCTACTTTTCTTTAATAAACCAAAATACACTAAATATTACAAAAATCACTGATTAATCGAAACAAGACTTATTTTTTGTTATCAAAAGCATTCGTGACTTCAGCTTACTGTGCTAAAATTTCCCGTAATACATTGGGGTTGTCTACTGGCATCAAAACTGGCTTCAAAAGAAGGTGGTAGGTACAGTAGCTGGCACTGGAGACTAGCGCCACGCTTTAAACTATGTTTTCTATATTTTTTAAATTCTTTTAACATTTAATAAAGTAATTTTAAAATTTAATTAATATTTATATTTTAAACAAATTATAATTATATTAACCTTCAGCCGGGCGCGCCGCAGTAATTTGCTGCGTAAACTCAATATTTCCAGGTAAAGTGTTAACGGGATACGCTATGTACTTGATATTTTTAAAATTCCCTTATCGGTTAATTCTCAGTCGGTACCCATCATCGTCTTGTGAAATCCAAATCCAATTAGTTAGTTATCGTACTTTATTGTGAATAGTACATCGAGGCAGACAATTGCTGCAAGGCGCCTGGTAGTGAAATTCGCGCAATTTGTTTTTGAAATAACTAATATATTATATATCTTTTTCGAGAAATTGAAATTTTATTGGTAAGAAAAATTGTTAATAATATATTTATTTATAAGAATTAATAATATATATGAAACATATTAGATTATTGTAGAATTCTATATTATAACATATTTTATAATTTTAGATTACGCCATGTCTCGTAAAAATGACAGATATTGAAGATGAAACAGATGAAATATTGGAAAGTGATAGTGATTTGGATGAACAACAAATTAAGGAGAACCACGACGATACATGTTCAGAACAAGATATGTCAGATGAGGAGAAAGTGTTTTACGAAAACGTTGAAGATACATTCATTGGCAAGGATAAAACAAGTAACTGGTATAAAACTTCTTTTGCCACATCTAAGACAAAGCAACAAAATATAATGAGAGTACCACCGGGATTAAAAGGAACTGCACGTCAAATAAAAACAGAAATTGATGCGGTTTTTACTATTATCAATATTGATGTGGTTGATGAAATTCTAATTTTTACCAATTTATATATAAATGAACATAGAGATAAAACGCAATATTTGAGAGATAGAGATTACAGGAATGTGGACAGGAGTGAGTTATTGGCCTTTTTTGGACTCCTGTATTTGATTGGCATAAAGCACGGCAATCACACAAATGTGATGGAAAAAGATGGCAAAGGGATTGATATTGTTCGAGAAGTAATAAGCTACAAACGTTTCCTATTTATTGCACGTTCACTGAGATTTGATGATAAACATACAAGGAGTGACAGATGTATAATAGACAAGCTGTCGGCCATTAGATCGTTTTTTGACAGATTTATAAAAAATTGTCAAAACTCATAAAATTTGTCAGAGTATACAACAATTGATGAAATGATCCAACCCTTTAGAGGTAGGTGTAGCTGGATAAAATATATACCCAACAAACCTGCTAAGTACGGGATAAAAATGTACGCGTTATGTGATGCTCAAACATTTTATACCGCCAATTTAGAGATATATTGCGGTAAACAGTCAAGTAGCCCATACGACGTATCAAATTCGGCCTTTGACGTTGTAAAACGTCTAATAGAGTCCGTAGAAACATAACAACAGATAATTTGTATAATAGTATTTCGTTAGCTAGATATTTGCTGCAGAAGAAAGTTACTTTGCTTGGGACACTGAAGAAAAACAAAAGAGAAATTCCTCAAGAATTTCTTTCACATAAATCAAGGGCAGTTCAATCTTGCATATTTGGATTTCAAAAAGATTTTATGATTACCTTTTACGTGCCGCGTAAAAGTAAGTCAGTCATATTTTTATCGTCTATGCACAACGAAAGTACAGTTGACATGGATACTAAGAAACTACAGTTGATTTTAGATTACAACAATTAATGAATATTGGAGGCATAAATGCTTTTGTTCTACATTCCGCTGCAAATTCTGGAAAATCACTAAAAAGGAGACATTTTCTCAAAAACCTTGCAATGAACTTGATGAAAGAACACCTTCATACACGATCACAAATTAAAAGACTTCCACGTGATATAACCGAGTTCCTGTCCAGGATGTTTCCGATGCAACCAGTACCCCATCAAGAAGACGAAAATCCCGCTAAACGTGTTTCAATTGTTACAGTGAAAAAATCAAGTCGTATACCTCTATGAAATGTACACAATGTAGTGCATTCACTTGTAAAAGACATTCTAAATCTAATATTGTATGCATTAATGGTAATGATCAAATAAATTAAAAGTTTTTTTCTGTACAATTTATTAAAATTAGTTAAATTAATAAAGCGTTCTTATTTTTTGACAAAATAAATAACGATACAGTTAATCAATAATTAAAAGTGTCGAAAATAATAACAAACTACATGGCAGCAGATTGCTGCGGCGCGCCTGATGATGTAATTATTTAGGGCGCGCCTGACCGAAGGTTAAAATAATTCAATAAATTGAAGAGCCAAGGAAAAAAATTAAGATGGAAGCCCCAAGAAAACAGAACAAGCAGTAAAAGATGGATAGACGACGTAGAAAGGGATCTTAAAACCATGAACATCAGGCAGTGTCGATGGAAAGTATCCGACAGGGCAGAATGGAAGAACATTGTTAAGCAGGCCAAGACTCACAAAGGGTTGTAGCGCCATTAGAAGTAGAAGAAGAAGAATTCAATAAATTATGTTTGCTAGTAGTGCCACCTGCTAAAGTGTCAACAAAATACAGGCCCGTCAAAATGAGACTAAATATTAAGTAGTTAATAAAATAGAAATTTGATATTTAATCATTAATTTGAGAGTAAAATTAATTATTACATAAAATAAATAAGACGTTTAAAAATAAAATTTAATTATAGTTTGAAAGGAATTTATTACCAACTAACGTTTAAAAATATATGATGCCAGTATGATAACGCCAGTATAGAAACTTATAAAAGCGATAGATGAAGTAAATTGTAAACATGATGACTTCCAACGTCTGAATACGGACACGGCACCTAAAGAAGAAGATAAAAGCTTCTTTCCAATAAGACATTTAGCCGAAATAACAAACCATTTTGTGATGTTACATTATCATCTTTGACTTATTTTAATAAATACAAACTATTAATATACGCTTATCCACAGGTATTTAGTGCTTTACCGCACAAATCACAATTAAGAATTATTATGCAGCTGATTTATAAAATGCGACTATCTGGAAAACGGTTGAATTTTAAAATTATTAACAGGTATACCTTTTCTTTGGAAAAATAATGTATCTTTATTATTTTTAAACACAAATAGCGCTAACTTAAAGAGCGAACAAGTTAAGGGCAAATGGATGCCACACACGTGGCATAAGTGGCGCCCCCTATTAGCTACAATAAAGTATGTATAAAATTATAGTTTCTCCTACTCAAAAGCATCCAATTATAAATTTTTATCCATAAATGTTTACAAACGTGAAAGTTATAGCGAAAAATAAAATTTTAAATTTCCACTTCATTACCCTATATCTTTCTTAATATCAACATTTTATTAAAACCAGTTAGCTTAAATCGTGATATTTTAAAGTAAAGTGCTTCATTTTAAAAAGTTTTTTTATTAAATTTCCTATAAACGAACAAAAAAGGACTTTTAACGATACTGCAATAGATAATAATTTTACATTTAACATTGCAATTTAATCTAAAACAAAATTATTATGAAACCTTCTAATGGACTAAAAATAGAACAAAATCAAATAATGAGTACAAGGTCCTAATGAAGTTCTTTATGAGAAAGTTCCTAATTAGCTAATACTGAAAGACTAGCTTTTGCATACAAATGTAAATTAATGCTTTTTGCCCCGTGAAATTTTCTAGTTTAAAAGTAACTTTTAGTGAGTTTTAAAAGTAGTAAATTATAAACTGTAATAATTGTGTTTATATACAATGCGTCTAAAGTAATTTTATACAAATCCAGAGAATTAATTTTTATCGCAAAAAAAAAATATCAAAACAACGTCATAAATCGTGTTAAAATATTTATAAGGGTTTGGATATGACAGATATATACCTATATAAAAGGCTAGGACGACAAGTCACATTGTTTGTACGGTAGGGTAACTACGCCACCTATGAAAGTACCTACGTAACGTAGTAAATCTGAGCTACCAACTGACGTGAATAAACTTATCTGACAAATGTAAAATGTAAACTATTCTTTTGCCATTGTTTGTGTTTATTGAAGGTTGTTATTATGTTGTAGGTTTAACAATTTCTCTGCGCATGACTCCGATCGGAGTCAAAGTGGTTCTTTGCTAGGTGCGCATGATCCGATCGGGGACAGCAACTCGTTGATTTTTAAGACGGTATATTTTACTAAATACGATGCCGACGTTAGTTACTGTTTGTCAGGGTGTGAGTGAGGACTTAAAGTGTCAAAAAAAATTACCATTTCTTTGCTGTGGTAGTTTCGTGATTAAAAATGGCGGAAAGTATACCGGGCTCTTTAAACTATAAAAAACAAGAAATATTCCTGCCTCCAGACATAGTATTTAAAAATTTTCTATGGTTAATGAGGGATGAGCAAAGAGAAGGCGTTGCAAAATATGCTCCGAAAACAAAATTAAAAAGCAGACAATATATCAATGCGAAAAATGTGTTAATCAACCAGGATATTGTGTTGAATGCTTTGAAATTGCTGAACGTGAATCAAAATCAAATCGATTTGTAAATCTTTCTGTATTTTACAGAATAAATAAATTTATTTTTTCTAAAATTCTATTCTATAGAAAAAAGTCAGCAGCAAATGTGTTAAGCGAAGTCAAAAATATTCTTCTTCTTCCTCTTTATAAGCAATTCTGCTTGTTCATTGGCGGATTAATACCTCTATGGAAGGTTGTCACTATCTTTTGTGCGGTCGTCCGATACTTCATCTGCCGATTGGTGACTTATCTCTTGCTATTTTGACGATACGGGTCTCCTCCTTTCTGCTTATGTGGTTATTCCATTCTTTTTTTCTATTTTGTGTCCATTCATTTATACACTGTAAGTTACATTTTCTTCTAATGTCTTCATTTTTCTTTCGATATCTCAGTGTATTTCCTGTAATTTTTCTATGTACTCTCATCTCTGCTGTTTACAGTAGCCTTTGCATTGTGGCTATGTCGGGTATTGTTTCTAAGGCGATGTCATTATTGGTCTTACACTGGCTTTATAAATTCTTGACTTAATCTCAGTGTCAATGTGTCTGTTTCGCCATATAGTGTTATTAAGGCATCCCGCCAGTCTATTTGCTTTTTGTACTTGATCTCTTACTTCTTTGTCCAGGTCTCCATAGCTAGACAGTGTAATTCCCAGGTATTTTATTTTCATTACTTGTTCAATAATGATGTCATCAATTTCTATTTTACATCTGGTTGGGGCTTTGCTGACTACTGTCGTTTTAGTTTTCTGAGATGAGATAGTCATATTAAATTATTTTGCTCTTATGTTAAATCTGTGGACCAGTCTTTGCAGACTATTTTCATCTTGTGCTATCAATATTGCGTAGTCTAGGTAACAGAATATTTTGATTTCTTTGTTTTCCGTTCTGTATCCTTTTCCTTTGTTAACGGTTTTGATGATTTCATTCATAATCAAATTGAAGAGCATGGGGCTCAATGAATCCCCTTGTCTTATTCTGCTGCCTATTTCTATAGGTTCTGTATGTTGTCCATCTATTTTGACTTCAATTTTATTGTTTTAGAAGATGTTATCGATAGTTTTTATAATATTTAGGGGAACTTCTCTATTACATAGAAGATGAATTACATCTTTGAGTTTGTCTCATACTCTGTCCAACACTTTCTTTAGGTCAATCAGATACAGAAATGCTGGAATATTATACTCTAGTGATTTTTCAGTAATTTGCTTTATAACAAATATTGCATCTGTACACGATCTTCTACTACGAAAACCCTGTTTTTTATCTGCTAAACTCATCCTCTGATTTATTAGCACTTTTATTAGTAAAGTGTTAGCGTAGTATTTAACAAGTTTATAAATTTGTAGTTTTCTGGCTGTTTTTTATCTCCTTTTTTGAAAAGTAAAATTAGTTCGCTCGTTCTCCATTCTTCCGGTATTCTATTGTATTTTATAATTGTATTAATTAATATTGTTAATTGTTCTGTCATTGCTTCTCCACAATAATATTTCAGTAACTCGTTTGGTATCCCGTCTTTACCTGCTGCTTTTCTGTTCTTCAGGTTTTCAACTATTTTCCGAACTTCCTGTACATTTATATTAAGTTCTTCATTTGTGGTAATTTCTGATGTTTCCGGTTCTAGTGTCGTTTGTTCTTCCTCTGCATATAGCTCTTTTAGGTAGTCAATCTACGTATCCTTTTGTATCTGTTTTGGTTCGATAAAGTTTTTGGTAAAGGAACTATTACCTCCGTTCTATGACCTCTTATGAAGCGCCATATTTCCTTTTGCAGACCGTAAAAATCATATTCCATTTCTTTCAAAAAGCGTTTCCAGTGATCATTTTTTATTTTTGTTACAAGTGCATGTGTTTCGTCTCTAATTGTCTTGTGTATGCCTCTTGTGTTTTGGTTGACATGTATTTCATGTAAGCTTTTTTCTTTTCTTTACATTTTTCCTTCACTTAACTGTACAGAACCGTGGAGTTTTTCGCCTTGGTCAAAAATATAACCTAAATATTGTTTGTTTATTGTGGATAAGATACATAAAACCATGACAATTTATACATTAAAAATAATCCAGGACTCACTAGACTGCACTTTGGAAAGTTACTTGCTAAATATTGTGGCGAAATATATTCCCAAACCACAAAATCTGACGACTGGGTCAATTGTTCCAAATGGTTTCATGATTCCTGCTACAAGCTTGTGAACTTTTGCCACAACTGTGGTTTTGTTATGTGCAAAACAAAGTAACATTGTGGCTTAAACACTTTTTTATTGCCCCATCTCACCTTAACATTGTGGGCCATCTCACCTTAACACTATGGGGTAGATGGTTTTTGCTAACTATTTTTATTTTTTTTGTGAAGTTTTATTTTTTAATGCATTTAATTACTTACTACCCAGATTTAGCCATACAGCTCACACTCCCTTCAAGATAAAAATTCACTCATCCTAAATATATAGATTGAGCTCTGGTGGGACTTTTTTTGTGTTATCAAGCCTTAGGTGACTTGGTATGCTGGTATCTCCCAAAAATTTTCGTACACATCTGGACGTTGAGAGCAGTGCAGCTTTCTGCATGGTCTTGTAGAGATGTTCACTAAGACCTAGCTTTTTTATGTTTTCTAAAAGGTTCATCGGAATGACTTTAGTAGTAGAGAGAATAATAGGTATTGTCTGATCCCCATACTTGGCGACCTTTTCGTTCTGTTTAACACGATGATTATTGTTGTTGGGTATCGCCACATTAATTAGTGTTGTTTGTCTCTTTAGTTTATTAACTAGTATGAGATCTGGTCTATAATGTGGCACTGTTTGGTCTGTGAGCACAGTGCGGTCCCAGTATAGCTTGCAGTTATCATTCCCAAGTATACTTTCAGGAACGTATTGATAATATGGGAGATGGTTTGTTTGGACAAGTTCCAGTTTGATGGCTATCTCTTGATGACTATCTTTCCTACTGAGTCGTGCCGTTCGTTATATTTATTTGCAGCAAATGCCTGGCAGCCCCCGGTAAGGTGTTATATGGTTTCTTGAGCTTGAGATCCATATCAGCATTTATCATTTTGGACCTGAGGGTCTTTGATGATATATTTCAGGTAATTTTTGGTTTGTATTTATAACCTGATCCTGAATGGCGAGTAATAAACCTTCTGTTTCAGGGAACAACTTTCCTGATGTCAGCTAATAGTTCGACGCTATATTCTCGACATGGTCTTGACTGACCTCATTAGGATGTCGCTCGTGAAGAGGTTTACCTATCCAGATGCGCATTTTTTCGTCCTTAGTAAGATGGTTTATGCGCAATATCTGATTCCCTCAGTTTAATCGGTGTTGTATCATCTACTACACAAATCGCGCGATGTAGAGTAGATGTCTCAGCCTGCAGCTGAAAATAAGTATTTAAATTAGTAATCTGTTTTTCTAGTTGCTCACTTATATCCATAAGTCCTCGTCCTCCTAAATACCGCGGTAATGTCGTTCTTTCTACTGCACTTCGATGATAGTGTTTTTGTGCCTTTGTGAGGTGTGTTCGTACTTTTCGCTGAATATTTTCTATATCAGTTTTTGTCCACTTTACAATACCAAATGAGTAGCTAAGCTAGCTACTTACTATTATTATTAACTTATTATTAATATTAATAATATTAATATTAATAATAATTATTATTAATATTATTAATATTATTAAATATTATATTAATTATTAAACTCAATAAAGGTTCGGTAAAAAAATTAACACTGATTCCACTTTAACATTTAGAAATATTAGCATAAAATTTAAAAACCTGTGCCATCTATCCTTGAATTACCATACGTGAATCACCCAGTATGTTTAAATATATGTTTAAAAATTGTCGCGGTGTAGGGCCTGCGTAGCGCAATCGGTAGGATTCTTGCCTTGCATGCCGGTGGCCGGAGTTCGAATCCTACCGCCGGCAAGAACAACTAGACATTTTTAAAAATGTCTATAGGCCCCAGGTCGACTCAGCCTGAATAAAATGAGTACCTTGGGTAAAACCAGGAGTAATAATAGGCGGTTGAAGCGTAGCACTGGCCATGTTACCTTCCTTGTATACCGTAGGCCCTAGATATAGCAGACTCCCAAAGCCGCGAGCGGTATAAAACGGGAGACTATTATTATTAAAAATTGTTCATTTAAATTTAAAAGTTGGCTTGTCCCAAAGTTTTTAATAATTTCTAAAATAAAGACACAATTACCCTGTCATAATACTTGCCACATAGAGATCTGGATAAAGAAGTGAGAGATCAAGTACAAAAAACAAAGAGACTAGCTTAAGATGGCTTAATAAAACTATATGGCGAAACAGACACATTAACACTGAGATTAAGTCAAAAATTGTTAAGCCAGTGTAAAGCCAATAATGCCATATGCCTCAGAAACAAGATCTAACACAGACAAAACACAAAGGCTAGTGTAAACGGCAGAGATGAGAGTAGTAAGAAGAATTATAGGAAATACGCTGAGAGATCAAAAGAGAAATGAAGACATTAAAAGAAAATGTAACATACACTGTATAAGCGAATGGACACTAAATAGAAAAGAGAATAGAATAACCACATAAGCAGCATGGGAAAAACCCATGTCGTCCAAATAGCAAGAGATAAGTTACCAATCAACAAAAGAAGTATCGGACGACGATACCGATGAAAGATGAAGTGAGAACCTTCCATAGAGGTATTAGTCCGCCAATGAACAAGCAGAATTGCTTATAAAGAAAACGAAGAAGGAATATGAATAATTGACCTTACATGATATGTAAATGATATACTTTGTTAAGATCAGGTTGTTAAGGAGCTTTTAAAAATATAAAATATACAGGGTGTTTAAGTAAAAATTAAGCTTTTCTACTATGCTGGGCTTGCGTGAATCACCCTATATATTTAAATGTATGTTTAAAAAGCGCATATTTATATATAAAAGTTAACAGGTCCCAGCGTTTTTTATAAAATTTGAAATACAAGGACAGAAATATTTTTTTCCAGAAGTGATTTCCACCCTATATAATAGGTCTATTATAATATTTAAAACATTGAGTAAATTTATATTTCCAAATTCATTAAAATAATGAGGAAGTACATAAATATAAAATTAATCTTTTCTCAAATGTTATTTAAAGCTCCCCTATTAGAAACTCTTATGTTTGAAATAGATCCACTTATCCCCAAAACTCTCAAATAATAAATATAACCCGATAGAGATTGATGAGAAGTTAATAATAAAAAAGCTACTGCTTAGTGTATATACCACGCTGCTTTACTTTGTAATGTATCATACAATAGACGCTGTCACCGCTTGCTCCACATCCTTTCTTTTATCTTTATTTATGAAAGAGATCAAAAAAGTGAAGGACGAGATCAAGCTTTGAGAGAATGTTTTTTTGATTTGTAAACTAAGATATTAATCATAATCCAGTCTGTCAAATTTGAAATGATGCTTTGATTCTTAAAAAAAGATTCTATCAATAGACGCTTTTATCGGTTAGAGAGAGACAGACATATTTAGAAGAAGGCCATAAAAAGTCACGTAAAAAAAGGAGATATTACAAGTAATGTTTTTATTAATAGGGAGATTCACTTAATATATTGCAAATAATGGGACAATGATATAACTATTTTTAATACGTAATGGATATCATAATTATGGTTTTCAGGAATGATATGTAGATGTAGAAGGAGTAAATATAGAAATTTTAGTTAAAATCCCTTCTTAAGTCCTTTTACCCTATGACTGCCGATATGCCATTAAGATATGATCAGTGGGCCTCAAACAGTGGGGCGTTAATATTTAATTCCGATCGCTTGAAAAGTAAAAATATTTAATTTCCTGCATTTTATGTTCAGTAATAATATTGGATTTTACTGTATCAAAGGTAAATTAAATGAATATAATATGTATAAAATAAGGGCGTGCTAAAAGAAGTGGGACGGAATATTTTGAATATTCGAAATTATTTGTCGATAACTAATGTTCATCAAGGTCTCTATAAGTCTCTATTTTGCGTAGAATGAAAATTATACGTATGGTTTTACATACAGTAAAATTGGAAAATACTTGCCAAGCTGATGGTATGTGCAAATTTGAATAAAATACATCCAAGACTTTATTTTCTGCAGACACTGTATTAAATAGAACCTTGAAACAAATTGGCACTAAATATATTCCGAGTTTTCAGCAAAACAAGAGGTTTAAACACGTGTAGTCCAGTAATTAATACCATAGCTATTGAGTGTATGAAGTTCGGTAATTAGACCGAATATACTTTATCGTTTAACTAAAACACAACACAAAGCCCGAATTGAATTCCCGAAACACTTTTCTGTTACTTCTTTTTAGCAAACGATTTGTCCTATTCACTGTCTGATATTTCACTATCAGAGTCGTCCCTATCTGAATTGTCTATCCGAATAATTAAAGGCTGGACCTCATCTATAACTCGCTCGGTTTGAAAAGACTGAACGATTATGTCTTCTGTATGTCTAATACAATTTTGCCATTGTTCTCCCTTTATTTGTTCTAGCGATTCTTTCCATAAACAAAGAAGGCTATCGTCATAAGTTGTTTTTGATGCATGTTTATTATAAAAAATTTTTATCTATACCCCAAACAAATTCAATTGCATTATAGTGGCAATGGCAAAGCGGAAGTCAAAGAACTTTATGATCATATTTAAGCCATTTGGTCAGTAACAAATTTCTTTTAAATTTTGTGCTCTCCACACCTTTAAAGTAAATCGACTTTTAAAAATATGTCATTGTGATAAATTTTCTTTTCTGTCAAACCAAAACATTCTTTTTTCTTTTGTCCAGCTTCTTGAAGGAAATCTCTCTTCTACTATAGAGTGGTAGGATGCATTATCCAACACCATTATGGACGGTCGCTCCAATTTTTTTAACAAATTTTCCTCAAACCATTCTTCAAAAATATTTGCATCCATATTTCCATAGTAATCACCTTCTTTGAGGACGAAAAAATTAAACTAGCGTCAGGAATAAAACCCTCATCATTTCCAGCATGAAGTATAATGTAGTGTTTACCATTACCGGAACGACTAGAAAAATAATATTTCGTGATGCCATTTTGCCAGGATGATTTTGACATATTTCCTCTAGAGAAAATTCAAGTTTCATCTAAAAATACAACTTGCCTCGGACTATCAGACGTTTTATTGTTTATGTATTTTCTTAAAAAATGCCACCGTTTTGAAACAACATTGGAGAGTTCACACAATACTTGTCTATTATTTGTCTTTTTATATCGAAAACTTTAATGTTTCAGCACTCTCCACAAACTTGTTAAACTAATATCACACAATTCCTTGTCTTTTATTTTTTGTAACACATCACTTAATATTACATGTTCTTTGGTTTTACACATATTATATTAAATATTTTTAATTGCAAGTTTAATTGACTGGTGTAAATCTAAAGTTTTTGGATGTGGACGATTTCTCTTGCTTACTTTATTTATTTCATCCACATTCATGGTATTATTCGGAATGTCCTCTCTGAGATATCGAAAGCATCGCATGTGCATTTCTAAACTGCCATAATAGATGTTAATGGATTTATATTATTTTTTTCCAAATTGGAATAACTTTCGACTTTCAAAACTAAACGCCGTTCGTCTGGAGATAACACTCTACGTTTCGGCAGTATTTTATTTTCTTCCAAATTACTCATTTTACTTTAAAGTACCGCTTCACTACACTACTATAAAAAAAGGTACTTATTTACAACTACTACACCCTAAAAAGGACAAGGGTTGTACAACAGAGGAAACAATCAAACACAAATTATTTTACAGTGAATGCTAAACAAGCATAAACACTGCATTAACTGTAATTGCAAGAACCGTTCACATGTTTTAAACAATATTTTTGCTGATTATGTATTTTGCTTAGTTATTAAATAACACCAATACAACCCACGACCATCAATTAATTTTTAACGATTAACAGAAGTGTAATATGATGACAAGTTTGAATTTGATCTACTTTGTCGATAACAGTGTCGTTAACAGAAAGATATTTTTAAATAGCATGAACCATTTTTTAATAATTGTGTAGATTTAAGAAATACATTACTAAACAAATTTTTAAAGTGTGTATAAAGGAGATTACAATTATTACGACACACGGTACTCCTTATTTTTCAAATAATATGTTCTTGTAAAGGCATAACTTTGATTATTGTAATATAGTAGTGTAATGTGATTAGTGTAATGAACATGTAATAAATTCATTGTTTAAATAAATATTCCGTACTCGTATTATTGCAATAAAATATTAAAACCAAGAGACGATAACTTGTTGAGCAGTGCTGATTGAAACAACAGAGCAGTAAAATGTGATTCATAAACGTAGTGTAAAATATATCGCCGCTTATCTGGTCCGCTAGTAATAAAGTTACCAGCATTTAATTGCACAGCGGTCTTCTTAGGTGGAAAATACTTAATTACGTATTTGGTAACCTAACATAAAAAATAAAATTTATGGTGCGTTTTTATTTTGTTCTATTTGTTACTTTGTTTAGCATAATTGTTACGTTAATATTTTTTATTTCGTTTAATCTCTTCTATCATTCTTATCTGTGTAAACTGCAATTTAAAAATTTGAAATGTGTTTATTAGCTCCAAAAAACATTACAGTCTGCTTCATTAAAATTTATATTTACATAATACTAAACATTCTTGATTTTCTCATGCTTCTCACATCAAAAGTTATCGCTCAATGAAAACAAATGTAAATTCTAGATTTACATCCTCTGCAAAATTTCTTCGACAAAATGATAACAGAAATAAACACTACTCGTCTATAATATTGATTCAAATTTACAAACACAAATTGATAATTCACATGGTCTTTCATACCACCCGAAAAAAGTCATGACTACCACTGACCCGGCAAATAATACCCAAGCATTTTCAGTCAACAACTTTCTTGAAAGATGAAAGCAACTCTAGCATTGCTTTAAGCGCTACAAATAAGGCTTTTGCACATTCTTCAGTTCTTTTAGCCACTGTTCAAGTTATTTTAACTTTTTCTTTTTATCGCGCCGTCTCCTTTCGAAGGTTGGCGATACGATTTGATTTAAGTTTAAGCAATATTTGATCCTGGAAGCCAAATTTCTCTTATAACTAAAGATCTTTTAAATTAATTTAATTCAAAAACTTCTTGCAGGAAATTACTAATTTGTGACATTTCACAATACTCTTTCATTTCAAAATTATGGCTTTATTTAGCTAGTTTTAAATGTGATCATCTTAATTTAAATTATGCAGTTATTCTAACTTGTCAACTACAACAATTCCAAAGAGGTAAAGTCCTATATGATATGTTGAAAGAATTTCAAATAAAATATCTCTTAATCTACAAACCAATTTACTAGCCAACCGATCGAAATAAACTCTTTAAACCTAATTTTTATCTAGATTACCAAAAGAATACCTGCACATAGAATCTAATAAAGACCTTTGGTCAGATCATTTACCAATCATTGCAGTGATAACGACAAATCCATCAGAAAAATGTCCACCTCCAAGACTAGAGACAAAACCAAATTACACAAAATGTAATATGCGTAATATGAAACCCTACGTTAGTTGCAACTTTGTTTATTAGTTTGGTATTTGATAGTGGAATTGTAAATAAAATACTATTTCTTGTCTAAGATTATGCGTTTGTGCCAATTTTGATAGCAATTTATAAATATACAGGGAAACTATTAGCAAAAAACGAAAAACAAAAATTAACTTTAACACCCTGTATCTTTTTTCTCAGCAATATTTTATTAAGGCATATTTGGCCCAATAGCCATATTTTGGTCCAAATAACCTGTCCTTAGTCTATATCCCAATAGTTATGACTCACCCTGTATAAAATATGTATATGCTTGTAAACTGTACCCGTGTCAATGACAATAAGTTGTCGAAACACGTTAATTTGTTAATTTTAAATAAAAAAAATTTCTTTAACATCAAACAACACCTTGCCTTCGACAAAGATTAATTTTATTAATCGGATTTAGTAAAAGACCAGTTAATAAATCTGAACTGATCCAAACAATCAGTATCAAAATCAAATCTTCTACTGATGGACCATTCATAAAATTTTTTTTAAATCTTCCAAAAAATATGTTGGAAGTACTAGTCTCGCTAACTAACGATTCCTTAGAAAAAGGTATATTTTGGGAGTGCCCAAAGACAACCATTATTATTCCTCCTCATAAGGGTGGTAAAAAATATATTGTCTGCAAATATAGACCTATTGCCTTACTACCGGTCCTATCCAAAATTATTGAGAGGCTTATAAAAGCCCGATTTATGTCTTTTCTCGTTGAAAACAACATTTTATCACAAAGTCAGTTCGGCTTTTCGTCTAATAAATGTACCAGCGATGCTATGTTTTCTGCATGAGTTCTATCAAACACTAAACAATAATCTTTATACTGCCAAATTTCTACGGAATTTAAGGTATTTCTTGGAATTGATTCCAATCTTACTTGAGGAATAAAAAACAACTAGTTACAGCAAATGATACTAACTCTAGTTAAAAAAGCATGGTATGTGGAGTACCACAAGGTTCAACACTGGGTTCTCTATTTTTTCTGATCTTTATAACTGACCTCACAAACTTAATAATCGATGAAAAAAATTTTCTTTTTGCTGATGATACCAGTATTACCGGGAGGAACTCTAATATTGCATTTCTTCATGCAATTATAATTTCTGATCTACTTAAAATAAAAACCTGGTCCGACTCTAATTTACTCTCTTTTAACGTAGATAAGACAGTAGCATTATTCTATAAATGAGCTCTTCGACCCTTCAACGAGACTCTGTAAAATTTCTTGGTATTTTGATAGACAACAACCTTAAATGGTCCCTTTATATCGATTTGTTAAGTAAAAAACTAGCCTCAGCCTGCTATGCAATAAGATCTGTTTCGAAGGAAATCAATTTAGCATCTTAAAAAAAACATATTTTTCTTTGTTCGAATCTCATCTTTGATATGGCCTTCCTTTTTGCGGTTCTAGTACAGCTGCCTAATCTGATGTTATTTTTAAATTACAAAAAAGAGCAATACGGTATCTTTTTGGTCTTAGTAGGATAACACATTGCAGAAGCTACTTCAAAAATCACGGGATTTTACCTCTTGCCTCTTTGTATATTTTAGAAACTGTTTGCTTAATTAGTAAACACTTACATGTTTTTTAGCAAGACCTAATCGTGAGTACTTCACCAGAAATTCAACCTCTGATGTGTATTTACCGATCCCGTTTACTGAGTTAGTAAAGAAATCTATATTATATTCGGCACAAAAATTATACAACCGTCTTCCTTTGCAACTTAAATCTATAACGTCTTTCTTTAAGTTTCGTAAATTGACAAAAGCCCATATATCTGAAAGACCATATTATTCATTGGAAGAGTTTCTTACCGAATAATTAAGAAATTACAGTACGTTTAGGTACAAGCAATTAAATTATTCCTATATATAATTGGATATCGCATGCAGCAACTTGAATTTATTCGTAAACTAGTTCGTAAGGTTTCATTATGCAATTTGCAATTTAGTTAAATTTTGCAATAGATTGTATATTTTATTATATTTTATTTTGTGATATTGACGATTTATGTAATTTTAATAAATTTTAATTGTTATTGTTATTTTTTTTACTTTTTGTAACCTTTGTCCATAAAATTATATAATTTTCAGTGACAATAAAGCATATTTCTATTCTATTCTACCAATCTAGAAGTGTTGGTGCTCGTCTAATGTTGGACGAAAGAAACATCCACAACCGTGTGAAATTTTAATTTAAACCAAATTTTATTCACAAATTCTTATTATTGCGAAACACAAGATGCGGACTTGCAATTAAAATATCTTTGCGTGAATTTTAACTCCCTGAACCAGTAAATTTTAAGATCCAGCATTGCAGCTTTGTTGGAAATCGATTTCACCGTTCAAATACAACGAAAGCAATTGTGTTGACCGGCATTGTGGTTTATACAAACTTAATTTGTATTCCCATTTTCAAAGGTTTGCCAGACAAAAAAGATTAACTGGATAAATAAAGATTAATTAGGGTATTTAATACCATAATACATTTAAATCAGCGTAATTTAATTTAAAAAGTTATAAGATATAAATTGTTTAGAGAGTTTTGTTTAAAGTCAAGTGATACATGAGTTGCTAAATATATGTATTTGATACATATCTACTTATTTTACTTTGCAGACTTCTGCCTTTGCTTTTGTTTAATGACAATTCTTTAGTAGTATCAAGTACGTTTAATATCATAATATATATATATATATATATATATATATATATATATATATGAAAATTACTGAGTTCTCGGGAAGAACCGCGTTGAGAATTTAAAACTCGACGTTTCGGCACCCATTTTGGAGCCATTATCAAGAGTGATACGGTTCGGTTCGAGTTCAGGGTCTCAGTCTGCCTACTCCCCTCACTCGAGACGTACCAGTATCGTGTTCTATATTGCAAGAACTGTCTGTCGGCACTGAGGTCTCAATCTGCCTACTCCTCAGTGTCGAGTGACAACCAGTCTTACATTGTGTGGCTGCTTTTATACTCGCAGAATGTCCGAACTTCTAAATTCCACAGAATACAAACATGTCCCAAATGATCCAACCACATATCTAGAAAAAACGACCAAATCCATTATAAATAAGTCTACTCTAGCTCCAGACCTCAAAAAATCTCTTATACCCAGAGAAAAATCATCAAAATATTGATTCAATCGTTCATTTACTATACTCCTATTACAGGTCAAATGTTGTTTATTAATTGTTAGTAAGTTGTTATTAATTACGTTTCTCTTTCTGCTATGTCTTACATATAGCATTACATATGTAATGATTGCGCAGATTGACTCCCAAATAAATTTGTAACGGCGAATGCGTGTATAGAAGTATAACTTCTACCGGCATTCCCACTAGACTGCCACACCCGTTTTTTTTTCTTGTTAATTTTTCATCGTCTCTTACCTTTCGAAAGTTTTGTAACTTAACTTAAGCTATTATTTAGTGACCAAATATAAAAATTTATCTTCAATGATTAAAACTTCAATTGACTAAAATCAAGTAATCAAAACAAGACATTTTTATTTCAGTTAATAAATATTTATGAACATCGTATGTACAATACATTTTGTTCTGCTCTCCCACATAATTCCACAATTTAGAAGGAACGAAAACAAGCCAATTTCTAAGGAAGGCCCATTCTACTTTTAATGAGATTTTTAGACAAAAACATGCCGACATCAAATAAATGCTACGTCCTTCTCAGGAACAGGTCTTAGATAAGAACATTAATTTTGTCATTCTGATTTATATTTGAGTTTTTTTGGTAAGTAGATATAGTTTCACCAAAATGAAAATTGTAAAATTTAGAAGGTGTTTTGTAAATCCTACACTATGGTCTTTTTTTATTATTAGAAAATGACAAAAAACTGTATATATATATATAAATATATATATATATATATATATGTATATATATATACATATATATATATATATATATATATATATATATATATATATATATATATATATATATATATATATATATATATATATGTATATATATATATATATATATAAATATATACATATATATATATATATATATGTATATATATACATACATATGTATATATACATACAAGCACCAACTGAGTATGCGTCCTATACTATCGTCAATAAACGCTCCTAACATTAATGTAGCCCAATTCCTAACGGACATTCTTTCACAAGCATACAACTATAAGAACGATTTTAACATAGTAGACTCTTTCCAGTTCAGTGAATTCATCAATAATTATCAGTTACCAAGAGAATATGTCTTAGTAAGCTTCGACGTAGTATCACTGTTTTCTAACCTCCCACTCTCCAGCGTCGTCACGTCACTCCGGAACCATTGGAATGAAATCCAACCACACAGTCCAGTATCGTGGGAAATATTCTCGGAATTATTAAAACTGACGTTTGACACCAATTATCTAATATTTAACGACAAATATTATCGCCAAATATTTGGAACTCCCATGGGATCGTCCATTTCCCCCATTCTAGTTAATTTCGTACTCGATGACCTTATCAATGAGAGTATCAGTAAGTTAGATTTCCAGGTTCCCTTTGTAAAGCGTTATGTCGACGACTTGATCCTAGCAACACCACCTGATAAGATTTTAAGCACCTTATCAGTCTTCAATAGCGTTGATCCTCACCTGCAATTTACTTGTGAATTGGAGGTTGATAACAGCATACCGTTTTTAGATATGCGAATCATACGCACACATAGTAACACATTGGGCACTACGTGGTACAGGAAAGACATGGCGAGCAACCGGTTCTTAAATTACCACTCTACACACCCAATAAGATACAAACATAACCTTGTACAAGCTCTTAGCTTTAGAGTACATACGTTGACCCATACGCGGTACAAGAGGGAATCCTTGGATTTACTCAAATCCATTCTCATTGATAACTCTTACCCCATATCCATCATCAACAGATATCTTTTCTCTAAAAGCTATGGTCATTCTATTTCGGAAGCACCCAACGGTGCAATACTAGCCTCCATATCCAATAGCATACAGACAAACATTTCCCCGTTAACCCCAAAACCAGCCACAAAATATGCTTCTCTTCCCTATTTCCCACAAATTACGAACAAGCTTACTAAACTATTCAAAAACTTACCCGTCAAAATATCCCTAAAAAATACTAAAACCATTGGAAAGTTATTCTCCAAGTCTAAAACTCCACTAAGCTCGTTAGAGCACACTAATGTTGTCTATCAGATACCTTGTTCAGAATGCAACTCCTGCTACATTGGCCAGACTAGTCGATCTCTTCTAGGGCGTATAACTTCACACAAAAGCGACATCAGACTTTCCAAACCCTCTTGTGCCCTTGCACAACACGCTATTTCCACTAAACATTACATTGATTTCACAAATACCAAAACACTGGCGAAACAAAACAACCATCAGAAACGCTCCTTTATTGAAATGTGTGAGATCCTCAAGAACTCATCGGCAATAAACAAAAGAACCGACATCGACAATTTGAGCCAGGTTTACCACTCTCTCATCTTACGAAATAAATGATACCAATTATTTTTCAGTTAAAAGTTGGCGTATTTTTTGTTCAAAATAATAACAAAATTATCCCCTATTTCCAAGTTTCATTAAAACATAAATTAAAAATAATATATCAAATATTTCCGCCATATAAATTCCACCTGTCCAACTAATTATGCAATTTCCCCTGTAGAAGTTCATAATTGTCTCAAACCTTGGAATTTGGTGACACATGGCCCTTAAAAAAATTTTCGGTATCGCGTCAAGTTGTTTGCTTAGATTGCAATAAATCAGAACTTTGTTGGTCTTCAGTGGAGAACCATCTAAATGAAGCCAAATGTTCGTTTAAAATTTTTTAAATATTCATATCTACGAATATGAACATTATTTTCTGCAAAGTTTGTGTGTTTTTTGTTTTTGTTTTTTGTTTTTTCTTTTTTGGTTAAGTTAGTTTTAAATAAGGAGTAAAGTGTACAGTAGATATGATAACATCGATAACATACTACATATTGAGTTGTAAGTTATGAACTATATCTGTATTTCTTATAAACTCAATGTCATTTGTTATATTTTAGAGAACTGATGAAGCTTTAGAAATATAAAGCGAAACGTCTTCAATAAACTTATGAAGTAGTTGACTTCTTTTTTTATTTGCCAACCTGAACGACCGATTAAACCTCTGAATTCACTAGTTGAATACTTTAGATATATATATATATATATATATATATATATATATATATATATATATATATATATATATATATATATATATATATATATATTCACTGCCTTCCCTCGCTCAACCGTTTTCATCTCTCTCTGTTGTCTTATTCTCCATCGTTTAGACCTCTCTTACTCATGGGGCATCGTCTACTTCGTTCCTCCAGGATCTTCGGGGTCGTTCTCTTTTCCTCCGTCCTATGGGCTTCATTTGGTTATCCAGCTGCTGTCGCTAATTCTGCTTACATGTTTGTACCGCTTTAGTATTTTTTTTCTATATATATATATATATATATACATATATATATAATCGTCATTACCTTTCCTATCCATTCTTGTTACTCTGTAGCATCTTCGCAGGCATTTTATCTATGTTGTGACTATCTTACTGCTGTTTTTCTTGTTTATAATACAATTTTCAGTCCCATATATCAAAATACTTCGCACTAATGTTTTATAAATCTGTTTTTGTCTTCATATTAAGATGTCTTTCTCACCATACTGTGTTAAGTTGTCGGATTGCTGTTCCTGTTTATCCTAAACTTTACCTTATTTTTTTTGTTGCTGCCTTTTTCGTGATTATAAACCCCAAGTATTTGAAATTATCCTTTCCTTTGATTGTTACGTTGTCGTCAATCTGTAGATCTTCTATGTCTTTTTCACTTATAGATAGGTACTCTGTTTTCGCGAGGTTAATACCTTGGCCAGCTTTGATATTTTCTTCGTGTAGTTTCTTCATCATGTAACTAAGGTCTTCTTGGTCTTGTGCAATCACTACTTGATGGTCTGCAAAGCTTAACGTATATAGGTATTCGTTTTGTACCGGTACTCCCATGCCTTGGCATTTCCTTTTCCATGCTATTAAGGCTTTTTCTAAGTATATTTTGAATAGGGTTGGAGATGTGGAACAACCCTGCGGGAGCCCTTTTGTTGTTGGGAAGTCTCCTATGGTTCTTGTTCCCATTTTGATGGACACTTTATTTACTTTATACAGCGATTTTGTAGGTTTTAATTTATACATTGCCTTCGATAGTTCTGACCTTAGTACGGAGTCATACGCCTTTCTCAGGTCCACAAATGTCAAGTGTATATCTCTATTTTTTGCTTTTTTTTTCAACAGTTGTTCCAGTGTGTATATGTGGTCTATGCAACAAAAAACTTAAACATTAAAAATAATACGTTCGAAAGATGAGACAGAAGTTACAAAGAAATAAGTAAGACTACATGAGCTAAAGATCACTTAAATGAGAAGTTTCAGGTCAAACTAATAAGTAACGTATTGATATATTTGATCTTTATTTACCTCTTTAAGAAGACAAAAGGTAGGAAACGCAGATATCACCATACCGTGAGTCTGATATGTGATCACAATATGAAGATCACTCAAAATGTTTCCAAAGATCATACTTCTCCTCCTTCTTATTCCTTTATCCCTTGATTAGGGCGCGGTCACTCTAAATATTTTAAGTTTGCTGTCTCCATTAGTTGCTTCATATGCCAGATGGTTGGCTTTATGTAGAAATTTTCCCACCATAGTCTTCATTTGATCTACTCATCGCGTTGGAAATCTTCGTCTTGGTCTTCGGCCTGCTACCTCTACTTCTATAGTCCCCGTTCTTGTGGCTATATGTCCGAAGTAAGTTAGGTATGCTCAGTTTAAATTTTTTCAAGATAATACACTAACATACATATATATATATATATATATATATATATATATATATATATATATATATATAATAATTTCTACATGGATATAGAGAATACGCAGTTTACTCGTAATGCCCTTGCGGGTGTAAGGCTAACTAACCGAAGAGGACAACTTGCCGGCTAATTAACTGAATTTAGATTGAATCAAACTGCACAAATATCTTTGATAACCGCTGATTTATCCGAGGCGATGGACCATAAAGAAAATTGTAAGAGGTTTTGATACACTTTTACTACGTACTTTATACAAATTGCAGAAAATAAGCCGACTATACAGAATAGCGACGGACTTGTTCTAGTGTTGAGAGCGAAGTGAAATTGTTTGCACTAAAGCTTGGCTTCTCGTTTAACGGCTAAAACCATGAAGCGCTCCAGTCAGTTGCGCGTATGTTTGAACACAAATACAAAATAAATATATTCTTATTATTAAAAATAAGTATGAAATAAACATAGATGCGAAACGGAACAGCCCTAAAGATAAAAGTTATTTCTCTATTATCTTATGCGGGATAGTGGGAGATACATTGGGTATTAATAGTCTTTCATTTTCAGTAATTAGTCTACGGTCTTGAATTTGTATATTGTTTACAGTGTGAAACCTCCATTGCTTGAAAAAAATTCGTCTACGATTTGTTTGCTTGAAAAATAAATACAGATACGATTGTTTGTGATTCTTAATGAGAAAAAAATATGTTTTGGACTAAGTAAAGTGCATATTCCTAACAAGTATTCTTCTAATTTGACAATATTGAGAGAACTGAAAATTATTGCTAGCAGTTTGAATGAATAGATTGGTTCTTGTTGTTTCTGGCTGCAGCTGAGTAAGATAAAGGTGGTTGTAAAGTAGATTGAAATAATTCGTCGTTATTTACAGTGATATCAAATTTCTTTTTTAATTATCCCAAATACGGACTTGTTCCGCTTCAGGTTTTGGTAATTACCTTTAATGATAAAAACTAGTGTTTACATAAATGGCTGGTATAATTTATCTACTATATTAATTTCTAAGATACTGTGATCACGGATTACCTTATTAATAGTAAAATATGTACTCACAGATCTTACTTCTTTTCATTTATAATGAACTGACAGTATGGTGGTGCAGTGCAAAAATTTAACGATTGTTATTACTATGTAAATTTCACAATTTGTCAGGATCGACCAAAAAGCATCTATGTTTATTCGATATCGGTGTCGGATTTTACCTGAAAGTATGATGAATTGATAATGTAATGATATAAACAACTTAATATTAAAGTCGTCAGAAGAATTCATCAGAGTACGTAAATAAGACAAACAATTAAATTCAAAAAATTTCTGTGCCTTGAACAAGTTATTCGTGGCGAAAACAAAAAGTATAAGTCAATAAGTTAAGCAAAGAAAAGTTTAGGAAGAGATAACATGTAAAGAAGAAGGTATATTTACATTTACATAACATAATTAATAAGTTACCTTCTGAGACACCTTTACAAGGTAAACTCAAATGTGATGTCATTAACTATGATCCGATTAAATATAAATTCTAATATCAGTGGTTTTCTTATTAAACCTGCTTAACCCATTAGCGCCTAGCGTGATCATAATATGATCACACATAAGACTCAAGTTTTTATTTAATTTTTTTTTGTGGCAACTCTGTGATAATTTTAACCTCGGCTTAAGACCAATGCGTTAATTATGCCTTAGTTTAAAATAATAAACAGTGCAAGGTGCATTGAATTTTCAGAAGTATTGTAGTGAGTAGTCCAATTTGTGTGAGTATTGCATTTATATAAAAAAACTTTTTAAAATTTGGTTTTTGGTGTAATATGTTGTACAGATAAGTTAACTTAACTTAAGTTAACTTAAACTTTATCTTAAAATAATTTACACTTTGAAATAGTGCTTTAGTATTTAATAATTACACATTTATTAGGGATGTGATCATATGAACACGCTAGGCGTAAATGTGGGCAGTGGATAATCCACTTCTCCAAGAAATTAACGCGCCACTTCAATTAATCAATTTTATTTGTAAACAGGCAAAGAATAAAAAATAGAACTTCACGAGATTTATTATATATTTTATTAGTAATTATAACAATTTGTCTAATCATCAGAAAATGTTGAAGTACAGGAGAAAAAAAAATAAAACAAAAGGAAAATTCTAAAAAAATAATGATAAGAAAAGTAAACTAAACAATAAAAAAAGTCTTAATAGCGAGTGTTTCTACCTCTACTACATACAACAGCCTCACATCGTTGGTCCATACTTAAAATTAATTGCCGTATTTCATTTTGGTCTAGTTCTCTCCAAATCTGGATCAGCCTCTCTCCCACTTACTGTAAGTTGTTTGGTTGGATCGGTGTCGCTCTTAATTGCCTACCAAGGATATTCCATTGGTTTTCAATCGGATTTAAATCCGGACTATGTGCTAGCCATTCCATAGTGTTCATTTCTACCTCTTCTAGATATTTTCTGACGATCTGTGCAGCGTGAGGTCTGGCATTATCTTGCATTAGTAAGAAATTTTTACCGATATAAGGAGCGAATGGTACTAAATGTTGCTCCAGGATCTCCAATCTGTACCTTTCAGCAGTAACAGTTCCGTTTTGTATTACCACTAGGTCCGTAAGTGCGGGCAAAAAAATACCAGCCCACACCATAACGGATCCTCCACCAAAAAATGTGGTGTGTGAGAAGTTACACTGAGCATCGTTCGTTGGGTCGTCGCAACACACGAATACGACTGTCTTTACTGTACAAACAAAATCGGGATTCATCAGTAAATAGCACTCGTTTTCAGTTAGCCTCTAAACAATTAATATGTCCGAGGACCTCGGACGGCAATCCTAGGTGTTAAGTTGTATTCCCTAAGTCGCTGGCGAACAGTTTCAGTACTAATTTGTATAGCATGCTCGTCTGAAAGCATAATTTGTAGATTTCAATGTGTTACAAAACGTTATCGAAGAGCAGAAATTTTTAAAAATCGAGCTTGAATAGGGGTAGTTACCCGTGAGACGGATGTGTGGGACACATTAAACAGACGACCAATTCTTCGGTAACTCCAACCTTCTTCCGACAGTATCACTGCTTGGGCACATTCATCTCGTGTTAAATTACGTGATTGACGCTCCATAATAAACACAATTGAGAATAATCAACAATTAAACACTAGCCGAATAAAAATCGTGAAAACTTGGAAATTAGTATATTTATAGAATTAGTACATTTTTTTCTTCTTTTTGTTTTGTTGCAAAAAAAAACTAATAAACCAATAAGCGATAAAACACGGTCAATAAATATGGTGTGTACGAAAAGCATATACAGGGGGCTTACAAAATATAATATTACAATGGAAATTTTTATTAAAGTTAAATAAAATTTTTTAATATTACAAAGTGGTGCGTTAATTTCTTGGAGAAGTGTATTTTTGTTTGTTTTTTTTTTGTCTGGTAGTCTTATAATATCAATCTATTTTTATTGTTTTAGTGGTATTACTTTGCAAGAAGGATTAACTATGGTTGAAAACGATGACGATCAAGATTTAAATGAAACATTTATAGAGCCTCCAGATCCAAATGTACTAATTGACGAGGACTCTGGTGGTCAGGAAGGAGGACTAGTTGATAACCGAACATGTAGACAATTATGTGCAGGTGCAGAGGTTGTGATGAATTCATTTATTGAGGGTCAGGATCAGTTAGAATATGAGGGGGATGAATAGCAAATAAATGACTTGGTTCACGAATAAATGGCTGGTATAATTTATCTACTATATTTCTAAGATACTGTGATCAGGGATTTCCTTATAAATAATAAAATATCTTTTCACAGATCTTACTTCTTTTGATTTATAATGAACTGACAGTATGGTGGTGCAGTGCAAAAATTTAACGATTGTTATTACTATGTAAATTTCACAATTTGTCAGGATAGACCAAAAAGCGTCTATGTTTATTCGATATTGGTGTCAGACTTTACCTGAAAGTACCCGAAGTAGCTAAAACCATAGAGAATTCTATCAAAAAAGCTGTCAAGAAAGCTTATCTAGAGACTGAATGGATAGCAGGTAATATAGTACCACCCTTGTTTGATTTTCCCTGTCTTTCTTATACAAAATACAAAGATTTAAGTTCATATGATATATTTCGCTTAATTATAGATGAACTTTTGTGATTTTTTAGTGAAGAAAGTAATAAGTATGCTGCTTCAAAAAAAATTTTCAGATTTCAATGTGATTTCATAAGAGATTCTGAAATTTTCTAGGCCATACTAATTTTGTCTGGTTACCTTACGGTACTTTTAAAGAGAAACTATTGGGACTGACAAGAGGATGTGCGCAATGAATTTATTTACAATTCTATGAGAAGGGATCGTTTTATTGTAATTTTACGATATTTACACCTTGCAGATAATAATTTTTCAGCAACGGTGGATAAAAGCTGGTAAATAAAACCATTGGCAAATATATTACAAAATAAATTTGCAGAACTGTATGTGCCCGAAGAATATATTAGTTTTGATTAGTCAATGATAGAATATTTTGGTAAGCACGGTTGTAAGCAGTGCATGTGAAATAAACCTATTAGATTTGTATAGAAAGTATGGAGTCTAAATACTTCTGATGGCTATATTATCGATTTTGACGTTTAGCAATGTAAAAACCCTCATGGTAATAATGAATACGAAAATAAATTTGGAAAGTGTGCTGCACCCTTAGTACAAATGGTACACTTTTACAAATCAATTTAAAAGTTTATCTATGCATATTTATTTTGATAATTTATTTACTGATATAAAAAAACTGTTGTTAAAAGAGCTGTGAACAACACCAGAGGATACCACGGAATGGGAACTATCCCTAAAAATTGGATTCCAAAAACCTGTAACATAAAAAGCAATAAATTAATAAAAAAAGAAAACCGCGAAGAAAATGGATGGACAATGGTGTTTAACCAATTACATGTGTCCAGCGTTATTATTAAGAACAGAAAAAAAATTTCAGTCATGCGTGCATTACTATTTACTTACCACAACAAGCATATAGGCTCTACAGATAAAATGGACGAAAATATTTCATGTATGTTATCGAATATATATTCGTGGTAAAAAGTGGTGGTGGCCAATATTTACTTGGTTTTTGGATGCATCCATTCATAACGCATGGGTCTTTAAAAAAATCTGGTTGTGATATGTCTCAACTGGATTTTGGAAGAAGCATCGTTCATGTTATTTTGCAGAAACATTGTGTTGCTTCCAGAGGTGCTGGTAGTCCTCGTGGTTTCAAATCTGAACTAGATAGCAAAGTTTGCAGAGAGATAAGACTTGATGGAAGAAATCATTTGGTAGAGCCTTGTAACAGGAGACGGTGCTGTGGATTGGACTGCAAAAAAACTGTTCGAACACAATGTGGAAAGTGTAATGTCGTGCTCTGTACCGATTGTTTCGGAACTTTTCATAAAATATTATTCTGAAGCTATTTTATTTAATAGTAATTATTTTCATAAAATGTAATTAAAAATAAATTTTTATTAGAATGAGTATTTTTGTATGTCATATACGTCTAGCGTAATCATATGAACACGGGGTCCTGTAAGGACCTCTTTTCAAAAAATAAAGAAATTTTTACAAAGTGTGTATAAATATACATATAACTTTAAAATAAAAGAGATTTTATACAAATATTTAACAAAAAAATAATTCAGGCGCCAATGGGTTAATACTGTCTAATCCTACTATATGTTAAACAGTGCATGGGGAACAGAACGTAAATTTATAATTATTTTAATTTAAGTGTATAAAGCTTTATTACGTAATTTTGAGGCTTCCTTGTAACATATTCAGTTCCATTTTCAACTTTTCATTATAAATCCCAAATATCCACTTCATCTTAGTTCATTTTATTCGTTCGTTCTATTTTAAGTTAAAACCAGACTTGGCACTCTTGTGGCCGAGGTAAATAGCAGATACGGGTAGTTAATTTTAAGGGGTTGCGGCATATGAACTCATTTTAATTTTTTAGAATGATTAATAGTCGTTTTTATCCACGTTGGTGTGACAAGTATGTTTTTTGTGTTTTATAATTAGTCAGGAAATATAAAGATCTTTTTTATTATTTCACTGCAGACGTATTTTTGAAAATATATACAGCGGAAATTTTTTTAAAATACTTAATATTGGTGATTATTATAGCTACCATAAAGACGTTGGTAGAACACTGAAAAATGAGTCAATGTTGGACAGTACAACACTTGCTGAAGATCAGTGGAGAGTACGATGAGTTGTGAATTAGCCTTTTCAGCATCGAACTTCAATGTTTTGTATCCAGCCTCAGCACGTGAATGGTGGAGTTCACAGTCAACAAGAATAGCATTTCTTTCTGGACCGTCTGGAATAATCACAAGCTTAATATACATTTTATTACAAAATGTACACGTATCTGAGCGAGGGAGACCAAAGCGCAGATTAAAGTCTATATTGAAATATGTCACTGTAAGTGCGCCGGGAAACATTGCATTGCGGATACTCTTCACAAAACAGTTTGTACATTTTTTTCAAGTTTAATTCAGCAAGAAGGCAGTTCTTCCTAGATGCAGCACAACTATAATGGTTTTCTTGATGTGGAAACGACTTTATGTGTTCTCTTATACGTTCTTTGTCGGTTTCGTTGATATTATTAGGCCTATTATTGTGTTTTCCACGTTGATCATGTAGCGGCATATCTGCTTTTATCTTCTGCTGAATATGTTGGATTCTTTAAGGTGTTATTCCAAATGCTTGACATGTAGTTTCTTGGCACACTGGTTATTTCTTCAGTCCAATCTGGATGTGGTATCGTACAATACATTGTCGTTTAGAGATGTCTTCTGGAGTCCGTCTACGTTGTGGCCCTTGAAGTTCCATATAACTGGCCAGATGCGCAGTTTGTTCCTTTAAATCCAGCCTATGAAATGTTGTGAAGAGATCTCTAAACTGGCCTTAAATTTTTGCAGCCTCTCAAATAGATTTTCACTTACATAGTCACTCCTAAAATATAAAAATACTTATTTTCTATATTAAATCATACACTCATTACGGACAAGCACAGATCATAAAAAAGCTAACGACAATGATAGGGCTACAAAAAATGCACTCTGCACACTGTTGCAATCACCTTGTGTGGATGGGGTATTGCTGGTACATTCTCGTTTGTAGCAGATACATATGCTTCACCTGCATTTCTCTGACGCTTACGGATGTTTCTCTTTCACTGGTAAATATTGATTTTGCGTTTTTTCCCTCTATTTATGTGCTGGCTAAAATGTTTTTAGCCAGATTGAAATATGGTCGCATTGGTCTTTGGATATACAACAATAATGCACTAAAACCTCACTTTGACCCAATCTGTCTCTTACAACATTGTTGCGGCCCACTATTCAAATATTGACGAATCGAATGTTTTAGTGACAAATATTTTTTCAATTTTGTACTTTTCATTTATTGTATATATTTTGTTAGTTATTTTTCAATCAGTTTTAAATGTAAACCTGCATAAAGTAAATACATGATAACTAGAAACAAATTGATCGAGAGTAGTAAATCGATCTTAAGAAACGCTATTCATTGACGCTACTCGTTACGACTCCATCTTGTGGCGCTAGATCTGTGACACTTACCTCAGGATTTTACAATGCCAGTATAGAAGTTTCGCTTTCATAAAGAAAAGATTTCAAATTTGAAGAGTCTCTTGTAATTTTGTAAAATAAGGACACAAGCAATTATATTGCTGTTCACCCTGCACGTTTATTATAAATATATAATTAATTAATAGTGACGGCGACATCGTCCTACCCTTTCTTTTAACCAACCTTCTAACAAAATGACAGAGCACCGAACTAGGTACGGCGAAATTTTAGTTAACTTTCAAACTTCTCTATTGACGGAATCTAATCCGTTAAGTCCCTTGAGCTTCCAGACGGGATGTTTACAGTTTTTACATAATGACAATATGGAACTTTATACTTTGAAGTATGATCTTTTTTCTTTTAATACTGGAGCGTTAGAAAATTTTAACAAGTTTTAAAAACGAATTTAATTTTTTTTTAATTTTATTAGAGTATGCAGTAGAAATGGAGTTCCTGAGGAGAAGCTGTAGACTTACAAAAAGAGACAGAATTGAAAACGCAGAGATTAAGCGGAGAATGGGAGTGCAATCAGACATAATCGACTATATAGAGGAGAAGAGACTATCCTGGTACGGCCACGTCAGAAGAGCGGACAGAGGACGCTGGATAAACAAAATCACAGAATGGAGCCCGATTGGAAGAAGAAAGAGAGGAAGACCCCGAAGGTCATTCAGAGATGAAATCGACGAGGCTATGGAGAAAAGAACCCTACGAGATGGAGACTGGAATGACAGGGAAAATTGGAGAAAACGGTTGAGTGAAGGAAGACAGTGAAAACTGTGGAAATCCTTAGTAGTAGTATTAGAGTATGCATAGTAAGTTTGACAGCTTAGTAAGCTGGCAAACCCACTTCGATATGACAAGTTTATTGGTTAGGACACAAGCGAACCGAAGACATTATCGAATTTAGAAGTATATATATATATATATATATATATATATATATATATATATATATATATATATACATATAGATACAGTGTGTTCATAAAGTGTGGAAACGGTCTATTTTTTTTTTTATTAAATTTGTAACTTTACAATCTGCTATTACAAGCTATTAGTAAATGTGAGTATTGCAAATACATGAGAGGAGAAATTATCCACTTATAACACTCCCAATACTAACACTAACAAATAAAATCAGTGTAGGATTATAATTTAAAACTAGAATTGAAATGGAAATTAAAATTAAAGTTAAAATTAGTGAATAAAGTCTGTTGGCCACTGTCTCTTCAATCTTCGTCTGACTTCTGGTTGTAGGTGTAGTTGTCTTGCTTCCTCGTTGGGGTGGGCTGGCAGATGTTCTAAATAATTTCTTGTTAGTCTGCTGATTTCGTCTTCAACGAACGGTATTCCAGAGTCATCATGTAGTGTTTTATTACTAACGTACCACGGCGCATTGAAAATCATTCTGAGTATTTTGGATTGGATCCTCTGAATGATTTTGGTATTAGAAGGCTTTGCACAGCCCCATAGTTGCACCCCATATGTCCATATAGGCTTTATTATGCACTTATACAAGAGAAGTTTATTATCTGTGGATAACTGTGATTTTCGGCCTATTAACCAATTCATTTGACGTATTTTCATGTTGATTTGGATTTTTTTTGCCAAGATGTGTGCTTTCCAAGTAAGCTTTTGATCAAGTGTCATTCCCAGGTATTTGACTTCTGTTTTTACTGGTAGTAATGTGTTGTTCAGTCTAATTCTTGGACATATGATGTTCCTGTTGGTGAATGTAATTTGATTAGACTTAGTATGGTTAACTTTGATTTTCCATCTATTCATCCAGTCTTGTAGTAGGTTCATGTGTATTTGAAGGTTTCCTGATGCTACTTGGGGGTCATCATCGATGGATATTATGGCGGTGTCATCTGCGAACATGGCTACTGTGGTCGTATTTGTTGTTAGAATATCAGCAGTGTATATGAGGTACAGGAGGGGACCCAGGACACTTCCTTGAGGGACACCGGATTTTATGGGATAGTAATGAGAGGTTTCTGTAAGGAATCTGACTTGAAAGTGACGTTCTGTGAGGTATGATTTTAAGAGTAGATAGTGAGGAGTGGGAAAGGATGACTTAAGTTTATACAGGAGACCATCATGCCAAACACGGTCGAAGGCTTGTTCTATATCCAGGAAGGCAGCAGTGCAAATTTTTTTCTCTTCGAGGCATACATTAATGTTTTTAACAATCCTATGACACTGTTGTAGAGTTGAATGGGCTTCGCGGAAACCAAACTGGTGTGTGGGGATCACTGAATTAATTCCGATGTCTTCTGAGAATCTTTGGAGCAGAAGTCTTTCTAAGATTTTTGACATTATTGGAAGTAAGCTGATTGGTCTATATGAAGTAGTAATATTTGGTGGTTTATTTGGTTTACTAATCATAATTATTTGTGCGAACTTCCAATTAATCGGGTAGTAGGCTAATCTTATGATACTATTATATATCATTGTTAGTAGGACAATTGATTTTCTCGGTAATTTTTTTAATATTAGCCCAGTGATCATGTCAAAGCCTGGTGCTTTGTAGTTATTGCATCTAGAAATTTGTTCTTTGACATTATTAGGAGTAAAGTATTTGATTGGTAGCATCATTGGGCATGGAGCGTCTAAGAAGTTTTTAACTTGTTCTTCGTTATTATTGTTATTAAGTTCAGGTGCACCAAAAACGTGTGAGAGATGTTCAGCAAATATTGATGCCTTTTCTTGTTCAGTTTTTCCCCAGCTTCCATCGGCTTTCCTTAGAGGTGGTATGTGCTGTATAGGTCTCTTGAATGATTTCGTTGCTTTCCAGATGCTGTGGTCTTCTTTTGACAGGCTGTTGATGAATAGTTTAAATGTATCATTCCTCGCGTCTTGTAGAGCAGTTTTAAGTTGTCGTGTTAATCTATTGTATTCATTTTTATCTATAGGATTGCGACTTCTTTGCCATATGCGCCTGGCTCTTCTTTTTTGTGCAACAAGACGTTTTATATATACGGGTATGTTGGTGTCACTTGGTTCTTTGTCATTCTGAGGGGGTGTAGCTATTTCAGCGGCTGCATGTATAGTTTGGGTGAGAAGAAGCACAGCATTATCGATATCGTCTGGTTGCTTTAATCTTATATTTAAATTTAAATTTTCATTTATGTAAGACTCGAATATATTCCAGTTGGTTTTTGATGTTGTCAACTTAGGGATATTCGGACGTTTTATAATTTGCGTAGATAGTGTCACAATTATGGGAGTATGGTCGGTGGACAGATCCCAGGATGCTTGTATGTCAAAATAATTTAAGGCCATGTTATGGAGGATAAAGAAGTCGAGTAGATCTGGGATTTTGTTTGGATCTGATGGCCAGTAGGTGGGTTGCCCTGTAGATAAGTAAGAGCTGTTTGTGTTAGCTATGGCTTGTCTGAGATTTTTTCCCTTTGTCGTACATAGTCTTGATCCCCAGTCTGTATGCTTGGCATTCCAGTCACCTCCAATTACGAATTTGTTTGATAGATGTTTGAAGAAGTCTTCATATTCTGCTGTGGTGATATTATGCCTTGGAGGGCTGTACATTGCCGCAATGTCAAAAGACCATGATTGAGAACTGATACAGATTATTGCAGCTTGTATTTTTTCCGTCTGATACATTATTTCCTCATAGTGTGGTATAGTGTTACGTACAATAATAGCAGCGCCACCGTGTGCTGTTCCATCAGGATGGTTGGTGTTGTAAATAGAATAATGAGGGATCTTGAACATCGTTCTGTCAGTGAAATGGGTTTCCGATATGAGTAGAACATCAATTTTGTTATGTTTAAGAAAGTTAGTAACTTCTGTGTTATAATTGCCTAGGCCGTTGGCATTCCATTGTGCAATTCGTAGTGACTTAAGTTCCATTACTAATTTTATTTATTACTGTGGAAAGCATGTTTAAGATCACGCTATTTTGATTAATTAGTTGTGAAAACATAGCTTTGAATTCGTTAAGGAAACTCTTCATCATCTCCCCAATGTCACTGTTTGTATTACTTACATGTGTTCCACTTGTTATTTGAGCGTAAGTTGCATGATTCTGGTTGTATGAGTTCGTATTTTTATGGACATTATTTACATTTATTCCACCCGTTGCTTGTGTGTAAGTCGCGTGATTTTGATTGTTTAAGTGCGGATTATTCTGTACTGTATTTCTGTTATATTGTAGTTGATTGTTCGCTGGAGTGTGCGATGATACTCCTCTTGCTCTGTTTCTACTGCTAATTAACTCTTTATATACCATGCATCCTTTGTAATTTGCGGTGTGTGCTCCATTGCAGAGAGCACATATGGCGGGTGTGTCTCTAGGTTTTTTACAATCAGCTGACATATGGTTGCCTCCACATTTGACACAGTGATAAGGTCTATTACAGTATGTCTTAGAGTGTCCATACAATTGGCATCTGGTACACTGGACAATGTTATTCTTTTTATACGGTGGCTCAATAACTATTTTCGCATTGTTTATAAATTGAATTTCATATATTTTTTTATTATTTCGATTAGGTTCTATATCGACGTAGAACATCATTAGAGGGTCCTTACTTACTCTGTGTTTTATATTTACAATATTGCGTACTAAATGCCCATGTTTTTCTATTTCGCTTTTTATTATATTAATGGGCACTGTATGATGTAGATTACGAATTACAACTCTGTATGCTCTATCCTCTTTCATTTGGTACGTATGATGCACAATTTTTTGCTGTTTAAATGTCTTACCAGTTTTCGGTATGTTTCTGAGTCACGGGAATTTATTTTTATTGTGTTGTTCTTTAATGCTGTACAATAGAATGTCTCTGTTTGTGTTACTTCCGATAGGCTATTAACCATTTTATTGTATTCAGTAACACCATATATAAAAATTGGTGGGGGTTTAGAGGTTGCTGGAGTTTTGTTGGTATTTTCTGTACTGTTATTGTTGTCGTTTTCGTTTTCATTTTGTAGAATCTGAAATTTATTGCTAGTTACTACTGTGTCTTCGTTTTCTGTTGGTGTCGGATGATTAATTTTGCGTTTTTTGTTACTACGTTGTATAGTTTGCCATTCGTGGATGTCCGATGACTCAATGTCGCTGATTTCCCCTGAAGATTCTTCACTTTGTAATGTACGTGTCATCTCAATCGAATCTTAAGCTCCATTTTGAGGTGAAGATAATGTGGGATTTATTTTAGGATTGTATTGACAGTTTGAGGAAGATTGTGATAGTACTTGGTTAGGAACATAATATATTGTTGTTGGTGGGTTATTTAAAATTTGTGCTGAATTTGGTTGTAAATTTTGTGGAAAAAGGACATTTGGGCATTCTGGTTGAATTTGCTATTGCTGATATTGAGTATTTATTATTTGACCATTAACAGTAGCAGTATAAAAAGGAACACTCACCGATAAATCTGGTGGAGCACTCATTTTAATTGTTAAAACTGTATATTTTAATTTTTAAATAGTTTATAAATAGTATATCCACTTGAACGATAATGACGGTAAAAACGCGGCCGGAGCCCGTTTTTAATCACCACTATAAACTTTCGCCTAATTCGTATCGATGTTTACAGGTCGAGAGTCAAATGAATACTAAAACCTATTATCTCATGACTTAATTATTTTTAGAGTTAAAGCTCTCACAAAAAAAAATAACTGTTACTCCCACTACCTTAGCAGATTTGACGTCATTGATAATTGTTTCTAAAAAATTAAAGCCTATATTTCTCTGAGTACAACCGTACCAAACTCATCACATTCAAACTTCAGTATACAAAGTGTAAACAAAACCAGTGCTCGTATTTCTTAAAATATAATTCAAAATATGTTAATACAAAGACAATTATTAAAAAAAGTCATTTCCTATTAAAGAAAAACAAATAACATAATTACAACAAATCTTCGAGTGTAGTGGCCTATTGTTATATGATGCAGAATGTAGATTGTTTATCTATTAAAGATAACCAATTCCACTCAAATGATAATGGCTTTGTATAGGGCTGTATACTGTATACTACTAGTATATTGCCAAAAATCAAGTAGTCTGTGAAAACATTTCAAATTCCTTAGCAAAAATACAGTAAGTTGTTCGTAGTTCCCATTTGATATGTCAATATTAAATTGATTTGTTGTCACATCGATAGCAGTCTGCACTAGTATCTTTTGAAAAAATATTACCCCAATAGAAATTATTTAAAATTACGATGGTGCTGCCATAAAAACAGAGTATAGAAGTTTTGATGATTAGGTTACGGCGATCGTAAGAGAAGTATGCGATATCTTTAATGAATAATATCCTGATCGAGTACCAATAAGTAAAGCGACGGTAAGCAAAATATTGCATAAATTTAATAATATTGGCAATGTTAGAGATAAGTTTAAGAGTGGCAGACCCACTGTTTCCGACGACAATCAATTAAATTAAATGTCATTATTATGGATGTCAATCGTTAAATGTATTACTTGAAATTGAAAAAAAAATCCCTATTCTATCCTTATTCTTCAACTACAACTTTATCAACTAACAATGAGATGTGTCGTGGTGCTGTTCATAAAATTGAAAAAAAGGCCAAATTACATCCATATAAAATTAAGGTTATACATGAACTCAATGCACGACTTGCAAGATATGCAAGAATTGTGTAATCGAAATAAAGGATTTGAATATAATATCTTGTTTTCCGACGAGGCCACTTTTTGTTAAAGTACCATTAATAGTCAAAATTATCGTAATTGAGCAACATAAAATCCTAATTGGACAATTTTATACCTAATATCCCCAAAAAGTAAATGTATGGGCTGGAATTGTTAAGAATACTATTGTAGGACCGTACTTTTTGACGTATAAGCTAGGACGTATTTTACGAATAAACAAGGTCAGGATAGCCTTGATAATTCCCAATCTCCGATAAGAGTGGCACAAAAAGAAGAAGAAGAAGACTTTTTGACGGTATTGTGATGGGTGAAAGGTATTTAGAGATATAGCAAACCTATGAAGTTCCATTTTTAACCGCAACATTTCCAGATATCAATAATCCTGGTTAAATACATCCTACTATTTGGTTTCATCAGGATGGAGCAATTCCACATTATGCTGTAGTGGTTAGAAGTTTCCAAATACAACTTTTCCCAATCGCTGGATTAGACGACGCGGCGGCCACATTGAATGGCCTGCTAGGTCACCAGACTTGAATCCCATAGACTTTTCTATTTGGGTTTATATAAAAAGTAAGGTATACGTAAACCGACCTACCAATTTGGTAGACCTCAAACAGAGAATTCGTACTAAAATGCAAAAAATAACACCAGTGATATTGTCAAACATAACCCAACAATTCATTGTGGATACTGTCAATTAAACCAAGGAGCTCAATTCGAGCATTTGTTATTTGTTTGTCTTTAATATAAAATTACTTCTTTAAAATTTTCTCTGTAAAATAAATTTTAAGAAATACGAGCATTGGTTTCCTTTACACTCTGTATACTAACGTTTGAATGTGATGAGTTTGGTAATTTGAGATAAATCGTGTCGGTCAAATCTTGGAAGCAATGAAGAGAAATAGGTTTTCGCAGCTTGGACATGCTTAATAATTAATACCTAACCAAAGTTTTTATAATATTTGCTTTGGTTTAGACAACAAATATTTATAAATAATTTATATTTGTCAGCCTCTAAATTATTTCCTAAATTTTGGTGAATGCATTTTGCAGCGCGTTCACCATTATATGCTATGTAAACTACCATAATAAATTAAGAATAGTCCGAGATGGATAATATCACTCAAGAATAAACTCTAATCAAAAATTTTTTACTTTCGGTGCCTATCCAGTTCAAATACTGGCAATTGTCACTCATATCTTGTCACCGCTACTCGAAACTGTCCAGTAATTATCATAGAAAACGTTGAGCGTAAATTTTTAAACTAGGAGATCTCTTGGTCCCCATTACTTTTCTCTCCAAAATAGCGTGTAACAGTTTACAACGTTTATTGTTTCGCATAATATGCCCCAAGTGCTCCACTTATCTTGATTTTGTATTATTGAATATTTCAGTTGTGTATTCATTCCACGAAGTCTTCTTCTTTCGGGTAGATAATCTGAAAATACGTCTAGACAGTCATATTCATAGCATCGAAGTAACTGTATTTTGCTATTAAGTTTTTACTGTTGAATAATTTGTGCAATCGTATGTAGGCATTTCTGGCTTCTTCAATTCTATATCTTAGTTCTATCGAATGTTTTGACATTGCTTTCCAAAAAAGTACAAGATTTTATTAAGTATAAGATTTAATGGTTTTTATTTGTTTCCGGTTTATTTCTAGTCTTCTGAAACTGTCTACTATAAAATTATATAATTATGGAGTATGTAATTTGTCAACTGTTTTTTTTTGAGCAACAAAGTAAATCTGCTCCAAATTTAAAAATTTTGGTTTTTGAATTTAGCCAAAAAACTTAATACTATTAAATTAAAATAGTAATTTTCGTAAGACATGTCTTCTGTCAGAGAAAATATAAATTGAAAAAGCGAAACTAAAATAAAAATCAACCTTTTTAGGCATTTTTTATTTAAATGGTACCTAACAGAAAGAATTTAAGGTTTCTAACACAAACGTTTATACGGCTCACAAAATATATTATATTTAACAAATATTTCAAAATTCCGTAAAGTTATAACATAACTAACGTCGATTATGCTACTTTATAGGCTCGCAAGAAGCTTTTAGCGGAAATAATTAAAATTATAATTGTAAGATTCTATTTCACGCGTTTGTTTAAATATTTAATGTCATATCGCCTGCCTCGTAGATACAACTGGGTTATGTGCTTAGGTCTAAAGGCCTTGTTAATCACTTTCTCTAAGTAAATACGCTTTTGTAGGTACACCGTTATACTATAACCGGCAGAAGGGATCCGTATAATTACAAAGAAGTTTAAATTGTGATGCCTTGTTCGAAATTTAATAAGGGAAGTTGCTGATCTATATCGCACAAAGCGTCTAATAAGAAATACCGCAAACGTTATTTGCGACAAAACTGTTTATAAATTTCTATTGTTATATGCTATTCGTGCAAAAATTTAGAACTTTAATTAAGAAAAGATAACAAAAAAGGTAATAGACATACCTACTGCTCAAAAATAATATTGTCGTATTTTTACGACTGTTGTACTGTCGGACTGCTGGTAGAAGTTATACTTCTATACACTTGTTTGCTGTTACAAATTTATATGGGAGAGCAGAAAGAGAAACAGAATTAGGTATATAGGTATATGGTGCATCGTTTGCTGTATATAAACAACATTTGACCTGTAATAGGAACATATTAAATGAAGGATTGAATCAATATTTTGATAAATATGTATATTTCTATTTTCAGATATGTATGAACGGAGTTGAATGCAAAAAAATTTTTTACACATACCATGCAGTAAAATTCATTGTTTAATTTGTTATTAATATAAAAATACAATACAATACACTGCAACATAATTCAATATAATAATACAATACAAATTAAAATGCAACATTCGTAAGTATTTAAAAATGACAATATGCATAACTTACTTACGCATATGTTTAATTTACCATGATAATAATATTAATAAAAAAATAATAATAATATTAATAAATATTAAATATATTTAAAAAAAGAACATTTTTATTCTCGAGAGAGAAAGAGAGAGAAAATTATCTTCTGTTTGTCTCTTACTAATATCTTACATATTGTGTAATGGTTCTGTCAATTCTCTCCCGTACAAATTTCCAACGTCCCAAGTGTATAAACATTTATTAATGCTCACGGTGCATACAAACTTTTATGTCATATTAGTTTGTTATCGCATTAACAATATAAATATCTTTAAAAATTTTAAACAGTTATCACAGTAGAGTAGGTAATGCCATCGTTGGTATAAAATCAACATTTACTGCAATAACCATTTTCTGCTTGCTGCTGTTAAACCTAAAAAGTGAAAATACAGGAAAGTTTTGAAATTTCTGTTGAAATTCAAAAAAAAAGTGGAAAAAGTAACTCAAATCGTGCTACTAAAGTTATTAACGGACGCATACGACAAAAAGTATTAAGCTGAATGGCAGAAACCTGTGTAGAATGTATTAGTAAAACTGTGCTGCTTGGCAATTTAGCTAAAACGTTTTCTCTGAGTTCCTTATGGTCCAAATATTCAATGGTAAAGAAGACTCTAATGGTAAATAAAAATATTAACACCACTAACTACCATAAATAAAGCGAATATTTGAAGAAAGTTTCGAATAAGAGCCAGCCAAAAAGTTTAAAGTTCTGTCTAGAAAAAATATTGTAAAATTATGCATGAAGCACCAAATTAGATGTTTTTAGCTCTCGGTTGGTCTTGTGGATTACAATCGTAGTGCAAGCTTATTTTTATAGTGACCTTTGAAAAACTAGCGTGGTGAGGAGGCTATCCTGCTGAGTAGCTGTCGACAATAGATCAAATTTATTATTCAGTACTAAATAGGTAGGCAATTACCATTGTAATCCATGCGATAAAGCACCTTAAATATTTTTGGTTCTGTTAGGTAAGTTAATTTTAGAATAAATCGTAATATTAAATTAGTAAAATACCTTCTACATTTTTTTATCGTGTGTTTTTGTCATTTTGCTTATTTTATTGCAGATAGAAAAATGTCTCAACCTAAAAACAACGTTCGCATACTAGTACAAATTGTCAAGATTTGTTAAAATGATATTAAGAGCTGTGAAATGAACATAAAAAAAAGATTTGGACGTAGAAGATAAAGATGAATTAGAAGAGGATGTTGTAGTCAACAGTGACCATCAAACTGATTCCAAACAAGGTTTTTCAGATGAAGACCAAGACAACTTTAACACATCTTCGAATTTTTTTTTCTGGGAAATGATAAATCCACAAAATGGAAAAAGCAGAAACAACCTAAATATTGGTATTCGTTTACACAATATCATAAAATTACTTCCTGGGCCAAAAGTCAATGTCCGAAATGCAGTGTCGGAAATTGCTTATATATAACTATATCTAGCCGATATAGTGATATGAAATAATAACAAATTCAACAAACACATACATCGAAAAGATCAAGGACAAGTTTGGAAGCAAGAGAGATGTAAGACTAACAAACGAAACTGAAGTTAGGGCATTTATAGGAATTCTGTTTCTTATCGGAGTATTGAGAAGTTCCAGAAATTATATTCACAAAATATAAGATAACTTAAAAGGCAATGGTATAGAAGCATGCTATTGATCTATGAGTGAGAGCCGATTTAAATTTCTAAAAAGGTGTATAAGGTTTGATGATATCAGAACAAGAAATAACAGACGAGAAATTTATAAGTTTGCACTGATAAAAGAGGTTTTTAAAATGTTTCTTCATACATTTCAAACTAATTTTATTGCCAGCTAATTCCTAACTATAGATGAGCAATTATTGGGTTTTAGGTGTCGCTGTTCCTCCAGGCAGTACATTCCTAATAAACCTGCGAAGCATGGAGTAAAGATGTTTTGTATTGGTAGATACAAAAACAGCTTATACATGTTTTCTCGAACCTTACGTTGGCACTTAACCTGATGAAACTTACAAGGTAAGTAACTCTCCATACGATGTTGTTCTCAGATTAGTGCACCCGGTAGAAGAAGCAAGCCAAAACATAACAGAAGACAATTGTGTTTCAAGTATACCACTAGTGAAAAAATTATTGGAAGAAAAAAAAAATTATTGCCAGTGAATTCTTAACTATAGATGATCAATTATTGGCTTTTAGGTGTCGCTGATTCTTCGGACAGTATATTCCTAATAAACCAGCGAATCATGGAGTAAAGATGTTTGCATTGGTAGATGCAAAAACAGCTTATACATTTAATCTGGAACCTCACGTGGGCACTCAACCTGACGGGCGTTACAAGATAAGTAACTCTCCATACGATGTTGTTCTCAGATTAGTGCACCATGTAAAAAAAACAAGCCGAAACATAACAGGAGATAATTGGTTTAAAATTATTGGAAGAAAAAAAATTTACTTACGTTGGTACCCTCCGTAAAAACAAGCGTAAAATTCCAAAAGAAATGTTACCACGAAAAGATAGAGAACCTAAAACTACGCTTTTTGGTTTTTAAGAACACTACACCATAGGTTTATACTATCTAAGAAAAATACAGCTGTGTATGTCATTGATCCATAAAGTGGAGATAAGAAATCACCAGAGATAATAACTTGCTACAATAAAACAAAAATAGGCGTTGATCTTATAGATCAGATGTGTGTAAATTACAACGTAGCACGAACAACAAATCGATGGCCAATAGTTGTGTTTTATAAACTGTTAAACATATCCGCGATAAATGCATGCTGTGTTTATTATTTATTATTTGTTATTTAAGTATTAAGAGTTTTCATACGATAAAGATAAATCAACTCAAAAATGTTTCTATCTATTAGGAATAAAGTGCTCTAAAATTTAATTGCATTTAAAAAAAACTTGAATATTTATTTTCTTCGTTTCGATGACGGTTAAATAACTGCATCAATAAAAAAGGTAAATTAATAGTAGATAGCCGCAATATCATAAATCGTCTGGAAATAAAATAAGCACCAGCTTATTTTTAAAGCTAAAAAAAAAGAACCTAAAGCGAATGGGATTTAAAAAATCTCTCAGATCTACCTTTCAAAATATCTAATTTCAACTTTATTGCTTTCATGCTGTTCCAACTTAATAGATATATTTTGCAACTAAAATTTATTCACGAATTCATTTGCAACTTACTGCGAACACTGAAACTCGGGATTATTTTTCAGATCAATAAAATTTTATTGGCAAGGGAAGCGGTTATAAAAACGAAATGAAATTTGTAGCGTTGGTCATTTTTAGTGTTTTTAAATTACTGCAGAATGCCTCTCGTTAGATGAAGAGAAGTTTTATTACCAGGTATTTTTATTAGATGAAAACGAGTACCGAGCTGCATCCATATACTAGTTTTTTAAACAACATGTTATTGAGCTCAAAAGAAAAATGTATATATATATATATATATATATATATATATATATATATATATATATATATATATATATATATATATATATATATATTGTTATGGATCAGTTTATCGATCAGAAATAGAATAAAGAGTTTTTTTATTATTTTAATATACCGCGGGCATATAAGTTAAAATACACCCCTGTACTTATTTGTAATAGACCATAAGAGCAAACATTGTTCCGTGAAAGACTGAGTGAATAGTGAAAGGACAATGGAACCCGTATAATTATAGATTCAAGGAATAAACTTTGTAATTGTATTTTTCGGTGGGCATTTTTCGAAAGTAAATAAGAATTAGATTTAGATATAGATATAGATATAGATATAGATTGAGATAACAAGAATTTGGAAACTTCTTTCTGTTGAAAAAGGCAAAATTGTTAATGGTTTCTGAAAAGTAATTTGAGTGAAAGTAGTTTATTTGTTTTAAATATCATGTTAGAAATTTTCTAAATCGAAAATAATTGGGGAAGATGAATGGTTATGATTGGTTAAAAAGGAATGGTGGGAATGAAAGAGTTGAGAAGGTTGTCTAGGGAGAGATTGAAAAGATGATGATGTTACCGGCAGACCAGAAGAGAAGACGTGTTTTCGTGTAGTCAATCTGAGTGCCAGTGTTTTCGTTTGTTAGTGAAAAAGGTGGAAGCTGAGAGCAGATCAAAATCGAGAAGATTAATACCTCTTTTGAGTCTGCATAGTCCACGAGATATAATTGAGAAAGAAAGGAGAATTTGTGAGTAAAGAGTACCGGTCAAAAGAGGATTGGGCTTGTGTTTTTTCGGAGGAGTAGTTTGCTGGTATGCGGTTTGGATCGATGCTGAGAACGGGAAAGATTTGATGGTAGCCGGACATAATCAATCAAGGAAAGAACTGTGGTTTGATCGAGGGGAGACATCATTGGTGTAAAAAAATAAAGGTCAGTCAAATAATTTGAATGAAAGAAAAATCTAAGATATTCTAAAGATAAAATCAAATATAAGCATACGAACTAAGATTCCAAGTTTCAAAGAGTTATTTTTTTTTGTGAATAAATTATATTTTTATATGGTCATTTTTTTTTAGTAGATATTATTATAAAACAGATCAATAGATAGTTTGTAATTAAAATTAAATTTAGAGTATAGGAGTTTGTTGGAAAAGATAATTGCCCACAAAAGTTATTTATTAATATTCATCCTATTGCTTATTGAAAATAAATAATAATTTGTGTGCATATTTATGTTGTTTTAATGTTAGTTCCGTTTCCTGTTCTATCCCGATTATGAGCAACTAGGAGATACTGAACCCACTAGAAGAGATATATAAAGTAAACTGATTAAAGTAAAATTAAAAAGGCACCCTGAGAAATTTTAATAGTAATTGATTTGTATGACTCTGCATAATTTAGTGAATTAATTAATTAAATAATTGGGTTAATTAAGTTAGTGTTAATTAATAATAAAACATCATAAAGCAGATCATAACAATATATATATATATATATATATATATATATATATATATATATATATATAGATATATATATATATATATATATATATATATGACTTAAATTCGGGAAAATGCCGAAAAGTCTTTATTAAAAAATAATTTATTAGAGCTAAAACAACTAACTACAATGAAATCAAAATCTTGACTGAATAAAATATTAATTAAAATAAAACATATACATTTGCAATTATACAATTCACAATATTACGAAAAGACAGCGTCACCACTCTTGAGTTCGGTGTTTTAATTTGAATTTCTTCAGAGCATTTGAAAGTTTTTTCCATAGGAAATATTGCCACTGGCTCATCTCTGGTATGATTTCGATGTGATTGCCTTGGATGTCTGCCTTAATATATTGACAATTACTGGAGTTTTCTTGAAAGATCATTTCTTTTTCGCATAGGTGTTCTTGGTTATTTTGTAGACGGCTTGGACATTGGAAAATTTTACTCAATTTGTGTGGGTATAGGTAATAAATATGGGAAATTAAAGATGTTCTCAAAATCGATAGGAATTGTCAGAAAATATTGAATTTAGTTTTCCTATATTTTATAGGTGATTTCCAGAATAAATTCAAAATTTAAAACATTTTCGTGTTTTAATTCAAATTGTAATTGTGTTTTGTAAAATAAAGAGATTCTTTGTAGCTCTCGAAATAGATCACGAGATTTGATAATACTAGCGTGTAAGGTTTTGAACTTACAAAAGTAATTGAACTTTCTACAGTCTCCATTACATCAAGTGTAGAACTGTATGTGATAATGAGTTCATTGAACAAGTCCTTTAAATAAATAACGTTCCCAAATTTTGTTTGAAAATGGACAATCTTTTATTTCAAAAATCTTTGATGCATTTTTTATAATAACCTAAAAAGTCCTAAAAATCCTTTTAATTTTTTAGTATTTTTGGGTATTGGAAAATTTTTTATAGCTTTTATTTTGTCTGGGTTTGGCTTAATACTCTCTGGCGTTACAATGTGACCTAAATGTGCGCCTTCTTTTGTTAAAAACTCAGATTTATCTACTTGAATTTTAAAATTTGATTCTCTTTATCTTTGAAACACTTCTCTTAAATTAACTAGATGCTCCTGAAGATTTGTACTTAATATAATTATATCGTCAAGATAATCCAAACATTTTTTATTGTGTATACCACTCAGGATATTATCCATAACCCGTTGGAATATTGCTGGGGCGTTACGGAGTCCGAAAGGAATTCGCAAAAATTCGTAGCGACCATTTTCTGTATTGAATGCAGTTTTTTGAATGTCGCTTTCATCCATCTCTATTTGATGAAAACCGGAAGCTAGGTCGAGTGTTGTGAAGTATTGACACCGTTCAAGTTTATCCAGTTAGGTCATTAATTTTAGGTAAAGGGTATTTATCACCAAGTGTGATAGCATTAAAACGTCGATAATCTATTACGACTCTAAACTTAGGTTTCTTGGAGGCCACCCGTATAAGAGAGGACCAAGAGGAATCGAAAGGTCTAATAATATCTTGATCCAGCAGATTCTGGATTTGATTTTGCTCTTCCTTCCTATAAATTTTTTGGTATCTATATGATTTTGAATATACTGGTATATCGTTTGTTGTTTTTATTGTAAGTTTAATTTTATTACTAAAAGTTAATTGGTTTCGTTCGACATGGACGATATCGGAATATTCTTTTATTAACGTTAATATTAAAAGTCATTTTTGCATTTATTTTTTTTTAATTATCGAGGCCTAATAGGCAGTGAAAATAGTCATGGAATTTAAAAACGCAATAACTTAAATTTAATTTATTTTTTGTATTAAAAATTTTTAATAAGTGAATTTCAGTACAGTAATTTTCCTGTTTTGCTCCAAGTGCTGTTGAAATTTGAAAGGGTTTACAAAAAATTGAATTTTTAAAATATTTTTTAGCGACTTCTGGGGTTACAAACGATTTTGTGCTCCCAGTGTCTATTAGTACTTTGAGATTATGCTCACGAAATATAATGTACGGTAATTTACTTTCATTATTTATCAGATTAAAAGTTCAATTTGAGTTATTATGTATTTTTCGAGGCTTCGTTCTCTAAAAAATTATTTTCATTAGGTAATTCAACTTCCTCGGTATTGCCAATATTATGTTGCTCCTCAGGTATAATATTTTGTGGTTAACTTGACGATTTATTATTGAAGCGTCTTTGATTTCCAAAATTTATCTTATTTATTTTATCCTCGCATTTTTTGCTTATTCTGTTGTAAATAACCTTGGTGTATGCCTTCGAAATGTGGTTGATCACAAGACTTTGCTTTTGGTTTGTTCGGTATGGCAACAAAAGTTGACTCTAGCCAGTCTTCAGGAAACTCCCCGCTGTTATAAATATTGTTAAAGAGTCTGACGAGTGAGTCTAGAAATTGACTGTTTGTTTCGCACAGCATTTTCAATACTTCCCCGTATACGTTATCGTTTCCTGGTCTTTTGTTATTTTTAAGACCGTTTATAGCATTCTCCACTTCTGATTTTAGAATAGAAGGGCCAGTATCATCATTGCTCAATTTCACTTCACTTGCTAAAAAGGAGTGACTGAGTCAAAAAATGATTTTCCATATTTTTACCTATGTAGTCGCATCAAAAGTTCTAATATAGACAAGGATTAACCCTCATAACATGAAATGTAAACGGATATAAAAGCGTACATTCTATGCCGCAGCTGCTGATATAACTAGAAAACAAATAATTTAAAATAAAGGTTTAAAATTTTGGTCTACATTAACTGATTATTTTGCGTAATTGATCGATTTTTAAGTATTGTCATGTTTTGTTGATATGATCTATAATTTGCAGTTTGATTTTTAAGTTGTAATGTGTTCCATTTGATATTTTTATGAGAGTATTCATTATAAAACCATCAAACATGTTAATATTTTACTATAAAACGGCTGTTTAAAATGGGAGCTAATCACACATATTTATCGCTGCCGCCAATAATGATAAGTGTCGTAATAAATCGTCGATATTCCATTTTTATGAATGCTTAATGGTGATCTTGATAAATATTTTATACTTAATGCGATTTTCGAAAACAATAACACCAATAGCATGTTTGATGTCTTTAACAATATTTTTAACCTTGTTCCCTTACACTGCGTATAAAATCAATATTAGTTGACCTTATATTTCTAACCAACCTTGATATATTATAAGAAAAAAAAATGTGGTATATTTTGTGAGCGGCTTTCTTGTTGCAATATTATTTGAAAATATTTTTATACTTTTTTAGCGTTATAATATAATTATATAAAGTGTAAGACGCCCGAGTGTATACACATCTGCTAATGCTTACGATGTATACAAACTTTTATGTCATACTATACTAGTTTTATTGAGAAACAATTTGCGTTCTTGTCACTTGTCACTTGTTTTGACAGATGACGGAAGAGATATGGATATCGTTTGTTGACATTGTAAATTTGATAAGGAATTTTAAAAGACCCCTCGTTGGAGGGCAAGCAATTTTAGATTATAACCATATTATTACTTGTGGAATATTATCATGTAGTCTAAAAATCGTAGTGATACAGCATTGTGCCCTCAAACGAGCAATTTGAGAGGAGTACCCCACCAAATACAAGTGAAAATTGAAGTGATTGATAATATTAAAAATGTTGTTTGTAATTGTAAATGTAAATCTTGAAATTCAGGCAAATGAAAACATATAATCAGCACATTACTTTATATTTTTTGGTAAGTGATTAAATAGTGATTTGATAGAAGTAAAAGAAGTAATCTTGCTATAACTTCAATTTTATAATTCCTTTTTATTACTTACAGGCATGAAAAATGCTACTTACCATGAAAAAATTGGAAAAATTAAGTACCACAGACATCAAGAAACAGTGTGGAAATTAAAAAAGAAAATGTATATGCAAGTAGGGTGTGAATTACCCATTTTGCTACATGAAAAAAAAAACACTGCAAAAAATTAGCAGATACTGAGATATTGAAGATATTACTCTCCAGAGCAGAAGATTTAGAATTAAGTCAGACTTTAAAAAGTGTGGTTCCTATATATCAAGACACAAAGTTCTATGAGAAAGAAATTTTTCAGATATCCCTATGTCACAGTATTATTGGCAAGAATACGTTCTACGAGTCTTTGCTGATACATGGGCTACTGATATTGTACTAGAATATGATTTAGCTATATTTTATACAAATAATGTTGAGGTAAGCTACAGTAGTCCTGTTGAAATGTGTTTAGCTGCAGTAAACCGAACTGGAGAAGCGTGTTAAAACCTGAGGCTACTGAGAGTAACTGGAACCTCTTGTTCAATCATTACATACAGTAAAAATAAAAACCCAAATTGGCCACTCAAAGTCAACCAATTGTATAATTCTAGTTTTAGGGAAATACTGCAACATTGCATTGAAAAAAGTATGAATCAGTTGCTTTACAAATGTATGAAAAATTAACTCAAAGTAAAGTTGAACATTTGCGAATATTTATATCATATGATTTACTATGGCTGGCAGTGAATGTCGATGAAATTGTTTCAGGAAAATGTCTAGAAATAAAGTGCCTTTTACAGGCAAAACGAAATCTGTGCAATTAATTTTACGTGACCTTAAATATTTATGCATAATTGAGGACAATAATATTACTTAAAAAAACTGTATATATTATAAACAATTACAATTATATACAACACCAATTGAAAGTTTACTTTGCGAAGCAAATAAATTGTCGTTAAATAATAGAAGAGCTTACCTTAGTCTAAGGTATGCACAAAAATTAAGGATAATGCAAAAAAATTAAAATTTTAAAAATAACCATAAAACTTGTTAAAAATCGTTAAAAGTAGAAAATTTTGAAGTACCTTATCTTGCTTAAAATTAGTTTCAGGTCTTTTTACTATAAAAAAAATAGGAAAAATAGGGTTTGCAAAAAAATAGGGAAAATGGCCTAAAAATGTTGAGTAGCGAACTTTGAAAAATAATATCTGAGATACTGTAAATCCTTAATACTTTAACCAAACGTCATTTTAAAGAAAAAGAATAAAAGTTTGTTTCCGTATAGTGATGCTTATTTTTATACCACCGCCGGAAAGAAATCATGTGTTTTCTTTTTTTTTGCTTCGTTTTTTAAATAATATATTTTTGAAAAAAAAAATTTTTTGACTTTATAAGGTGACATTTCGATAAAAATTTAATTTTTAACACGTGTAGATGTATACATACAAAAACTGCAAAGAATTCACCCAAATGCACCGTATTGCATAAGGACAAATTCATCCCTTTCTTAAAAACGCAACCCTTTAAATGTTAGCACTCCGAGGTTTTTCCTATTTGTCGGTCCACTGAGTATATGAAAAAATTAATGCCCATTAACGTTGTAGTTTCTTTGAGCCCTACTCTTTTAAACGTTATCAATAGAGTAATTCCTCCTTCTCAGTCCTAATCCCTTTTGGGATGTGGTGACACCATCAGGCCTTTACAGTTTTTGCACGATTTCTCTCCATCCTTCCCTGTCCTGGGCTAGTTGTTCGGCTTCATGTAACCCTTGGGTAATCAGTATTTTTGTTTGATCTACCCAACGGCTTGGAGATCTTCCCCTAGGTCTCTTTCCTTCAACTCTACCCTCGACTATCAGTTTTTCCATCGTACCTGTTCTTCTAGCAATGTGTCCAAAATACTGCAAATATCTCTGATGTATTTGTTTAAGCAATCTATCCTTTACTTTAAGTTGTTTTAATATCGATACGTTAGTGCGATGATCAAGCCTAATTAGTCAGATAATATTTTATTTCTATATTTGTTATACAGGAAAAAAGAGGTATGGCTGTACGCTACTGGTTAAAAAGTGGGTGTCAATATAAGTCAAGTGGTTGATATTGGTTTGAACGTGGGGTTTCGGATGCATATTTTAACGTTTAGAGGTTAAGTGTGTTTACTACAGTCTACTTTTACTGTGTTTACTGTGAGAATTGATTGATAACACGTGATTTATTAAGTTGTTATTATGTCCGATGAGTGTGACCATTGACCAGTCCGTAAACTATAATGTTATGGATAAACATCAAAACAAGACAAAAAACGTAGGAACTACGGACGAAATTATGACGTATCTAAAAATTAAATAGCTAAGTCATATAATAGAAGAATGCGTTAACACGATTTAAGTATTTTAAATAACTTGAATTTTCGGAACTTGCTAAAATTGTCAGGTTGTGCTAAAAAGATGACAGAGGAAGACATTGGAATCATTGTCATAAAGTATCTATGAAGACAAAAAAACTGTAAAATATATTTATTAAATCGTTCAAGGGTGAAGATCCATAATAGACTATATTCTGTCGAATAGAGTTATGCCTCCCTCAAATTTTGGATTTAATGGAACTAACATCAGCAGAAATAAGAAGCGATCATAAATTGGTATTGTGCAAAATGCGAATGAAAACACATATATATGTTATAACAAAACACCAGAATACACCAAAAAGATAAAAGTCACAAGGTTACAGGATGACTTCACAAGATACTTATTCCAAAAAAGAATAACCGAAAACAGCAGTAACACATATCACAGAAAGAGATGGAGTCGAAGAAAACTGGGCAAAAATTAAGTCTAATATCTTAGCGTCGGCCAAGAAAATTTTTGGTGAAAGAAATCAAAATAAAAATAAATCATTCCCAAGGCTAAGAACTCCATGGTTTTGTACAAAAATTAAGGAAAAATGCAAAGAAAAGAAAAAAGCTCACCTGAAATACTTGTCAACCAAAACACAAGAGGCATACCAGAATTACAAGACAGCAACAAGACAACGTAATACATTTACTTGTAAGAAAAATAAAAAATTATCACTAGGAACGTTTTTCGAAGGAAATGGAACATGATTTTTATGGTCTGCAAAAGGAAATCAGATGGTTTATAAGAGAATAATGAACGGAGGTAAAGGAACTAATAGATCCAAAATACACAGAAAGGGATACATGGATTGACTCCCCAAAAGAACTCCATACAGATGAATAACAAACGATGCTAGAACCGAAAACGTATAATAATTTAAAAAACTAAAGAACAAAAAAGCAATAGGTTAAGAATCAATATTTATTTAACTACGTTTACAAATTTTACATATGTTTGTAGCAAGTCAATTATATGTATAAGTAAAAAAGATAATATATAACATATACACTAGGAGATAAAAATACATTAATGCGCATTACATAAATTAAAACATAAATTATACAAAATAAGACATACACCAACATAGTGAGTACATCCATGTTTATGTTACTGCCTTGAAGTAATCAAAGTATTCACTAACAGAGTAAAAAGGAAATCTCAAAAGGTATCTTTTCAGACTTATGTACTTTAAAATTTTGTTTTTATTTAGAAAAAACATATAATCCACATCAACCACGCAGGGTTATTAGTGAAGTAACATACACTAAAGTTCATTTTATTTACATTAAATAGATGTATATAAAGGTAAGTCTTTTAAATAATTTATTACATGGTCAGTGTTTATGGTTAAAGTGGTTTGGTATCATCTGAGATTCCATATTTTCTTCTTGTTTCTTCGTGGTACTGGCAGTCAATCAGAATATTCTTCACCGTCAATGGGAGAGAACAGTTTCTGCAGGTTTCAGAAGATTCTTTGTTGATTAAGAATTTATGGGTCAGTGCAGTGTGTCCAATTCTTAGTCGGTTAGTTATTACTTAGTCCCTTCTATTGGATAGATTATTCAAGATGGTCTTCACAAGCGGATAAATCTCATATAGTTTGGTTCCTGAATCTTTCCAGTAGTCTTGCCATATGTTCATACAGTGGTCTTTAATTAGGTTTTTGATATCGGAATATGGGTAATTTCTTGATTTGGTTGTGTATTATGAGTTTATTCGACTTGTGTTTGCTAGGTTGTCCACTTTCTCATTTCCAGCTATTCCTACATTCGACGGTACCCAGATAAATGCTTCTTGTTTTTGAGTTAACTAAATTATATTTATCTCATCTTTTATAGCCCGAAATAATGGATTTGTAGGGTATATATGTTTTACACGTAATAGAGCGTTTAATGAGTCAGTGACCATTATTCTCACTACGCGTTTTGAAGAAAATTAAGGCTTCCAAAATGGCTGTGGTCTCGGCTGTGAGAATGCAGTAGTTTGTAGGTATGGATATAGTGTGAGTATTGTATTTACAGTAGTATGCAGCAGCGTGTCCGTCATGAACTTTAGAGGGATCACTGAAAAATATGGAGATAATTAGGATAATGAGATATCACTTCGGAGTACAAGTGATTAATGAAAATCGGATTTGTAGTTGATTTGGGGTATTTTGTGAGGGTTAAGTGAATGATAAGTGGTTGGATTGTCCATAGAGGAAAATTTACAGTGACTTGTGGAGATCGATTTAGCTTATCCATATCAAAGTTAGAAGATTTTATTCGTTCTATAAGAGGAGTACTATTTTTAGTTAGTTTTGTTACTGGGATGGCAAATGTGGGAGAATACTGGATGTTGTTTCTGTGCTGATATTTTTCTTATATAGTTTAGGGGGAATTAGTATTCCCTTGATTATCCTTCAACTACTGATGATTCGTCAGTTTCGTCGGGTGAAGAAGGGTTAGGGTGGATTTTTTTCTTTAGTCGGGTGATATTATTTCTTAACCTAGAATTTTGTATGTAACAATACACAAAATTAAGGATCAGAATTAGTTCCTCTGGTTTATTGGAGTAATCGTTAGAAGTTAATTCTGGGTTATAAGAGTTTAAAACATTTTCCATAAAATCACAGATTTCATTGAAATTTAATATAAATGGAGGTGATCCATTTTCGATTTTGTCTTTGATGAATTCTAGGGAGTGAATGACATTTTCGCTAGGGGTTTTGAAAGAGATTTTGGGTTTCTTTTTTGGTTTATATTGTTTAGGAGTATCAAAAACGGATGAGTCGGTGGAGTCAGTTTTTGGGTTGTCTTCTTTAATTTCAGGAGATGGTATGTTATGTCTTTTTAGCTGTTTAGAATTGACTGCATTATTTAAGGTTATTAGTGTTTCTGGTGTCGTAGTATTTTCAGTGTTATTTACAGCTGGTGCTGTTGTTTTGGAAGAAAAAGACGAAGTGCTTAGATTATCTTTAGACATGTTTTGGATGGGGTCGATTTCCGTAGTATTTTCAGTGTTATTTACAGCTGGTGATGTTGTTTTGGAAGAAGAAGACAAAGTGTTTGGATTATCTTTAAATATGTTTTTGATGAGGTCGGTTTCCGTAGATTAATATATTTTATCATTAGGTTCATTAGGTTTAGGGGCTGCGTAGCGCAAGCGGTAGGATGCTTGACTCGCAAGCCGGTGGTCCGGGGTTCGAATCCCACCGCCGGCAAGAACATCTAGACATTTTAAAAATGTCTATAGGCCCCAGGTCGACTCAGCCTGAATAAAAATGAGTACGTTGGGTAAAACCAGGGGTAATAATAGACGGTTGAAGCGTAGCACTGGCCATGTTACCTTCCTTGTATACCGTAGGCCCTAGATATAGCAGACTACCCTGCTATACTCCCAAAGCCGCGACAGCGGTATAAAACGGGAGACTATTATTATTCATTAGGTTTAGATATTGACGATATGGTTTGAGTTGAATCTGAGAGGGGAGTTGAAGAGGTATCATTAGTTTCATGAGGTTTAGATAATGGTAATGTAGTGTGGATTAAATCTAAGAGGGTAGTTGAATTAGCTTGGTTTGAAATGTGAGCGCATTCTGATTATTGATGACCAATGGTTTTACATTTGGAGCAACTGAATCCGTCTATGAAGAGAAATACCCGGTACGAAGTATTATCATGAGTTATGGTAAAAGAGTCAGGAATAGACATACTTTCCAGGGGTGTAATGAATGATTGCCTTCTAAAGCTCAAAACATGACTGTACTCACTTTCAGATATACCTACTCGAACAAAAGTAATTTTAGATACGGTGTGAATACCATGTTTTTGTTATTTTTGTTCAATTATTTCGTTCGGGATTGTAGGACATGCATTAGATATTAGAAGTCTCTGGGCTGGAGAAATTAATCTTACTTCGACTTGACATCCATTTATTTCGATATATTTACAAGAATGAAGAAGAGCATCAACAGTGTTTTTTGAAGAGAGGTATATGCATATCCTATTGTTAGCAATTCTGGTGGCAAAAAGTACATTAACTGGAACCACTAGTGATCCAACAGCTACGACGTAATCATGGATTTTTGTACCTTCAATGCTGGAAATGACTATTGCTTGTTGTTTTGTTGGATGTTTAAAATAATTTACGACATCGGAGTAACTGTGTTTAGTGGAGATGTGTGTAGTATTATTGTTGTATGAAGTCATTTGATAATTTTCTTGATCAGAAGTTGAGCCGGTCCTGTGGCCGGTCCAAAAAACTGGTCAAGACCCAATTGGAATTTTTGTTATCTCTTTACGTAGGTAATATTTAAGGTTATTTTGATGTTGTTACAAAAATAATACGAAAAGAAGTGCTACTCACTTGAGATTACATTGTCAACACTAACTAATGCACTTAAATTTGTAGTAGAGGTATAAAATATTAAATTATGATTTGTTTTTACCATTTAAAATGACTATATTTCGGGACAGCTGATAACGTGGTAGATTTGATCGCTATCAGGGCCGAACTCCGCCTACTTTAAATTTATTTATCGAAAGTTGTTTTAAATCCTTAGGTAGGACTTTGTATATATTATAGTCAATTAAGTTTTTTTTTGTGATTTACTCAAACGATACTTAACTGTTCTGATGTTTTTTGCACCTCTTGTGCTATAGTTATGTAAGTCAGAGTGTTTAATTGAAGTATCAGCGTTTTTATGTAATTCTACATAATGTGGGCAAGGGCATTGTCTTATATTAAATAAACAACGGTTTGCAAGATTTCAAGTAGTTAACTTTTGGAATTATTCTTATTGCTTTTTTTGCAATTTAAATATTATTAGGGCATTGTAAGAGTTTCCCCACAGAATAACACCATAGCTTAAAAATTAATGGAAAAGAGAGAAGTACGTTATTTTCAAGGTATCAACACTTGTAACAAGTTTTTATTATTGTTTGAGTAAAAATTAGTAATATTCACTTGTATAATTTTTGAGTCTAATCAAATAAAATGATACAAATACATTTAGAAAAAAACCTTCAAAAAAATTAAATGTATATAGTTCTAACAATTGCACATGAAAACATTAAGAAATTAGAAATAATATTAACTTGATTGGATTTTAAAATTTTGTTTGGTCTTTTTGTACCATTACTTAAACTTTTACTTTCATTTTCTCAAAACTATCTAAATATCACTTGTAATACTTTTCATTTTAGCCAACCAATTATGATAAAAATGGTTGTGCAGAAATATGTATTTTTAGATAATTTAGAAATTGGAAGTTTCCTTTTATATTCACTTATGAGCGAGATTTTATGAAACACCTATGCCAAGACAAATAACCTAAATTGTAGAACGATGCCCTATTTTTCATACAACCTGTCAGTGATAAATAGATAATTTCAAGCCATCCCATCCGAGAATTTTTTAATCGAACAACTTTTGAAAAGAAGCTTTTACACACTTTTCACGTACGTTTTTCAGATATTCTGGTAATAAAACGACCCGTTTTGATTGATCGTTGTCGTGTTCTTGACCCATATGGAAAGCACGGCGGTTTACGTGAGCTTTTACGTTATGAAAATTCGGCTGAAAGACTAAAATAAACTTGAAACGGAAAAACGTGGGAGGAAGTTGAAGTGCTTGGTCATTAACATTGAAACATTGAATAAATGTGGCCTTTCGAGCTAACGCTGTTTTGATTGAAACATTACAATGAATAAAATATTATAGTCCGTGGAACGGGTGGATAGTTAAAAAATATTATATTTTATGTAAAATTTTTCGCTGAATACGAATATGTAGGTTTCCTATCTCTCTAAATTTTTATAAACAATTTTGTTTAAATCCGTAAAATAGTTTCGAAACACAATTCAGATTTCTGCCTTAATCTGAGCCTTCTAAAAATTGCAAGGCAAAGCAGACGTTGATAAAGATGTTAATAGAGACATAGGGAATCTAAAATTTGCATTCCACGACATGTCTCCTCAAACTAAGCAGAAATCATTAGCGAATTGGTTTCTTGTACTCATACAGAGTAGATCCGAATAAAATGAAAAAGACAGTAAAGATTTGATTTCACGTACAAAGCGTCTATGTATCTGTTTATACGTATTTCGTTTTAATAAGGCTCATCAGAACAGATATTCATAGGCGTTCTCAACGTGAAAAATAAATCTTTCCTGTCTTTAAGAAGCAACACTAAAATGGCTTCGAAACGAAAGCAATAGCGACATCTGATAATAAATCCGTAAAATAGTTACGAAACATAATTCAGATTTCTGCCTTAATCTGAGCCTTCTAAAAATTGCAAGCCAAAGCAGACGTTGATAAAGATGTTTATAGAGACATGGGGAATCTAAAATTTGCATTCCACGACATGTCTCCTCAACTAAGCAGAAATCATTAGCGAATTGTTTTCTTGTACTCATACAGAGTAGATCCGAATAAAATGAAAATTTTATTCGGATGCAAAAAATTTCAAGAAATATCAAATGAGCTAAAAGATCTCATTAGAAAAAAAATAGGAAAAGAAGAGCCCAAAGAACAAGAAACCAAGAAGACAAAAGAATTGCCAATGAACTAGACAGAGAAGTTAAAAGTAAACTAAACGAGCACAGAAGTGAATACTGGGACAAATATATCCAAGAATTAAACCCTAACAAATCTGCATTCTGGAAAGTATCAAAAATACTTAGGAAAGATAAAAAACCCATACCACCTTTACACGGAGAAAACAGAATGGTATATACAGAGCAAGAAAAAGTAGAAGTAATGAGAGACACACTAGAATCAAATAATATAAAAAACTTTCACCCCGCAGAAGACCTAGACTTCACATAGGAAGTAGAAAGAAATGCCAGACGCACAAGAAGAAGAAAAGGCATAATTGGCCTAGAACATACCAGCCCTGAAGAAGTCAAAGAAATAATAAAAATACTAAACCCAAAGAAAGCATCAGGGCCAGATAAAATCACAAACAGGGCAATCAAAAACGTGCCCAACAAAATAATAGTGTACATTACCAATATAATCAATGGCATACTAAGACTAAGATACTTTCCAGATAGATGGAAAGAACCAGAGGTAATAATGATTGGAAAACCGGGGAAAACGGGAGCTTTCCACAAAATTACAGACCAATAAGTCTCCTATCAGCGCTAAGTAAAATAGCCGAAAAATCATACTAAAGAGACTACAAACAGAGTCAGAAGCAATCGGAATGATTCCAGAATCGCAGTTTGGATTCAGATCTAGACACTCCTGCGAACTACAGGTACTCAGGCTAACCGAATACTTCACGAAAGGATACAATGACAAAATGTATACTGCAGCAGCCTTCCTGGACGTCAGTAAGGCCTTTGACAACAGAGTCTGGCATTAAGGACTGCTATACAAAATGAACCAAAATGGATATAGCGAGGCAATGACATGTCTCCTTGCGTCATACCTGACAAACCGGAGATTAATAGTTCGTATAGGGTCCACCCTATCCGAGCTCGGAACTCTGGAGGCAGGGGTGCCACAGGGAGCGGTGTTATCACTGTTAGAATATCCAACATAAAAAGTGGATGTTGTCCTATAGTTGTTCTATATGAAGTGACATTGTTGACAGTTCAATGAGTAATGTCATAAATAGGTCATGAACTACTGTCACTCAAGCTTTGTATTGTTCTGTATGTAAGAAGGAATAAAGTATAATTGTTGATGGCCAGACGTTTATTGGTGCACATATTTCCTTGCCTCTTGATGTCTTTAAACTAGAAGAAGGACTTCACCTAACTTAAATTATAAAAGGTTATGGGCCCAGTCCACGTGTGAACTGTGAACAGGTTAGGTTCGTACTTCATTCAGTTTTGTTTGTTGTTATTGTCGGTGAATAAAATATGGCGACCAGCAATAACGATTATAAAATTCAAGTTGACAAACTCGAGGGTCCTGAAGACTGGGAAAAGTGGAAATGGCACGTTTCGATGTTATTACTTTCGTATGCACTTGAAGACATTGTAAATGGTATTTGTAAGTGTCCTGAGGTTAGTGAAGATTCAACTTCAGCGGAAATACAGAAGCATCAGCAATGGTTAAACATCTTAATTGAAGCCTTTTTTAGAGTCCAACGTGATGAAAAGAAGATATTAGTACACATGTTGCGAAGTTGCAGAAACTGTTTGTAGATTTAAATGATAAACTGCAAAAGCATGATGAAAATGTTTTATCCGAACGAATGTTAAATGGTCGGATCTTATCAACTTTGGGTAACGACTTTGATAATTTCAAAGACTTGTGGGACAAGATACCATCAAAGAATCAAACTTTAAATTTACTGATTGTGAAATTGTGTACCATTGAATTACGTGACCAAAGTACTGTAGAATCTTTTGCGGTTGTTGCACGCAATAGCCCGACAGAAAAATATAATCAGAACCAAAGTATGAAGTCAAAGAAAAATGTACATCGTGCAAAAGAAAAATTTCCATGTCATAAATGCAAGAAATTAGGCCATTGGGCGAAAGAGTGTCCGCTGAACAAATCAGCTGAGAATTTAGGTAAGAATAAAAGTAATGATACTGCTTTTTTGTGTGTTGTTTTAAGTGCCTCATCTAACAATTGTATTGAAGCTGGAAAATGGTATTGTGACAGTGGAGCCACAAATCATATCACTACAGATAAGCAATATTTATCATCTTATACAGAATTTGCTGAACCAGAAAGTATATCACTTGGTAAGAAGGGTGTATGTATGTTAGCCCCTGGACAAGGAACAGTGAAAATTCAAACGTATCTGAATAATAAATGGAAAGGTGCTGACTTGAAAAATGTTTTTTATGTTCCTGAAGCAAGTGCTCATTTGTTTTCTGTGAAAGCTGCTGCACAAAGGGGTTTTATTACAGTACTTGATGAAAAAGGTGTAAATATATATGATAAAAACACTTGTGAATCTGTAAGGACTGGGTACTTCAGTAATGGCCTGTATGCACTTGATATACGTGTTATGAAACCGACAAATCCTGTTCAAGTAAACTTAGCAGAGTCAACAGATATGTTGCAAGTGTACCATGAAAGATTTGGTCATCAGCATAAGCAGCATGTAAACAAGGTATTGAAGAAAATGAATATAGACATTGATGGGTGCAAAGAAAGCTTTTGCGATGGATGTGCAATTGGAAAAATGCATAGATTGCCATTCAAATCTAGGATCAATCGACCACAAGTCACTGGTGAGCAGATCCATGCAGATGTGAATGGGCCCATGTCTATAGAATCACTGGGAAAAGCACGTTATTACGTATGTTTTAAAGATGACTTTGATAAGTTTCGGAAAGTTTTCTTTATGAAACACAAAAGTGAGGTATGTACTTTTTTAGAACAATTTTTAAATGAAGCTAGTACAAATTGACATGTAGTAAAGCAACTGAGATGCGATGGAGGGAGAGAGTTTGGCAATAGAAAGGTATCTGAACTTCTTGCGAAGAGAGGTATAGAGCATTGTATCACTCCACCCTATACACCTCAGCAGAATGGTGTTGCTGAAAGGGAAAACCGCACCATTGTAGGGTGCGCACGTTCCATGTTAAACACATGTAAGTTGTCCAGACAGTTATGGGCAGAAGCATACAATACTGCAGTGTACATTCTGAATCGCACAGGAAAGTCATCAATTGAAAGTAAAAGTCCCTATGAATTGTGGTATGGAAAGTCAATTGGAAGTTTGAAACATTTAAGAATATTTGGCACTGAATGTTATGTTCACGTTAACAAGAATCTTCGCAGTAAATTTGATGACAAGGCGATACATGGTTATTTAGTTGGTTATGTGACTGACAGGGATATTTTTAGGATATGGATTCCATCTGAAAGAAGAATCGTATCGAGCGACGACGTACGATTTAAACCTGAGATTATACGCAATTTGCGAATTGTTGAAGTTATAGCCAAATCAGTGAACCAACATCAGTCGGAATGTTTTAGTATGAATGAAAACTCTAAAGAAGTAAAAGGTGATATCGGTGAAATTGTGGAATCTGAGAATATAAAAAGTGTAGAAGAAAGTGCGAGTGAAAATCAAGAAGTGAATAGTAGTAGCTAACAATGATATTCAATTAAAATATGTGCCAACGAATGAAATGGTGGTGGCTGATATGTTAAATAAGTCGTTAAATTCAAAGAAATTCCAGTTAATCTGTCAGAATTTGAATTTAAAATAATGTTTATTTTGTTAAGGTCCATTATTTAGCTTATTTACTTTTCATGTTGAGGGAGAGTGTTAGAATATCCAACATAAAAAGTGGATGTTGTCCTATAGTTGTTCTATATGAAGTGACATTGTTGACAGTTCAATGAGTAATAAATAGGTCATAAACTACTGTCAGTCAAGCTTTGTATTGTTCTGTATGTAAGAAGGAATAAAGTATAATTGTTGATGGCCAGACGTTTATTGGTGCACATATTTCCTTGCCTCTTGATGTCTTCAAACTAGAAGGAGGACTTCACCTAACTTAAATTATAACAATCACCATACCTATATACCATTTATACAGCATACCTAGTGATCATAGAACACTGCTTAGCCCCTATGCAGACGACACGGCGATTGCAACAAGCAACAGAAATGTAAACTTTGCAACAAGAGACCTACAAAGATCTCTAAATCGATTACATGCGTGGTGCATAAAGTGGAAAATTGCACTCAACCCGGAAAAAACACAGGCCGTCATGTTTAGGAAAAGAAGAAGTATACCCAACATGGAAATAAGCTTGGCCAACGAACACATAGAATGGAGCAATCAAGTTAAATATTTAGGAGTAACTCTTGATCATAAGCTCACATTCACTGAACATGTGAACCAAGCGGTATATAAAGCCAAAGTAACAAAGGCTCAACTCGCTTCACTAATAGGCAAGAAAAGTAAATTAAACTTCTACACGAAAATAAGGGTAGCCAATAGCATAATCCTTCCAACGCTAACTTATGCATCAGCAGCTTTTGCATTTTGCATTTTGCAAATCCAACAGGAAGAAATTACAAGTAGCACAAAATCAGCTAATAAGAGGTGCACTAATTGTACCGAAATATGTACCATTGAGCTACCTATACAGAGACACTCAACAGAAAAGAATCCTACAAACAATGAATGACAAAGCATATGAAATATTCAATGAAATAAGAAACCACCCCAACAGAAAGCTGAGAGAGCTAACAGATTATGACGAGAATATCAGGAGGACACATAGGCGGCCCATTTCTTAAAATTTTTGAAATCTTCTGGGATGAAAATATAGTTTCCCATATTACAGATGAGACTAGAAAGTATGCTCTTTTTAAAAACGCCAAGATCCAAATACCACTAGAAAAGAAGTAAAGTGTGCTCTTGCTGTTCAAATTTTGAGTAAATACAGCCACAAGCCAGCTAGAAAGCACTACTGGGACTCAAAACGTGCCATAGGCAATGATTTCGTGAAAAATTCAATGAGAAAAAATAGGTTTGAACAAGTGATGCAGTTTTTGCATTTTGCCGACAACAGTAAATAAGATCAACACGACAAAGCCTGGAAAATCCGCCCTTTGATGAATATGCTAAAAAATAAATGTCTACAACATTTTGTGCCCGAATCAGAAATCAATTATGATAAGGGTATGGTATGGAAGAGGAAAACCCATACGTTTTGGGTACAAAATGTGGTCATTGAACACTAAGGCAGGTTATCTCATAAACTTTGATTTATATCAAGGCAAAAATCAAAATAGTACAGTCAATGAGGAAGTGTTATATAAAAAGGTGACCGCTCCGTTAGTGTCAATATTAAGGGAGCTCCCCGAGGGTAAAAAAAATCTTCCCTATAAATTGTACACCGACAACTTATTTACAGGTCCATTGTTACATTCCAATATAAAAGATCAAGATAGGTGGTGTACTGGAACTATCAAAGATAATCTTTTGCCGCGAGATATTCCATTGCCAGACAAAACGCATTGAAAAATCATTCAAGAGGCAAGTTTTTCTCTATATTAGATCGCCAAAATGGAATCATTTTGGTTCGTTGGCTTGGCAACAATTTTGTTACAGTTGTTTCAACCTGCTATGGAGTCGCTCCCATAAATAATGTGAAACGGTTTTCTCAGTCTGAGAAAAAAATTGTCCAGGTGCCACGTCCACATTTGATTGGAAAATATAATTCATCAATGGGAGGAACTGACCTTATAGACCAAAATGTAGCTAGGAATTCCGAGTAGGAATTCGCTCTAAAAATGGTGGTGGTATCTATTTACCTGTATGCTGGACATAACTATTTAAAATGCTTGGTACCTTTATAACAGATCCCACGATCCTATTCCACAACTAGAATTTCGAAGGTATCTAGTAACATCGTATCTTACGAAATATGGTACCGAACCAAAAGGTGCAGGCAGGCCATCTTCATCCAAAGTAGCCAGCATAAGACTTGACAAGTTTGATCATCTTCTGACCTATATTTCCTATAAAAAGAGGAGACGTTGTGCATGTGAGGGCTGCAGTTCGCATGTACGTACATGTGCTGCAAGTGCAATGTGGGATTATGCATCGAGTGCAACATAGACTTTCATCTAAAATAATTTGATTATGTTTTTTCATCTAGTTTTGTATTATTTGTATGTTATTTTAAAATTTATAATACGGAATATTTTAAATATTTTTGCTTCGATATCTTCCTAGCGTTACATATATGTAACGGTAATTTTCTAAGGAAATCAAAAATAATTAAGAAAAAAAGTGTATGAGTTTTGTTTTAAAACCTTTTCCCATATACATCGAAAACAAAAAAATAAAACTTTTCAAACAAATTAAAATTCAGGAACTTAAGGGTTAAAGTGATATACATTGTAATTATTAATACACTAATATACCAATTAGATATTTAAAACTTTAAATATATTATGATAAAAATAGTTTTAATTACTAAATGTTTTTGTAAAACCAAAAAATGCATATAACTTCGTAAAGCAGACATTTGTAAAAATTGTGACAATGTGATTTTTTTAAAACCATGACACACTCTATGTCTATTGAGAAAATCCCATCAAGTTTCTAACTCGATGGAAAATCCCCACATTAAAAAAATAAAAAAGAAATACTGTCAATAGAAATGTGGTTTCTTATAACAGACAGTGATGACGTAACTTTTTTGATCTTTAAAATGTGAATACCGAAAAACGTTTTCCCCCATTTTAATGTGTTTTTTTATCCTTGTGGTTTATTGTTGTGATTTCTTTTTTAAATATTTTTGTCTTTTTTTTTAGTTTTTCTTAACTACTGCCTTCTCACAAACATGTGCGTAATTTCTATTAATTTTCTATCGGCTTTTCTCAAACCTAACTCTAACTCTTACAAAATATTTTCATGGATATAGTGTTCCGTGCTTTCTACCTAGTTATTACATTAAAGTTAATTAAGGATTTAGTTATATTCCTATATTTTTCACATAATACTTATAATTATTTTGCTTTATACAAAAATTATATACAATTTTACTTAGATTAAAATTTTACACAATTCCTCGACATAACATTCCATAAAAGAGGCATTGTACCCGAATAATCTGCACAAAAGCTTTTAATATTTTAAAAAGAACGAACTGTAGGAAGAACTTCTGGTTGACTAATTCTTTTTTAAATTGTCGATTAGAGAGTAAAAAAACAAAACCCTACATTTAGTGGTAAAAACTGACATATAAAGCGAACAGGCTGTAAACGAAAATGACAAGTGGTCATGAAATGTTTGTGAATGTTGGTATAAAAAGAAATATCATGGGTTTACGTATTATGAAGAGGATGGTAAATATTGACAACTTAGCCAGACAATTTTATACCCGTCTTTTACATGCATTATAAAATATCTTTATAATTCGACGATTAAAGCTTGCAATAAGAATTTATATATATATATATATATATATATATATATATATATATATATATATATATATATATATATATATACATATATATATATATATATATAAACATTATATATATATATATATATATATATATATATATATATATATATATATATATATATTGAATTTGAAATTTCCGCGGGAGCTATATGTGGTTTCAGTTGTTTTCCGGGTTTGACTCGCGTTAAATACTTTTTCTCCGCGTTAAATATTTTTGGTTTTTAGAAAAACCATTGTTTTGACGACGTTTCGGCAAGGTCACACTTGCCATTGTCAAGTCAGATTCTGCTTCGTCTTGATGTTACAGGCGAACTGATTTCTCGGTCGCTGCACGCTGAGTTTAAATATCTTGTTGCGCTTCTTGTCATTGGTCCTGTGCGCAGAGTGGGCGTGGTCTTCTTCGCTATTTTAATTTTTACGTTTTTCTGCAGAATTGTTTTCCACGTATTTGGGAGTCTTTGGGCATCATCTCTGGTGTTTAAATTTTTCGGATGTTTTTCGATCTCTATGGCTTCTCTGATTACACGTTTGGCCTTATTTTCGATGTTGGCTAGCATTGTTGTTCCATTTAAGTCTATTTTATGTCCTGTGTTTATGACATGTTGTGCTAGGGATGAAGTTTTTTCTTTTCTTTCGATGGCGTTTCGATGTTCTTCGCGTCTAACCTGTATCCTTCGATTTGTTTGTCCGATGTACGATTTATCGCAGTCTTCACACGGGATCCTGTATACGCCTTGATTTTCTAATGCAACTTTTGTTTTTGCTGATGGTAATATGGTTGCTATTTTTCTGTCGGTGTTAAAAATAGTTTCTATTTTGTTTTTTCTTAGAACTCTGCTGATTTTGTCTGTCGTACCCTTTATATAGGGCAGGATAGTTTTACCGACTGGTTTTTCTTCTTTTTCTGGATCTTTGCTGTTGTTTCGGGATTTATGTGCTTTTTCAATCATGAACATGGAGAAACCATTTTTTCTTAGACTTGTTTTGACTTTGTGCATTTCTTCATTCTTATGGTCCTCATCTGCCAGTTTCTCAGATCTTGTTATTAAGGTTTTTATTACCGAATTTAATTGTGCAGGATGATGGTGTGAGTCTGCGTGTAAGTACCTGTCAGTATGGGTTGGTTTTCGGTATACTGTATGTCCTATGCTTCCATCTTCTTTCTTAATAACTAACACATCTAGGAATGGAAGTTGTTGGTTATTCTCCCGTTCCATGGCAAACTGTATTTTTGGATGGATATTGTTAATGTGTTGTAGAAATTTATTAAGTTTCTCTTCTCCGTGCGTCCAGATAATAAATGTGTCGTCAACATACCTAAGCCACAGTTTGGGTTTATGCTCTGCTGTTTCTATTGCTTTTGATTCCATATCTTGCATAAAAAGGTTGGCTATTACGGGGGACAGTGGTGAACCCATCGGTGCTCCTTCGACTTGTTTGTACCTCTGGTCCTTGTAGATGAAGTAGGTGTTGTTTAAGCAATGCCTCGTTAAGTTTAGTGTATCCTGTGGTATTGGATATTTTCTATGTATAATTTCTAATGTTTCTTCTACTGGGACATTGGTGAATAATGAGATTACATCAAAGCTCACTAATAAGTGTTCAGGTTCCAGAATAACGTCCTTGATACGGTCGATAAAGTGGCTTGCGTTCTTGACGTAAGAATCCGCTTCCTCCGCATATGGTTGTAGCTGGTCAGCCAGAAATTTTGCCAGTGATTGTAACGGTGATCCAATAGAGCTGACTATTGGTCGTAATGGTAGCTCTGCCTTATGTACTTTAGGTAAACCGTACAGTTTTGGACATCTTGACGACTTTTCTCGTGGAATAAGCTGAAACTGTTGTTCTTTCTTGATGTTTGACGCTTGTATTTTGGCTTTCGTTGTTTTCTCCAGATACGTTGTTGGGTCTGTTGCGATTTTTTGATATGCACTATCGTTTAGAATGTTTTTTATTTTTGTGTCGTAGTCTTCAATGTTCATTATGACAGTAGCGTTACCCTTGTCAGCTGGAAGAACGATAATGTCTTTGTTTTGTTGTATATTCTTCAAGGCTTTCTTTTCTTCGTAAGTTAGATTCTTTTTCGGAGGCTTGGCTGTTCTTAATATTTGTGATACGTCTTGTCTAATAATCTCGGCTGTTTCTGATGGTAATTTAGTGATAGTCGTTTCCACTTCGCTAATGATGTTTTCGATGGGAATACGTGTCGGTGCAATAGCAAAATTAAACCCTTTGGAAAGGACACTATTTGTAGCTTCATCCAAAGTAAGATTTGAGAAACTGTAGACTAAATTATTGGATTCTGTTGTTGGTAGTTCCTTATTCTTTGGTCGTTGTTGTAGTATCAATTTCTCAAACTTTTTGATTTGTTTTTTCTTGGTGAGATCAGCATCTGTCTCCGATCGAAAGTTTGTGAGTTTGTCGAAGATGTTCCACATAATCGGATGTACTTTGTTACTTAGTGTGAGATATAGCTTTAGCAACTCTGAATTTACTTTATCGATGTCTCGTCTGGAATCTTGAATTGCTTCTCTAGTAAGTGCTAGACTTGCCCTTTTTAAAATATTCTTAGTTTTATGGTTGTTTTTGTGGAATACGGAGGGAACGGGAGAATAACCAACAACTTCCATTCCTAGATGTGTTAGTTATTAAGAAAGAAGATGGAAGCATAGGACATACAGTATACCGAAAACCAACCCATACTGACAGGTACTTACACGCAGACTCACACCATCATCCTGCACAATTAAATTCGGTAATAAAAACCTTAATAACAAGATCTGAGAAACTGGCAGATGAGGACCATAAGAATGAAGAAATGCACAAAGTCAAAACAAGTCTAAGAAAAAATGGTTTCTCCATGTTCATGATTGAAAAAGCACATAAATCCCGAAACAACAGCAAAGATCCAGAAAAAGAAGAAAAACCAGTCGGTAAAACTATCCTGCCCTATATAAAGGGTACGACAGACAAAATCAGCAGAGTTCTAAGAAAAAACAAAATAGAAACTATTTTTAACACCGACAGAAAAATAGCAACCATATTACCATCAGCAAAAACAAAAGTTGCATTAGAAAATCAAGGCGTATACAGGATCCCGTGTGAAGACTGCGATAAATCGTACATCGGACAAACAAATCGAAGGATACAGGTTAGATGCGAAGAACATCGAAACGCCATCGAAAGAAAAGAAAAAACTTCATCCCTAGCACAACATGTCATAAACACAGGACATAAAATAGACTTAAATGGAACAACAATGCTAGCCAACATCGAAAATAAGGCCAAACGTGTAATCAGAGAAGCCATAGAGATCGAAAAACATCCGAAAAATTTAAACACCAGAGATGATGCCCAAAGACTCCCAAATACGTGGAAAACAATTCTGCAGAAAAACGTAAAAATTAAAATAGCGAAGAAGACCACGCCCACTCTGCGCACAGGACCAATGACAAGAAGCGCAACAAGATATTTAAACTCAGCGTGCAGCGACCGAGAAATCAGTTCGCCTGTAACATCAAGACGAAGCAGAATCTGACTTGACAATGGCAAGTGTGACCTTGCCGAAACGTCGTCAAAACAATGGTTTTTCTAAAAACCAAAAATATTTAACGCGGAGTCAAACCCGGAAAACAACTGAAACCATATATATATATATATATATATATATATATATATATATATATATATATATATATATATATATATGGGTAGAAGTAATAAAAAACAGACATATAAAAGCAAGGTAAGCTTTTACCTGTTTCATCTTTGGACTCCTTCGTCTAGATTATCAATTTATTTTTTATTCTTCTTCTGAAGCTATTTTTTTGTAGCATCTTAATGCAATTTACTATTTTTGTTGGGAATAAGCCACAATTTTACTTTAAAATTTAGTTTATTTAACGTTTCGATTTCCACTTCGGAAATCGTTCTCAAAATATAAAACTAATAAATTAAACAAATTTTGTTTTTTTTTTTGTTTGGTTAATAGTTAGTTTAATAATTTAGTTTTACCTGTCTCATTTATGTTGACAATTCAGACATATATTATATATTTTAAAGCACATAACTTTGAAACGATATTGCGAGTATTTTTGAGTTGCGTTCCTGGGACGACATTATTGTAACATAGTTTATTCGATTACATGAAATCAACTTTAAAAAACCATAGCATGTAAATGGTTTTTAAAAAGACAACCACATGCAATAATGACATCTCATAGACATCCCATAGTATTCTATTTTTATTTCGCGTATGGCATTTCGACACATATACAATATTACAATAAGCATTAAAATAAACGTTAAAATTGACTCGATATAAAAATACTTAAATCATGCAAAGTTTATAGGCAAACGTCGAGGTTGTTTATATAGTTAATCGAATCGATCGTCGCAAACAGGAATCTTGTGACCCACCCTCGTAGGCTCACTGGTGGCACACCTCCGTTATGTGCTTGATATTGGCTGAGCTGTATGGCTGTATTTGGTTAAGCTGTCGGCATTCATGGATTCATTTGGTGATCATGTTAAACCCTATGGCTGCGGCTGATTCCGCAGTTTTTATTGGAGATTTTCTGGAGCGCAGTCGACTATTGGTTGCATCTTCTATATGGTTATGAATCGGCAGAGGCGTGTTGCTAAGGATCTTGTTATATTTTTTGGTAAAGCAGATTGAGTTGGTGGTCCAGCGATTATTCTCGTAGTGTTATTTAGCTAGACATCTATCTTTTTAACGTGAGCACTGTTGATCCATATTGACGCGCAGTATTCAGCGCTACGGAATAGACAAGAGCTAAAGACCTGAGCGTGGATGCCGATGCTCCCCATGTTTTGCCGCAGAGCTTCTGAATGATGTTATTTCTCTGGTTTTTATCTTCTCGGTAACTGTACTTAAATGTTTTCTAAAGCTTAACGTTCTGTCCAAGGCTACGCCTAGATATTTTGAATATTTATTGTGATTGAGTCGTGTGTGATCAAAGTGAACGTTAAGGGTTCTTGACGCCAGATTGTTGTTTAGGTGGAAGCAGGTTACTTTGGTCTTGGAGGCATTGGGGCGAAGTCTCCATTTTTGAAAGTAATTTCTCATAACCTCAAGGTCTTCCGTAAGAATCTCTTCAGCTTCTTTTAGTGACTTTGTTTGTATTAATAAAGCCCAGTCATCAGTATAGCCAAACTTTGTTGATGTTGTTGTCGGCATATCTGCGATGTAAAGGCTAGAAAGCAGTGGTGCGAGTATCGAGCCTTGTGGCAGACCATTTTTGAGTTTTCTGTGGGTGCTTACTTCGAATCTTATAGTTACTTGAAATACTCTAACGGTGAGCATATTTTATATTAATCTAGCGGTGAATTTGCAAGGAATAGTACATAAAAGTTTATAAATCATTTCTTCTCGCCAGACGGTGTCGAAAGCTGCTGACAGATCTACGAACAAAGCAGAACTCTTTAGTTATCTTTGAAATCCCGCTTCTATGTAAGTACAGAGATATAATTGTTTATTATAGTTAATAACAATTAATCTCTAACAGAGATTAATTGTTATTGTTATTTTTTTGACTTTTTGTAAGCTTTGTCCATAAAATTGTACAATTTTCAGTGACAATTAAACATATTTCTGTTCTATTCTAAAATAAATCGTTTGCACAATAAATTTTGTTTTATTTGTAACACATTTAGTCTTTTATTTTTTTGATCTGCTAGTTATGTAATATGGCTGACTGGCTAGGTTGGATCATCTTCTGTCTTGATTATGCTCCAGCTAATCTTTGTACAAGTTTTCTCCATTATTTTATATTTTTTTCTCTGTTTTGGACAATTTTTTCACTAATTCCAAATTGTTTACGGATCTGTTATTAGATGTTATCTTCAATACTCTAATGGGTAGGTTTATATATCACGAAAAAGAAGCAGACTTTGAAAAATTTTAATTTCATTTGAGTTTAAGGTGTTTTACAATAGGAATTTTTTATCAAGATCATTTTTTGTTAAAATTAACAATAATTCTCGTCTAAGACCCATTCTGAAAAATATTTTATAGCTACTTTTTATGACCTTATAAAAAAACATGAAATGTTTTCCTAATTAAAACAATCATTATATTAAAATTTTCAAACTTTGTACTAATTCCGTTAGATAAATAGTGAAGTGCCGTAAAATTTAAATTTAGCGCCCTTGCATTTTCGGATATGTCTGCCATATTAAGAGGCCACTTTTATGAATTTTCATAGCAATTAGATTCCCTCTTTTGTTTTTTTGGTCGATGGCTATCGTACTCGAAAAATAGCGCTTGTTTTAAAGAACTCCATATCAACTTATACTCTCAAATACTATTTTATTAAAAGTAATTTATTTAATTTAATTTTTTTAGTCTATGTGATATTCTCTTTACAATATATTCAACAATTAACTTTTATTACATAGCTATACAAACTTTAATTATATTTTTATTACTTTTAACTATAGTATTTAAATATGAATTCTACACTATAGCATTTACATTTAAAATACACCTCCTGTAAATTATACTAAAATAGAATTTCTCATGTTGGCTGAAAACCAATTCTCTTAATGCATTGCGAACTACTTGTGTCGCTTCTGTACATATCTATAATCTACGTATTCCTCTATTATTAATATAGAATGAGATTAGTAGCTTACATTTAGTAACCATCAGTTTAAGATATTTGAGAGAGGAAAGACAATTTAAAATTAAGTAATAATAAAATACTCTTACCAAGGCATAACATTTTTGTAAAGCAATAGATATGGATAATAAAATAATAAATGCGACAATTATAAAAATTGTGCTTTTAACTCAACAGAAATTATTATATAGGTAAAATACAAAACTTAGTATATTCTTATATATTGAAGTCTACAGAAAATATCCACTTTTTTGATGCCAAAACATTGTGGCCTATTTCATAGGCCACACATTTCATAAATATATCTCTAGAATAAATATAAATATATTTTAAATAACTTAATTGTATAGAACATTACTTTCATCAAACAATCACATTACACCTATCTCTAATTCATTGGATAAAATCTGTCTCCTCAAGAACTTCCCCGTTTACTGTCAAACAATTACAATAGCAGACTTAGGTTCTCCAATCAACAATACAGGATAGTTTGAACCATGTTCTTTCAACCATCAATTAATAGAGTACCGGCATGTAAGTAATGTTTTATTTATTTGTTCATTTATTAATTTATTACAGTTTAATAGACTATTTTACCAATTTGTGGGTCTTACCTTGTCTGCTTAAACATTTTATTCATTTTGAAAAACCACAGACATGTAATATTGGCATAGTTACTGTAATTTATATCATCTATCTTTATTTATCTTTATTAGACAACACCCTAATATGGGTTTATTATTTCAGCATTTATTTAACTTTGTATCGAGACCTGAAGATGCTTTGCATATTGTAAAAAGCGAAACCGGTCGTCTGGATAGTTAAATTAAATTGATTGTAAGTAAGTCTAACAAGGTTTTAACTTAAATTTAAACCCGTGGTAAATTCAAGAATAATATTTTTTTTACTTCTGTCTTTGAGCCTTGAATATCGTAATTTTGCGTTTTCTTAGTTTTATGTTATTTATAACTCGAAAACGATCCAGTTTACAGAAAAACTATAATAGACCTATTTTGTGTAGAATGATCCAATGAATTCATTCGATCATTCTGAAAAATTTGATTGGGCCGAAAAAATTCATTAACAGGTACAATTTTTCTAAAAAAATTGTTTAAAAAAATTTGAACAACTTTGTCTAATTACAGTTTTAGGAGGAACTCATTAACCTGTTATTAGTGACTCAGCATTTTATACAAAAGCTGTATTTAAAGCTACTTTACTAACAAATTATAATGTAATGATTTTATACAGTTTAAAGAAATCATTTATTCTTTAAAGTTATTAATACTCTTTGTTCTTACTTTACTGTAAATCTTATAAACTTTACGATAATAAATGTAATAAAATCTATACAACGACCCATGAAACATTTTTTCAAAAAACAATGTATTTTCTGAATAATACATAGTCTCTACTTCTTCCGTTTTTATCGGGATTTCTCATTTATCTCGAAAATAAAGCTTGTACTTTTCAGGCCATACATTTTTATTGTTTACAAACACAGCTTTATTTGGGTCAAAAACAAAGGAAGCTTCTAAACCGAAAGCCATTTTTTGTACATAGTTTTAACAGGATTAGGGGAGATCGATAAAGCAACTTACAATCTTATTTATATTCCAATCAGATAGAGCCTCTTTCGTCTAGTGTAACTTACGAGTTTTGGCGAACGTTTGGCAAATGTTTGATGCAATGCCAACTGCGTCTAGTCACATTTTATGTGCTTGTTATAGGTCAGCTATATTTGGAAAATTTATAAATCAATGTAACTCTTATACTTAAAAATTCATTATAAGAAATTTTATTACTCTCGTTGGAATAGATAATTAACTTTGCTCTAAATTTCATTTTATTTGATCCTACCCCATACACAAATATTTAAAAATAAACATATAACAAGCTTTAATTTGATCTGTGTTACATTAAATTAGAACCAATAGGTTAAGCAAAACTAACGATTGAAAATCCAAGAATGTCAAGTTTCCGTTATTTTTAATATTTAAAATAACTTTTGTAAAAATTATTTTTTTTTATGAAAAATAAATTTATTTTAACTTTTTGAAGTTATACTTCTATACGCGCGTTCGACATTAGAAATTTGTACAGGAGTGAATCGGCAAAATCATTATATATGTAAGATATAGGTAAGAGAGAGAAGATATATTTTCTATCTCTTTCTCTCTCGAGAATAAAAATGTTCCTTTTGTAAATATATTTAATATTTATTAATATTATTTTATATTAATTCGGTAGATATATACATTTGGCCAATGTCTTTTACAAATAAATATTCTTCCTGGAACTTGTATGATTCGTAATAACCATTCCATTTTTGGAATACAATAAATAAATAAACACAAACATACAATACAACAAAAAAATTGAAATCTTAATAATGTTCTTGTCACACCTTATTATTTAAGGTTACTGGTCGAATGAGTTGAAGCACGATATTTAGACCAGAAGTCGCTAGTTTGGTCCCAATGAGGCAATATATTTTTTTAATTAGTATTTCCTGATTTTTGTCACTTTGGTTTTAAAAATCAAATAATGGAAAAATCGTAATGTATTTTTTAATATTGTTTCCATAATGTTATACATTATTTAATTTTCCAAACTATTTTATTTATCATTGAATATTTAGTACATATAGTAGTCATAAGCGTAGAGATGAAAGGGACAAATATAATAATTGTTATTTTAAATTTCTTTTATGTATATGTTTATATGTATGAAGAGATTATTCTTTCACCAAGAGTTAATTTAATAAGATTTTCTCAATTTAGTGGGGATTTTGAAACGGTGCCAAAAAGAATCACAAAAATCCAGGGACCTAATAATTTATACAAGTAATTTCAAATAATATATTAATTTCTCCATAGTCACATTTAAAAGTATCTTACAAAATGGCGTTAAGGCGCTATTAATAAAACTGAGGCTTAGTTCAGTTACCCAAAATTTAGTAATTTAAGTTTTAAGGTTTAGAAAAGAGTTGTTTGTGTTATTTCGTTTTTTTTTCACGTTAGCATATTGAATAAATTCAATCATTTTGGCTAGAATATATGTTGAATATGTTGTAATTATCTCCACAATTTATGAGAACAAACTATATACTAAAATGTTTGAGCTTTTTAATATTTTTTATTATTAAGGACTCAATAGTTATTGTCTGTCTGTTTTTCTGCCTTTATGCGCTATAACTATAAAGGAAAATCCTAAAAACTTAATACTTGATACATAGCTTGGTCCAAGGTCAAACCCTATTGAATTTCTTCTTCTTATTCTTATTCTTTATAAGCAATTCTGCTTGTTCACTGGCGAATTAATACATCTATGGAAGGTTGTCAATCCGTCTTTTGCCCAGCCGTCCGATACTTCTGGTGACTACCTTTTGCTATTTTGATGACACGGATCTCCCCTATTCTGCTTATGGGGTTATTCCATTTTAATTTTTTTATTCTCATTTTATGATGGGGTTATTCTTAGTTTCTTATAGTGTCTTCATTATTGGTCTTACACTGACTTTATAAATTCTTAGTTCATCTCAGTGTTAATATGTCTGTTTACTGTGTCTAATATAGTGTTATTAAAACATCCTGTCAGTCTATTTGCTTTTTGTACTTGATTTCTTACTTCTTTGTCCAATACTCTATAGCTGCACAATATAGCTGCACATTAGTAATAATGGCATTTAATTTCCATTACTTTTCATCAAAATATTGATTCAATTCTTCATTTACTATACTCCCATTACAAGTCAAATGTTGTTTATATATAGCAAACGATGCACCATATACGTATATACCTAATTCTGTTAATTTTTCTACTCTCTCTTACCTATAGCATTACATATGTAATGATTGTGCAGATTGACTCCCATATAAATTTGTAACGGCGAACGCGTGTATAGAAATATAACTTCTACCGGTAGTCCCACTGGACTGCCTTACCCGTTTTTTAATTATAAATCGAATAAGACTGTGGGATAGAATTATAGGATCTGATCGGTTAATTCCTCTTTGAGATATAAAAACTATTTTGTAAAAAAGGAATGGGTCTAATTATAAACAGTATCTGTTTTTGACCATTTACCATTGGAATTTTTTAAAGGAGGTATGGACTCTTGTGGCCCTTTTAATTTTCTCGTCACTTTCCATAAAGAACAGTTTGTACCTTTGAACGGTCATATTTTCTAGTTAAGTTTGGACTCCCTTATTTTTGCTTCTTTTAACAGATTTTCAAGTTTTCTGGTAATTCTGTTTAGGTTTGCTGTGTCAATGGGTGCGTGTGTGTGTTTTGCCACTTTCTCCTTAGTTTTTTTTTCTCTTTAATCAAGCTTTTTGAACTTAGAGAACAATTTATGCTTTCCTTCCATATTGTCTGTTTATTGCGCCTTTTGTATGGAAGTAGTAAGATATTGTATAGCATTTTTAATTTGTACTTCTGTTTTGAGTGGCAAGTTCATTAATATTTGTTCTGTGAGTGCACTTCGAAATATATTCCAGTTTATTTAGTTATTAGTTAGGACTGGAGGTTTACTTCTAAGAATGACTTTGGAATCTAGGTCAATTAGAAAGGGAGAATGGTCTGACGAAAGGTCCCAACATGATTCTGTTGCGCAGTAGTTAAGAGATGTACCTTTAGTCACACAGAAATCTAAAAGATCGGTTGTTTTATTTAAATCTGTAGGCCAATAAGTTGGTTCTCCTTTAGATATACATTATAGGTTGTTTTCCATTAATAATTTCAGGAGTTGTCTACCCCTTGTTGTGATAACTTTAGAGCCAAAGTGGTAATGTTTGCAGTTAAAGTCTCCTACTGCCATGAATTTGTGTCCAAGAGAACTAAAGTAGGTAATAAAGTTGTTTTGGTTAATGGATTGGCTAGGAACACAGTAGACTGCAGATAAGGTAAGGTTGTCTAGGCAGTCTTCAATGGCGATGTTAGTTGATTGTAAGTACTTTTCACTGAACTTATTTAACTCTTTAATAACGTGTTCTGAAAACTATTTTTCATTATTTGAAAATTTTTAAAATTTTTTAAATTTTAAATTAAATTTCTTAAATTAAAATTTAAGATTTTTAAAAAGAGATATCTTTTCCAAATCCAAATTCTTATAATGCAGAAGAAAAAACCAATCAAAATAATCCCAATGATGGACTTAATATAGACGATGACGATCCATTTTCTAATAATGATGATTTCTATGATGTTAAAGATTATTTTCCCAGTGTGACATGTAGTGATACTGGTGAAAAATTAAGATGTTTCTACCAAAGTCAAAGGAATCAGTACTGACAGAATAGGTCACGAGTTAATAGAAGAAGCAGTAAGTCTAAAGGATCAATTGAAAAAATATCTCTATGTATCCAATGATGAAGTATGTAATACTGGTAATAATTCCAATGACGAAGATAGTATAAATACCGACAATATAAATAAGAAGCCAACTAAGAAAAGGAAGCTACAAAATAAATCCAGTATTTAACAAGCCGGTAAAAAACAAATCCGACATTCGGGCAAATGATTGTGTAACCTACGAAAACGGAACTCAATGCCAGAAAGGAATATGTTAAGAAAAGCAGTAAAGCAAGTCAAATCTAGGAAACCACCTTGTTCATGTAGGAAGAAGTATTATGACAAATTATCATAAAATGAGAGACAAGAAATTTTCGATAGATATTGGAGTAAAGACAACAGCAATGATATAAAAAGACATTTTGTTAGATCGTGTGTATAAAGTCAACCGATAGCTCGCTCCAGAAAACGAAATAAAGAATATAGCAAACCAAAGGAAAATAGCCTTTTTTACAGTTTTATTATTAATAACAAGAATGTTGGCGTTTGCAAAGTTATGTTTTTGAATATTTTAGGAGTTTCAAATAAAGTGGTTGTAAACGTCTTACGAAAGACAGAACAAGGAGGTCTGATACAACCAGACCTAAGAGGGAAGCACACTCATAGCAATAAAACGTTACCTAAAATTATTGAAAATGTTAAGAATCATATTTCATCCTTTCCTTCTTATGAGAGCTTTAATACCAGCAAGAAACCGCTAAAAAATATTTAGGATCAGAATTAAATATCAATAATATATACAGCCTTTATACAACCTATTGTGCTGAAAATAATGTTTATTCAAAATTGGTTGCTAAACAGTGGTTGTATTATAATGTGTCTAATAAACAATTTAACATTTCCTTTAACTTACCTGGTACAGACACTTGTGACTTTTGTGATTTATTTAGTGCTATGCTCACCAATGAACTAAATCTAGAGCAAAGAAATAATGTAACAGTTATTAAGGAGGCGCATCTTGAAGAGTCAAAGCAGAGATACGATTTAAAAAATCGAGATATTAAACTTTTCATGGATAATCCGAAATATAAAGTTCTGACTTGTGATCTCCAGAAGTGCTTACCTACACCTTTCATTGCAAACAGCATCAGTTTTTATAAAAGAAAATTATGGACATTCAATTTTACGATTTTTAATTTCTTCGGCTCGTCAGTATACTGCATGATGTGGGACGAAAGTAAAGCAGCTCGTGGCGGAAAAGAAATGGTTTCTTGTTTATTAAAATGGGCAAATAGTGCAATACCTGACTCTACTATTCAACAAATAATCATATGGATGGACAACTGTCATTGTCAAAATAAAATACGTGGCAGCAGAACGATTTCTCATTCAAATGGTCCAGTGGTTGCTTTAATAATATTTTCGGTGATATTTTTACATTTAATGACCAAACGTGTGCCGTTGCATATTCTGAGTGAGTTTAACCTTCCTACTCTCCCGAAGTAAATGTTACATTCTTTGTCTATGGGTACGGGTGAGTGAACCCAATGGATAAATCTCATACCTGTTGTGAACTAAATTCAATTTTTTTTGATTAATTCGTAGAAGCTTTTGTAGTTTCATGTTATCGATGTATCAAAAATATAATAAAACTTTATATTCAATTAAAATTTTATATTTATCTAATGCAACTTTTACAAAAGATATTTGAATGATCAGGACTAATAAACCTCTTACATGCTTGACATCTTACGAGATTTTTTGTCTTTTTCCCATCCGAAGTCTTTACACTTTCCACGTTTTGGACATTTTTCATTCGGGTAGTTCGACATTTTTCTGTTAAATTATATACCAATTCTTTTATAAAAAGACTTCTTTTATGTAGTTTGTTCCCATTATATTGAGGATTTGATGCATATATAACTCATATGCGTTAATTACCGCCAAATCTAAGACAATATAGAATAAGCAAAGTGGCCACCTTCTAGTTCCTCTTTTGCAGGTATAAGCTGACTCTATAATTTATCTGTTGTATCTATACCTCCTTTGGTTCTATTTTATTCTAAAATAATATCTGGTTTCTTATGTTCTTGCAATGACACCTGGTCATCTAACTGCATCGAGGACAAAAGAATAACAGCATACAACGCAATAAGTAAAACCCACAAATTTAGTAAGAAAATATGTAGCACTTGAGCCACCACTTACCTTACACGTGACTGAAGTGGTGGATATTTGTTCCAAACTGTCCCAACGCAAACAGTATATTCTAAATCTTCTTGTTTAGGAACTTCTATTTCGTTTTTCGAAGTTTTGCTTTCATCTTTGTCATCATCAACCGTAGATACATGACCTTCTTCAGAAAATTCTTCATCTACTAACTCTTCATCACTAGTGACGGTTTCTAAATTGGTAGATTCATAAACTAATTTTCGAAGCCTAATTGAGATTTTTGCTTTAATCTGTGCCTTCTAAGAATTGCAAGGCAAAACAGACGTTGATAAAGATGTTATTAGAGACATGAGGAATCTAAAAATTGCATTCCACAACATATCTCCTTAACTAAGCAAAAATCCTTAGCGAATTGGTTTCTAGTACTCGTACAGAGTATATCGGAATAAAAGGAAAAAGACAGTTAAGATTTGATTTCACGTATAATGCGTCTGTGTATCTGTTTATACGTATTTCGCCCTAAATTGGCTCTTCGGAACGGCTATTCACAGTCGCTCTGAACGTGAAAATAAATCTTTTCTGTCTTAGAAAGCAACTCTAACATGGCTTCGTATGGACGCAAATAGCTACATCTGATATTAAAATCCGTAAACTAATTTTCGAAACCAAATTCAAATATTGCTTTGATCTGTCCCTTCTAAGAATTGCAAGGAAAACAGACGTTGATAAAGATGTTATTAGAGACATCGGGAATCTAAAAATTGCATTTCACAACATCTCCTCAACTAAGCAAAAATCCTTACAGGATTGCTTTCTAAGACAGAAAAGATTTATTTTAACGTTCAGAGCGACGGTAAATATCCGTTCTGAAGAGCCCTTTTAGGGTGAAATACGTATAAGCAGATACACAGACGCACTGTACGTGAAATCAAATCTTAACTGTCTTTTTCCTTTTATTCCGATATACGCTGTACGAGTACTAGAAACCAATTTCAGCAAATGTTTGACTTCTTTGTCTTCTTCTTTAACGTACCTACGTACCATCTCAGACACTGCATTAGACTATGCACACTTGGTATTTCAAAAGTAATGTCAAGATTAAAATAACTACTATATATTTTATTTTTTGTACTTGCATTCTATTTTTTATACATTTTTAAAAATATTTATTTAACAACTATTTTCCAACTCAACAAAAATGTTCCTTGGTCGCTTTCTATAATCAAATAACCAGATTTTTATATAAAATTCAAATTCAGTTTACTGTCGTTTGTCCTTTTGTTGAATAATTTCTTTTAGCCTATTCCATTCTGTTTTCAATTTTCTTTTTCTCTGATTTTAGAATTTTAATAAAGATTTTCTAGCTTGGGTTCCTTCAGGCGATTGAGAAAGTAAACACAAGTGACATCACCCTTGGGCCAATGGATTAAATTTTGAATAGGTGGAAAAAAAATACACCGTTTGAAAAGAATGTGTATCTAAATAAGCAAAATCGATCCCCGTTGCCACGAATATTTGTACTTTTTTTAATGAAAAATGCAAAATGTTAGTAGATATTTATATATGTATAAATATATATATGTGAAAAATGCATCTATTTTTAAATTAAATTCATTATAACTACTATTAACAAAAAAATGGTGATCAGTAATTTACTTGTTATTTTTAACTACAACTAAATAAGAAGCCTTCAGTAAAAATCTCTTATTTTGTAGTCGTGTGAGGGCTAATATTCTATAGTATATTTGAAAAATAAGCTGGAGTAAATTCTCAGAAAAAAAAAACTAAATTGTTAAGCATACTGTAGTACGTGTGCTTTTCGTACAACGTCAATATTTTAGCTTATTTTACGTGGGTTCGTAAAATTTAGTTACCTGCTATTGTTATAACAGTAGGCTAGGGATGATTCAGCTGGTCATAGACGTACTTTAAGGGAATTACATTATTTGTTTCGGTTTATTAGATATTTAAACCATTTTCAAAGCATATTATATTTATATAAATCTGTTTATTTTAGTAGCCTTATTTATGGTTATTTTTGTCGTTATGATAATAACCCATTAAATAACAAGAAATAAAGAAACTCTTAAAATAAATAGGTATTTAGTTAATGGTCTTTTGATAGTTTAGATAGAAAAAGTCGATTAGCGAAAGATGGTTTCCGATAAATGTGAACGCTATTTTAAATAGTATAAATTTCGATTTTGTTTGGAAACCCAATGATTAATAAAATGGTTAATTGTCTTTAAATAGTCAGTCATTAATATCAGAATATTTTTGTTCAGTCGATTAGAAGCAAGTGAAGAGATCTGACTCAGTTGTTTTTTGCAAGAGTGAATAGTGAGTTTATAAAATATGTTATTAACCTGTGATTATACACCAGTTAAAAAATTAAAGTTGAATCATTTATCACTTAACCTTTTCGTTAAGTGATAAATGATTATCCTCAATGTCTACAATTATTTTAAGCAACACAATCCTTCCAATACTGTTGATAGTATAGTTGAAATTTCGTCTAAAGTAATGGGATATTCAAAATCAACTGTCTATAATATTTTAAAAGAGCAAAAATCAGCTTGTATAACCCCACCTAAACCGAAAAAAGAAAGACCAAAATTGTCGAAAATGAATATGGATGAATTTTTCAAAAATGCAATTCGTAGAATGGTCCACTCATTTTTTTTTAACAAACAAATACCAACTTTGGATAAAATTTTACAAGCCATTACCGATGATCCCGATTTATCCACAATAAGTAGAGACAAACAGCTGTGGAAAGTTTGGATGAGGTAAGCTTTAAGTATGAAAAAGTTAGCAGGCAGTCAATGCTTATCGATTCCGAAGAAATTGTATGTTGGAGACGAGACTACCTCAGAAAAATAAAAAAAAAAATGAAGAGGGGAAATACGAACATTTATTATTTAGACGAAACGTGGGTTAATGAAGGGCATACTGTAGGGAGTGTTTGGAAAGACAAAATTATAAAAACATATCGACAAGCATTTCTGGAAGGATATTCAACTAGTTTCAAGGAACCAACAGGTAAAGGTCGACGATTATTTGTTACCCATATAGGTAGTAAATGGATTTCTTAAGAAGGGTTTACTTTAGTTTGAATCAAAAAAGACCTGTGATTATCACGAAGAGAAGAACGGAGACGTGTTTGAAGAATATTTCGAACAGATGATTGAATTCATATCTAAGAATTCAGTTATTGTGATGGACAAGTTACCACTCTAAATTAGTTGAACGTTTACCAACTACTCAATCGAAAGATGAAATTGCAATGTTGTAATGTAAACATAGCAAGGAAGTAAAGAAGGAAAAATTAAGAGGTAATTAGCCTAGTAAAGAGTAATAATTATTTAAGTAATTATTATATATTCCAAATTAATAAAGAATAAATTCGACACAGTTTAACGTATACATTTCAAATTAAAAACAAAACAATTGACCCAGTTTAACACAAGCCTGAATGTTAAAAAAATTACGACACTTAGACCTTGTTGGAAATTAATACAAGGTACGAATTGTTAAACAAGTGGTAAGAATTGAGCTGACTAATAAGTTTTACACAGCGTGATCCAGTTTAACACATGGAATAGATGGCATAATCAGCGAAAACGCAGAAACAAATCTTCACTTCGGACGTGACAAAACAATCTAAGGTACGAGTTGGCAATAGATAAAAACGGAACGAAGCGGGCCAGCGTCCAGTAAGAGCGCGGCGCCCGAGAGTGGCCCCACGCCAGCGGAAGACTAGTGGGAAGTTGGCACTCTAGAGCGCTCCACGCCAGAAGTGTGGAGATCGGACGATACGCAGCCAGTGAACGCGCTATTTAACTCGATGGGATAGTGTGACGTATAAGTGCCGGCAACTGGAGATTCGAAAGTTCGCGATCTCGAATCCCTGTAGAACTGGAGCCGTATTCATTAGCTAGAGCCTAAATACGCTAAGGTAACTAAGATCTATATACTAACCCAAGGTATATCTAATGATACGGAATTGTCCGACCTTTAATTCCTTGCTTGTCTCTTCTCGTCTCCCTTCGCGCCTGGTCGAACATTATTGGTCATAACTGATATTTTGTAGTGTACAGTCTATTTGATACATTGTAAACTCGAAATTTGTTTTTGTTATTCCTGGCCGTTAGAGGTAGAGAATAGAAGAGATACACATTTCGCTTATGCAGTGCTCCGGTTTCTAACGTAAGCCCATAGCCTCTCACTCTTTGCAGGACCTTAGACCGAGAAGTCCTTAATCTCCTTCCTTCCAAAAATTCCCCTACCCTCTTGTAAATCCGCGAGGGCAAAACCAGTCAGTCCAGACTAGTGGAACCAGTAAGTCTTGCCCCGCTCGCAGGGATAAGTATCCCCTAAGAATTGTAGATGCATTGATAAGGATATTGAGACAGACGTCTTCTACAATGGTGACAGATTTATTAGAGTGGAGACAATTCATTAGAGGGGTTTATTAGATTTATTTACAGCTTCAATCCTAAATTATTACAGCTAGCCACTCCAATTTACTACAATGTGGTTAACTTCTAAGAACTTAATCTTTGACAATACAATGACAAAACCAGAATTATTAGAGCTTACTAAAATTAATAAACAAAATTATAAAAAATATGTCAATAAGGAGATTGTCAAAAAACGAGGAATTGAAATACTTCGCCTACCACCGTATCATTGCGAGCTAAATCCGATTGAATTAGTATGGGCTGAAGTTAAAGGTAACGTTGCTCGAAATAATACAACTTTTAAAATGTTAGATGTCACTAATCTTTTTTATAAATCAATATCCGAAGTAACGACTGAACATTGGCAAAAATATATTACGTTATGTAATATTATGTAAGTTATGCACAAACGTGCAACGTGTATTTAGGCGCAAAATATCCAAATTTCTGGATACAAATTTCTCTGTTAAATTAGACAGTCATCAAGAAAAGAATAAAAATTAACATATATAACGAAAATGTCAATTTTTCAGTGGAACATAAACGGTTACTATACAGAATTAGAAATGTTTAAATTATGAAGGTGAGAATTAAATACTCACCTTCACATTAATCACAGCAGCAATAATGTGGAAATAAATAAACACAATTATTCATACATCTAGATCTGGAATAGCCAATATATTAGCTTTATCCTTCGAATCATATTCAAGTAATGAAAACTTTTCTTAAGAGTTTTTACAATTTAAAACCAAAGAAGAATAAAAAGAATTTGATTATGTTAAAAGCGATAACCAACCAATAAATGCACCAATACTAGAAGAAGAGTTAACTGAATCTATAAATTCTATTAAAAACTCTACTTACTAAAGATATTTAACAAAATATGGCTTGAAGGAGTGTCTCCACAGACTTGGAAGAATGTTTACGCAGTACTTATCCATAAACCTGGTAAACCACGTACAGACCCAAACTATTACCGTGCAGTATCGTTAGGATATGCAATGAGCAAAGTTCTCGAAAAATTAATTAACCAACGCCTTATTTGGATACTCGAGCAAAGATCTGTTCTATCTGACTAACGAAGTAGATTTCGTAAAGATAGATCAACTCTAGACAACTTAGTTGCCCTCGAGTCTAAAATACATAAAGCCCAAGCCAATAATTAAACCTGCATGGCGGTATTTTTTGGTATAATCAGAGCATTTCACACAGTTTGGCGCCATGGAATAATTAAAACTTTACAGAAATTAGGTATACAAGGAAATATGCTGAACTACACCACAAACTTTTTAAAAAACCGAAGCTTCCAAGTAGAAGTAGACGATTTTATTTCTAAAACAAGTATACAGGAAAATGGTACCCCTCAAGGATCATCGATTAATGTTACTCTTTTTCTTATTGCTATTAATAGTATTATGGAAAATAATACTCCACCAGTCAAGAGCAGGCTATACAGATGATCTCATAATTTATTGTTAAGGAGAAAACATAGAACTAATTAAACAAACCTTACAAGATACTATTTCTGAATTAGAAAAATGTTCAATTAAATCGGGAATGAAATTTTGCTCCAACAGAAGTAAAGGTATACATTTCACCAGAAAACATAATATTAGTAGTCCAGAACTTACAATCTTTAATACAAAAATACATTGGGATGCAAAATTAACCGGACACTTATGATTTTTCCTAAAAATGGGAGTTTAAAAGAGTTTAAGATGTTCCCAATTAAGTATTTAATAATAGACAAAATTTAAAAGTCAAATTTATTACAACTCAAGAATGTTACTCAGAAAAAACAATAAACAATTCAAAAAATTTAAAAATCCGCAAAGAAAAAAATATTATTTTTTAATTTAGTATAAACAATTTTTATGGAAAACAATGTTTAGTAGAGTGTATTACCTTCACGAGCCCTAATTACAGCCCTTATTCGATCAGGCATACTTCGGATCAAGGTAGCAAAGTCTGTTTGAGGGATTTGCTCCCATTCGTCACGAACTGCTTGCTCTAAATCATTCATGGTTTCGAACTCGCCATGGTTACATCGAATACGTCGTCCCAGAATATATCATGCATGATCTTCCAAACATTTCTGAATATACCGTTGAGCGTTCAAACTGCCCCCTTGAATTGTAACAAGTTCTGTATGAGCCTCTAGGGAAATGCCTGCCCACACTATTATACCACCTCCACCAAATTGAACTCTCGGAGCAAAACAACATTGCTGATAACGTTCACCAGTTCTTCTCCATATCCTATGCCATCCATCCGATGAGTATCTGTTAAATCTTGATTTAGCCGTGAAAAGCACAGCACTCCAATCGTCAACACTCCAATTAAGATGTTCGCGAGCGAACTGTAAACGTTGCCTCTGATGATCTGCTGTTAATAGAGGTCCCGTGACAGGTATTCTGGACCTTAATCCATATTCATTTAAGCGTAGTGTTTCTATAGACATCATTTAATCGTTGAACAAGTACTGGTGCTGATAATGTACGATCGCGTAATGCTTGTAACCTAACAAAGCAATCTTCAACTTGACTTGTGGTTCTTTGTCTACTTTGACCTGGTCTCCTAGTGTATTGTCCTGTTTCCCGAAATCTTTGTATTGCATCAAACACTTTACTTCGAGAAATTCCTAAAGCATTTGCGATGTAACGAATGCTCTTCCCATCATCCTGTAAAGCAATAGCTTGTGCTACTTCTTCTGGTGTCATACTTTTTTTAATGCAAGTTTTAAACAGGAGACAATCAAAAACCTACAGCTGAACTTATAATCAGGTACAGTACCACAATAAACTTAAATTAATACTAAGCCAATATTTCACATTAATAACAAAACGTATGTGTAAAAGTGTTTTTGTTCGCAAAAAACATCTAAACAGGTTCAAACAAGATAAAAACTTCGCTAATAAGGCATAAAATACAATTTCAAACAACTTAAACAAGTTTCGATCTAAACACCAACAAAAAACAAAAAAAATTGAGTGTCCGGTTAATTTTGCACCCCAGTATAGAATATGTTGATTGTATCAAATTCCTTGGAGTTAATTTTGATAAACATTTAAATTTTAAGCAACATCTTAAAACCTCTTGTCAACAATATTTGAACATAATGAAAGTCCTATCTACTGAAAATTGGAGATGTGATCAAGATATCCTATTGACAGTATATAAAAGCCTTATTAGATATAAAGTCGATTACGGTTCAATAGTGTATGGGTCTATCAGTCAATCACTTGCAAAAAAGAGTTGCAAACAATTCAAAATGCTGCTGTAAGAATAGCCTTAAAAGCTTTTTGTATTACACCTACAGATAGCTTACTATGTTTAGTAGGATAAATGTCTCTGGAATTAAGAAGACAATATCTTAGCCTAGCATATGCTGCAAACATTTTAGCAAATAGTGAAAATTCCATCAGAAACAATGTCTTTGCTTCTCGTTTTCACACAACATAGCTTAACAAAAAAAGATTTAAACATCCTTTTTATGAAAGACTTAATATATACATGACCAGTAATAATATTGTCTTCCCTAAAATATACCAAACCACCCTTTTAACTGTTTCCCCTTGGATGGTCAGAAAACCCTTCCTAGAGTTTAACAAAGACTAGTAATCAACTTAATGCTTCCTCTATGGTTAAACAATATTACAGTAAGATTGATGAGTACCAGCGTTACCAACATATTTATACAGATGCCTCCAAATCAAAAAAAGGAGTAGGATGTGCCCTCATACACAACGACTACTGCTTCATACAAAATCTTAAATTTTAGCACAGTATATACAAGCGAATGCCAACTTAGACAGGTGCCTAATACTAACAGATTCCTTTAGATCCATGAGTAACTTAGACACCATTTACCCAACTCATCCATTATTGATAAAGAACTATTTGTACCAACTTCAGTAAAAGAATGCGATTGCAAAATGTATGTGGATTCCGTCACATATAGGTATAAATGGTAATGAAAGAGTAGATACTGCCGCCAAATCTTCATTTAACAACGAAGACTTGACAGAACCTACCTATAAGAAAAATTTTCATCACTGGATTAACTCGACATTGAAAGAACGGTGGCTTCAAGAATGGAATCAATCTCAACAAAAACTATGAGACATAAAAACAACAGTTACAAGATGGAAGAATAAGTGTAGCAACAGGAAAGACCAAACTATAATAAACAGACTGAGGTTAGGACATACACGCTTAACACACCATATTACTGGAAGTGCTCATCCAATATGCGGTAAGTGTTTCAACAGTTTAAGTGTCCAACATTGCTTAATCAAATGCCCTATTCAAATGAGAGAAAAAAGTGTAACCTACCGACAACGCAACGCGAGTGTCTAGAAGAAAACTGTATCTGTTCGTCAGTTTTAAGTTTTCCAAAATCAATAGGAATATACAACCAAATATAAACATCAGTGCGTGTACAAATAAATGGGTCAATGCTTCTGTTAAACAATGTACTTAGTTAAACTCAGATTTATGTATGTAAAATTCTGTGTATGTCAAAATCAGTATTTAAGTATCCAAAAATGTAAAAAAAAACAATGTAATACCAAGCGGCGCTAATACAGAATGGATGTGCCTTAATTGTAAATAATTTAAAAAAGTTAACAACTTACTAATTTAAACACCGTAGTTTACTTTTAATATTAAAAAGAGCTTTAGGTATTATGAAACTGGGTGTGACACTTTAGTCTAAAGTGAACATTAGTTAATGTTCATGAAGAAACCACCAATTAATGACGGAGTATTAGTCACTACCAGAAATATTGTCATGTTGCCGCGTCATCTGTTGAGTTTTCAATCAGTGTTCTGTGACTTTTGTACTCGTGGTATCATCGATTTTTGAGATTATCTTGTGAAAACCGTTTATTTATTTGTCAAAATGAAGAAACAGCTAAATAGTCGAAGAACTTGTGGCTTCATTAGTTAACTATTTTGAAGAATAACGGAATAATAATAGCCCTTTGTTACCCTTAAACGCCGTGCAAGAGGTAATATGCGAATAAAATATCTCATTACTTTACTTTACAAAAATTTGTATTATTTTAGCGTGTAGCTGCTGCTTTAAAAATCAGTGTAAGAACAGTAAGCAGCATATGTCAAATGCAGAAAAAAGGTGAACAGATCGAGTCACCAAAGTAAAAGCGTTGCACTAATAAACGAGTAACAAATACAACAACTTTAAATACAAACTCTATTTATAATATGTACCAGAGAAGTAAGTATGATTCTAACAAATATACATTTGACATAATTTTATTTCTGTATGCTTTTAAAACAGCACGTAATAGTCCAATCATTGTGGTCATAACTTAAAGATAAAGAATTATTTAACGGCGGTACCACTTCTTTAAAAAGATTGCTCAAAGAACTTGAGTTTGAGTGGATGAAGGATAATCCACGACGAGAATTTATGGAATTACCTAACGTTGTTTGTAAAAGAGTACAATTCTTGAGAACTTATAAAGTAGCGAAGGATGAAGGTATATACCAATTCGTGTTTCTCGATGAAACTTGGATATTTCAAAATGGGATCATTGGTCATTTTTGGCAAAATAAAAATATAAAGAGTGTTAAAACTACTAAAACGGATGGCAAAAGGTTTGTTGTATTAACATAAGTTGTTATATGAACATTTAAATAATATTATTGCTATTGCAGATATATTAGACTCCATGCTGGAAATGAAACCGGATTTATAGAGGATGCCGAAGCAATATTTTGTTCAAAAACTCAACTTAGTGATTATCATGGAGAAATGAACCAGGCAAATTTCTTGAAATGGTTTAAATATCAGTTGCTGCAAAACTTAGAGAATCCTTCTCTAATTGTACTTAATAATGCACCTTATCACAGTATGTTATTGCACAAAACTCCGAATACAGGATGGTCAAAAAGTGCTATTGAGGAGTGGTTGACAGAAAAAAACATTCCCTATTTCCATATGATGTTCAAAATAGAACTGTTGCTCATCATTTCTCAGTAAATATGCAGATATAATCTTACACATAAATGTCATTTATTTTAATATTTTTTTTAGAATTAAACCACAAATCAAGTATATAGTCGACGATATGGCAGAACGATATGGACATAAAGTTTTACGTCTTCCTCCTTACCATTGTCTCTTTAACCCTATTGAATTAATTTGGAGCATAGCAAAAAATTATTACAATAGGCACATTGGTAGAGATGGTAAAAGCGCTAACAACTACCTAAACATGTGGCATGATACACTTTACATGATTACTCCTGATATGTGGAAAAACTCTATTAACCATACTGAAAGAGAAATATTTAAATAATATGAGAGAGAAAAAATATTTGATCGTCAAGAAATTAGTCCAATAGTAATAAATGTTAATAGTGGAGAGAGTGACACTAATGTGGAATCAGATTCAGAAAATGTTTAGTTCGTTGATATTGTTTTTTTTTAATGTCATGTTTTGTCTTTGAAAATACGTTTATTTTTAAAAAATATTTTATTTTATTGGTTGTGGTTTTATTTTGATTATATTTATTGTTTGGTAACTCAGTAATACACTTACCACTTTTATTATGGAATTCCTTACTTTGTGAAGTCTATTTATGAATGTAGTTAACAAAAAACAAATGACAGAAACACTCATTTTTAAATTTTATTTAATATAGTGTGAAATTTGCTACCTTCACCTTTTTTCTTTACTTCAGTTTTTTTTCTGTTAATTTCCATACTTCATAAACCATCTGACAATGCTGCAAATGTTCACAATGATGACGTGAACGCAACTTTATTTGGCTTTCACTGTATAAATATAATGTCGGATTTTTACAATTATCAGTTCAGAAATTGTATTAAAGTTTGACAGAAAGAGTTTTTAGTAAAATATTTTTAAGTTAAACTTGCATATTTATACTTTGAAAGAGATTTCTAAATTAGCACATATTAAATATGAGTTTTTACGAAATAGTAGTCATAGTAAACAGTTGGAAGAGTACATTTACGTAGCCAGTAGTGTCCGTTATACAACATGTAAACTTTTTTAATTTTAAACTTATTATTTAAATTTAAAAAATACATGAAACATGGTATGAAGTTTCGCGCTAGTCTGCAGCACCGCCTACTGTACTTTCTGTTGTTTTATTATAATAAATTAAATATTAAATATTCAAAAACATCAAAATAAAATAGAAATATCTTTGTTCACAAAAATCGGTTGACAAACAAATACGGTTTAAATGGCTCAAATTAATGTGAATAGTCTCGAGATATTAAACAAATAAAAAATATACAATTACAATACTTACTTAGCCCTCCGTTAGGCACGTGATAAACTGAGACACGGTTGGTTACGCCGTCTACGATCGTAGACCATTTTATTTATATTATTAAACAAAAAAGTTTCATAGTTTCAATAATAATGCTGCATTATGTATATTTGTGAAATTATTGTTAATGATACTGACCAGTTTTTATAGCAAAAGGTTTACTTATTTCTTTACTATACAATAAAAAGACTACTCCATACCTTTTAAAATGTTTATTAACCATTAAAAATATTTTGCTTTAATACGAAGTTTGAAGTAAATTTGACAAAAGAAGAATTGCTGTACCTAACAATACTTAGAACAAAATTACATAAACAAAAGTACTGTTAAAAAATTGTATGACTTAGAGACTACAGAAAACATCACATTTTTAGTCAGTAAAACAATCATTGCAGATTTCTTTCATGTGGGTTTTGCTAGACAGCTTTCTGCTAGGACTTTCTAGAAGATTTGTTCAAATTTCGGGGACAAACGTGACAACGCCCGACATAATTCTGTGGTCGCACAGGGGGTTGAGGTGGATTATTTTCTATCCCCAGCAGAGATTGAGCTCGCTTCCCCATTTCTCTTGGCAACAGAGGAATTGTTGATCTTACTTCAATTTGTAGTCGGATTAATTCCCAAGCATACTTTTTAAGAAAGTCCCTGGGTTTTATTTTCTGTTTCGGATGATTAGCCTTATACACTCAGGGGGCGTTTATGCCAGAAATAATAAATAAATTATAAAACACAACCATTGGCCCACGGCGTGTATTTCTTGCGATGTTATAATTCTGTCAAAATTGATCTACCATGTCTAGGCCGATTTTGGTATTGTTATAATCAGTGATCAGTACTGGCTTTCTATCATCTATAGTATCGTCATCTATAGGATCATCATTGTGCATGGAGGATATCACTACCACCGACTTACTTTTCTTTGGGACATATGACGCCATACTACAATCAGCTTGAAAACCAAAAAAAAAACGACTTAACTTCTCGATTTTTCTGGGGCAGAATGTTTTGAGGAACCTCTAATCTGTTTTTTCTTACAGTACCCAAATATGTAAGTTTTTTCTTCAGTAAACTGTTGACCAATGATAAAGTGTTAAACCAGTTGTCTGCCGCAATATTACGACTGGTACCTGCGATGGGCTCTACCAACCGAAGAGTTATTTCGTTACTGTTATTTACAAATTTGTATGGACCTTCTGGCTGAGTTCCCAGGTAAGTTTTCAAATTGAATATGTAAAACGTTTTTGCGTCTACCAGAGCAAATGTTTTAATGCCATATTTGCCTAACTTCATTGGGATGTACTGCTTAAAAGCACAACATTCCCTAAATGCTAATAGTTGTTCATCTACTGTAAGATACTTACTAGGAATGAAGGTTTTTTGGAAATTCACCAAAAATATTTCCAGAAATTTTCTAATGGGTGCAAGTTTATGAATTTCTCTTCGCTCTGTTCTTATCTCCACATTATCGAACCGTAGACATCTTATGAGAAATCGAAACCTTTTTTCGCTCATTGCCAGGTAGCATGACTCAACTCCGGATCCTTGAGAATTATCCAATATTTTAGCAGGAATTATCCCATATTTTAGCATAGGTAAATTTTTTCTGGAACTTCTAAGAGTACCAATCAAAAACAATATCCCAATACATGCACGAATTTTAGTTTCATTAGTTTGTCTACAATCTTGATTTCTTTGCTAATTGTTCCGTATTTTTTCAATAAAAATATTTGTCGAGACAGTTACTCTAATAACTGTTTCATCCAAAACTAACTTCAGGGAATCAATTCCAGTTTCAACAGTGCGTTCGTTTCCTTTTCGTATTTCTAGTATTTTTCCATTTAGTCACCTTGTGTTTTCCTACGTAAAAATTTGAAGGACGTACTTTATTAGAGTCGTCTGACGTTCCTTCATCTTGGGCTAATTTCTCTTGCTCCGGTGTTTCCAATTCAGAGTCTGTTTCGTAATCACTCATTTCAGCAAAATTCACATTCACATCGAGATCATCTTCGGACTCATCATCACAGTCTTCTTCTTCCCCACTTAATATCTCCTCAAACCATCGAGACCAAACTTCCGGGTCGTTGCTTCGTTTCACCCATCTTCTTTTATTATTAGACATAGTATTATCTAAAATATATCATAGTAAATACAGCACAATCGACCATCTACATGCGCTTAAAATCTTAATTTAGAAAACCAATGAATACAACCTTCCGCTGTACTTAGCATTCGTAGATTATGAAAAGGCTTTCGACAGCATTGAACACTGGGCGGTGGAAGGAGCTCTGGTAAATAGTAGCATAGATTCAAGATACCGACAATTGATACATGATATTTACCAAAACGCAACCATGACCGTAATTCTGGATGACAAATTAATAACGGATAATATAAAAGTTAAACGAGGAGTCCGACAAGGCGATATAATTTCACCTAAACTGTTTACCTTGACCCTCGAAGATATAATAAAATCAGCAGATTGGGAAAACAGAGGAGTATGTATTAACGGAAAGTTCCTAAATCACCTTAGATATGCGGATAATATACTCCTGATCTCCTCGGAACGACAAGAACTAGAATTAATGCTGTATGAACTTCATGAAAAATCACTGCAAAAAGGCCTAAAAATAACTTCAACAAAACAAAAGTAATGACAAACACGGAAGACCAAGAGGCAATAAAAATACAAACAGAAAAAATAGAACAGGTAAATGAGTATATCTATCTAGGACAAGCAATCAGATCTAACAGAGAAAATCAAACAGCCGAAATATCGAGACGAGTAAGAATGGGATGGGCAGCGTTCGGCAAACTTTCTTTCGTTCTAAAAAATCAAACAATCCCTCTATACTTACGAAGCAAGGTATATAACTCCTGTATAATACCGGTGCTCACCTACGGAGCACAGACATGGACATTTACACAGGTCAATTTGGATAGGATAAGGAAGGCACAAAGAGCGATGGAGAGACAAATGTTGGGTATATCACTTAAAGATAGAAAACGTAACCAGTGGATCAGAACCAGAACAAAGACAGTAGACGCGATAGAACAAGCAGCAAAACTGAAATGAAAATAGGCTGGACACAATGAACGTCTTCACGACGGACGATTGAACAATGCCATCGGAAAGTGGCGTCCATACAATGCAAAGAGAACAAGAGGCAGACCACAGATGAGGTGGAAAGATGAGGATGATCAGGAAACAAGGAGGTCCCACATGGCAGAGAACAGCTCAAGATAGGGAAAGATGGAGAGAACTGGGGGAGACCTACATCCAACAATGGAAGGATAGAGAATAGGTTCAAAAAAAAATCATAGTAACTACAAGTGTACCAAATGGTAATAAATAAAAGTTGCCTTGTATTTTGAAAACAATAGAATCCAATATTTGCAATGTAGCCAGATATTAATGTCAGTGGACACGTGGTCTACAATCGTAGACCAGTACTGTTCTATGCTTAACAAAATATTCAACTAAAGTGCCGAACACAAATAAAACCATAAATTAGAATAAGACGCCCACCTTTAGCAACAGCTACTGAGATGCACGCGCATGTAAGAGAAACTGACAGAGATATACAAGTGTTTAAAAAGAGTTGGTCTTCGATTGTAGACCACGTGCCTAACGGAGGGCTACAATAGAACAATGTTGAAATAAAAAACAATTAACTTATACACTAAAACCTTCCAATAGCGACCACCGTCGGGGAATCAAAAGCAGTGGCCTCTAAAGAGGAGTGGTTTATACTATAAGATTCTACTGCAGGATCACTTCGTTCATACCGTAGTTTATCAAACTTACATTTTTACATCAATTTAAAATTAGGGAATATATTGATAATATAATGATAGTAGGTTGCCAGTCAAAAAGAGGCTGCAAATATTTTTAATTCAATTTTAATTAATGATTTGTATTTTGAGAACGATTTCAGAAGTGGAAATCGAAATATCAAAAATAAACTTATTTTAAATTTAAATTGTGTCTAATACCCAAAAAATAGTAATTAAAGTTTTTCTTTATATCTGTCACGCATATTATAATTAGTAGATATTAATGATTTATTAGAATTAAATGTATGTATATTATCTGTCTGGATTTTAGTTGCTTTATATAGAGTTTAATAGAGTCTTTTTGCCTTTTATTTGTGTGCAATGAGAGTGTTGAGAGAATGAAATATAAATAAATTGAAAATAAAACAAACAAAACAATAACAAAATTGGGACAGAAACTGAAAACAACAAAATATTTTGCAAATATGAAAATGTATGAAAATATTATGCCGGTTAAGTGTTTTATGATCATACACCGGGTATAATTTAGCAATATAAATTCATAACTAGTTCACATTCAACCTGTTACAAAGGGCGCTAAATAGATCGATGGAAGCTAGAGCTTCTACGGATGCTCCAAACCCAAAACTTCAAACTTAATGAATTCCCTGGGTATATTGTAGGTTAGTTTTGATCATCGTATGCAGAAACAACTTAAGACTCTGACTTATTAGGCCGTTGTTTTGTAAACCTTGTTGTGCTTGTTCTCAAGGTAGTTGAAGCAAGTACAACAAGAGCCGAGGAATGTGCATTGTTTGGCAGTATAATACAAAGAGATTAACTTCTGGTTAGATTACCCTATTGTAAACATGTTAATCTTTTATTATTGTGTACTCTTAAAAATACTTATTTTATGTAAAAAATCCGTTAAAAGATATTTTTTTATATTGTTTTATTTTAAGAAATTATTTTCTAGTTAAAAATGAAATAAAACTTTTAAATAAATGATAGTTTTAGATAATTGAATATAAATCTACAGAGCGAGTTATAACCATTAGACATAGATAATCGGTAAGTTATTTATATTCAAATATGCTTTTATAAAATATTATTATAAAAAAAAAAACAGTGGGTATGTTATTTAAACCTTTTTACGTTTTTTGATAATAATTTTATTGTTTATTCATAAATTGTTATCAAAATCAAAATAAAGGCATTGCTTTTAACGAAAAATATTATTTTAGGGATCAATTCGCTACGGATTTTTGCTTAGTTGAGGAGATATTTTGTGGAATGCAATTTTTAAATTCCCCATGTCTCTAATAACATCTTTATCAACGTCTGTTTTGCCTTGCAATTCTTAGAAGGTACATATTAGGGCAAAAATCTGAATTTGGTTTCGAAAATTAGTTTACGGATTTTAATATCAGATGTCGCTATTTGCGTCCATACGAAGCCATGTTAGAGTTGCTTCCTAACACAGAAAAAATTTATTTTCACGTTCAGAGTGGCTGTGAATACCCGTTCTGAAGAGCCCTTTTAGGGCGAAATACGTATAAACGGATACACAGATGCACTATCTCTCTCTCTTGTCGTTTCCTCATTGCTGAGGATCGTGATTTCCTACAATGCGGGCTGTCAATTCTCTCCATCTCTTGCGATTTTGGGCTGCTCTCATGGACTCGGAAAACGTCTCTCCAGTGGCTTTCTGTATTTGATCTGACCATCGGATAGGTGAGCGTCCTCTGCCTCTGCGTCCTTCTACGTTTCCGTAATGCACTATACGTAAAATCAAATCTTAACTGTCTGTTTCCTTTTATTCCGATATACTCTGTACGAGTACTAGAAACCAATTCGCTAAGGATTTTCTCTTAGTTAAGGAGATATGTTGTAGAATGCAATTATTAGATTCCCCGTGTCTCTAATAACATCTTTATCAACGTCTGCTTTGCCTTACAATTCTTAGAAGGTACAGATTAAAGCAAAAATCTGAATTTGGTTTCAAAAATTAGTTTATGGATTTTATATATTATTTCATTGACTATTTTATATTCTATTAGCCTCTTGAATGATTTTATTCTTTACAAATTACTTTTATATACAAAACACACTAATATGTGCACATACCAAACATTTATTAACATCTAATAGCAGATATCTTAGTGAATTTTTAACGCTCACTTCTGTTGTTATAAAATTCAGTAATATAATTATTTTGTGTACCTATGTTGGCAACACGTTTTCTTTTTGTTGATGTCTGACGACTCACTTGTTACTTATCATCGGTCTATGTGCACTTGTTAAACAATAAAACTTTTTTTTCTACTTAAGTATATTAATAGTGTTATTTAGCGTTTTTACAACTTTAATATCACTGACTGCTACATATCTTTTTAAGATGAACTGATGATGCTTTCTGATTAAGAAAGCGAAACGTCTTCAATCAATAGATGAAGTAGCCATCAACTTTGTCTTTTTTCTCCACCTTTTGACCGAAAAAAACCCCACCACTCTTCTGAGTGATCCTTAATTTATATTGGATTTACGGTCGTACTCCTTTTCTCGATATATATATATATATATATATATATATATATATATATATATATATATATATATATATATATATATGTATATATATATATATATATATATATATATATATACCAAGGTAGTAATAGGAACGTTGACCAAACAAGGCGTTGACAAACCGTACATAGAAACTTTAGCTTATAGAGATGGCTGAAACTAGAATTGAAGGAACACAACAATAACGATTATAACAGATTAGTTGAGTAGAGGTCACGTGAAAACGTTAGGAAAGGAAAGCAACAACTCGTTAATTTCAACTTGATAATAAGAGCGTGTGATTGAGAAAAATTAAACAAAAAGAGAAAATATTTTAATTGCCATTATGGGAGTTAATTAGGTAACTGAAATCAAGTTTAAAATAAAAGTCCTAAAATTAATTTTGGATTGCACAATATTAATTTAAAAACCAAACGCAACAAGACAAATATACGAAACATGGTGTAATAAAAGGGTGCAGACAAAGGTAGTAACAATAATTTTCCCCAAGCTTTGTTTGGTTAGATTTTCCCTATTACTTAATAAACTGTCAGTAATTCTCTGTAGAAAATGTGACGGCATATTAACGTTTCAAAAGACTAGCAGCAGCGTGTCTTAGAAAATTAGGATAAATAAGTTAAAATTTTCTCGGGTAGATAATATGTAGTATCCTATTAAAACTTTAAGCTGCTTATTAAAGTCAAATTTATAAAGCTTAAATATTCCTTAATGTGAATATCTTGCTACAGACGTGAGTTGACTGTGAAATGATGTTGTTCACCTTTAACCTTCATTATCAACAGGTTGTCGTATTTAAATATAAAGCATATAAGACATTGAATTTTTTTTACAAATAAAATTTTCTTCAAAACTTTAAATGCAAATTTGCGTTATTATATTTATAAAGCACATATATAAAATAAATATAGATAAAGCACATTTACCAGGTATGTGACTTTTTAACAATATTGGATATCCAAAAACGTTGACTTCATACATTTTGGTTGCTTTCGATAATTTCAGGTTTAAATTCCGAAAAAGCTTTCTATCTAGGCCTAAGAAAAACAACGTTTTAACAGAAATAGTTATTGATTAATTGTTTTTATTGAAGGCTATGACACAAGAGAACGCTTACCACTTCAGTTCAATAGAATAGTAGAAAAGGACTTTTTTTTATTTTTTTATGTCTCAATCTCTTCTCAATCTTCTTCTTCGTGTACCATGTCCTTTCAGAACGTTGGTTACCATCATAGCTATCTTAATTTTATTCACTGCCACCCTAAATAGCATGCTTGTATCAACAAAATACCAATCTCGCAAGTTCTTCAACCATAAGGTTCTTCTTCGTCCTAAACTGAGTTTGCCTGCTATTTTTTCTGACGTGATATTTTGTAGCAACCTATATTTGGGACCTCTCATGACATGTCCGAAATACTCCAGCTTTCTCTGCTTGATGTTTTATATGATCTCAGTAGTCTTGCAATGACGAAAAGGTCATTAGCGTGGTACAATTTATAGTTTTACAAATTATATATACTCCAGTCGTCAGAGACGAAAATGCCACTGTTCCTCTCAAAATCATACGACCAAGCTAAATTTTGCAGAAAATATTAATTTTAGGACCCCAAAAAAGTTTACCACTTTTACCCCTAAAACTCGCTTACCAGGGGGGGGGGGGGTAAAACGCAAAAAAATCAATTTACCAAGAATATGTAGTAGAAAAAAATGTTTCAAATAAAAAATGTAGCTAAGATAATTCTAAAAAAAATCACAAGGAAACTAAATTTCTGTAGCTGGCTGTATACAATGTATCACAAAAAATTTATTTAAAAATTCCTTTATAATAGGTATATATTAAAATACCCTATCAGGCTACATCACACAACGTTTTCGGAATTAATATTCCATCATCAGTGTTATCAGGATGTACACGTTTTGAACCACTAAATGTGACTAAAAAATGTAATTAGTGGCTTAAAACAAGTACATCCAGATAACACTAATGATTGAATATTAATTTCAAAAACTCGTTCTGTGATGTAGCCCGATAGGTTGTTTTAATATAGACTTTTTTTATAAAGGAATTTTTATATAATTTTTTTCTAAACAAAATTGTTTATAAGCATTTTTTGTGTAGAATGAACCGTTCTCTTAGAAACAACGCTTGAAGCGACCGTCGATTTTGCGTGTCAGTAACGAGCGCGAGATCAATGTTAAATAAAATTTTTATCAGCTCTACTGTAAAAATTCGATATCTCTTGATTCAAGTGACCTATCGACAAAAATGAAAATGCGTTTTAAAGGTAAATAGTTCAGCTTTCGTATGCAGTTTTTATATTTTGCTGCAAATAAACTCAGATTTTATACAGGTGTTAAATAATAAATGTGGCGCGATTTTTGCTATTTTTTAAGATCCTTACGAAATCATTACAATATATTGCTTTTATTGACTGGACACTATGAAGTTTTAATTACTAGAATTTCTTAACCTTTAAAACCTATAGCATAAAATTTTAGTTTTGAATTTTGGCAACAAATGTGAGGCATTTGAAATATGATTAAAAAACGCTGGATTTAAACTTTCACACAACAAATAATCTAAATAATTTAAAACTTTTTTAAAAGAACAAAACTTCTGCAATAAAATACACCGAAAACCGTCTTATTAAATGCATTTCTCGTGTCGTGTGATTGTTTATAATATTAAATTCTGCGTTTTTTATTTATATTTCAAATGCCTCATATTTTTTACCACAACTTAAAATTTAAATTTTATATAACAGGTTTTAAAGACTGATCTATAAAAATTGAAATTTTACTACAACTGGTCAATGAAAGTGATCAATTTTATTGATCTCATGGGAATCGTAAGAAATGGCAAAAATTGCGCCACGTTAATTTATTTAACACCTTTATATACACTGAGTTTATTCTCGGCAAAATACAAAAATTGCATACGAAAACTGCACTACTTGCCTTTAAAACACATCTTTATTTTTCTCAATATTACATTTGGATCAAAAGATATCGAATTTTTACCGTCGAGCTGATACAAATTATATTGAACATCAGCTCATTTTTATTTGAGACATTTTTTCTACGATGTACAGATTCTTGGTAAATCGATTTTTTTGCGTTTTTATGCCCCTGAGAAGGTGGTTTTAGGGGAAAGCCCGGGGGTAAAAGTAGTAAACTTTTTTGCAATTTTTTTGGGGTCCAAAAATTAATATTCTCTGCAAAATGCAGCTTGCTCGTATGATTTTTAGGGGTCAACTCTTTGACGACTTGACTATTAGTACATTTGTGGAATAAAAGTATGATGACAAATTTTTTATATTAGTTACGTCACTTAATATTGCTTGTAGGGTATCTTGTAATTTATATTGAATTCTCTTCATGCAATATAAAGGATACTCCAATAAAATATGGTGAACACTGAGTACAATATCACATACATAGCATTGTGGTTTTATTTTACTCTCCAGTAGATGTTTTATGGATGATGACGGTGTGGCCTATTCTCAGACGAGATAGGATGGTTGGATGTAAATGCTTATTTGATATTGATTTCCAAGGTAATATCGAATGTTTTACTTCTCGTAGTTTGAATATTGATTGATTCCACTTGGTCTGCCAAGCATTGATTACTAAGTTCTTGAATATAGGTTTTACTTCTAGATTGGAATGCACCAGATTTCTACAGCTACTGGACTCGAGACTGCTAATTTTGTCAAGGAATCTTCATCATTATCAGCAATTCCGATATGTGAAAGAATCCATACAAAGTTGACATTTATGTTTATAGATTGTAGTTGGTTTAATGCTGATTTAATAAGTACTAGACCTGGATGGCTACGATATAAGTCATATAAGGCAGTTACAGAAATAATGTGGGCCCGAAATGATGTGGGAGCAAAAAAGTGTAGGCGTGAAATGCTGTGAGCGCAAAATAGTGTGGGCACAAAATAGTGTGGGCGTGAAATGGTGTGGGTGCAAAATGGTGAGGGCGCGAAATGGTGTGAGCGCGAAATAAAGTGGGAGCGAAATAGTGTGGACGCGATATGGTGTGGGTGCAAAATGGTGTGGGCGCAAAATAATGTGGGGGCGAAGTTGTGTGGGCGCAAAACGGTGTTGACACGAAATGGTGTGGTGTTGTGTGTGCGCGTGATGGTGTCGGCACCTAATGGTGTGAGCGACTAATTATGTGTGCCCGTAATGGATTGGGCGCGTAATGGTGCAGGCGCGTAATGGTCATGGTAGTGAAAATCGTTTTCTTCGAAATTTTAGGGGACTTCTCCAGCTTCACCTTGTAAACTTTCAGCAGGGCTAGTATAAAGGCACCTAGTATGGTTCCCAAAGCACAATTTGGTATTTGGTGTGTTTTTTTAATAAAGTTGGTTTTGCTTTATCGTAAATATTACAAGCGTAATCGAGTTTGGACCTGATCAATAACTTGTACATAACAGATTTTACAATACGCTTCCTACTTGTTGTGTGCAAACAGTTTTTATTATGTTAAGTGCAGATTAACAAGTACTTTTTAGATCATGAATGTGGAGATTCCAAGATATTGTGGTGTCAAATGTCGTGCCTAAACATTTAATTTACTTAACATATTTTCTTTCTGTAGATTGGCCTGAACAGTTTTATCATTTATTCCTTTAACAAAAATAATTAAATCATCAGCAAAGTGTCTAGCTTTTATTGGTAAGTCAAAAGTGGAGTTTATTATTGATTGCAATAATAAATAGGGAGACGCTTAAATTAGATCCTTGGGGGGGGGGGGAATTCGGTTTTCTATTTTTTGAGGTCTTGTTTGATAAATTTTCATGCAGTTTATAAGATGGGTAACTAAAGTATCTTCATATATACTTCTATCTAAATTTTATCGTCCGTTACTTTAATGATTCCTATGTCTGGGATTAAAATCTTTGGCGTTTTTAATTTTGGGTCTGGAAAAGAGTATGGAGGTATTATTTGGTACTGGAGTATTATTTGGTGGAGGGGTTATAATTTCAGAAGGATTTCGTTTGTTTAGAGGAGGATCGTGTGACATTTGTTGAGAATCAGTGCTTTCTGTAACATTCAGTAGTTGGTAAAATATGGATATCCGATTTAGTCGATAGTATAGGAACAAAAGAAGATATTGTTTGCGTTAGAGGAATAAATTCATTGCTTATTGGATTAGTTAAAGTAGTTGGAGCAGCATTTCTTGTTTGAGATGTTTGAGTTTCCGAAGTAGTTGGACAGTTTTCAGCCGAATGTCCAGCTTTGCTGCAATTTGTACATAGATCCTTCTCCATTACAAGAAATATACGATTTGATATTATTTCATAATTTACAATTATTGAGTCAGGTATTAATGAGACTGGGGGAGAAATTAAAGTATGCCTTCTAAAACTGAAAATGTGTTTGTAATTAGGATTTGGTGTACAAATTTTTGCGATGGAAGCGATTTTCCAGAGCGATGGAAAGATCAATGCTCGGGGTGAGACTTATAGACAAAAAAACAAACAAATGGATTACAAGCAAAACCAAAGTAAAAGACGCAGGAGAACATGCTGCCAAATTAAAATGGAGCTTCGCAGGACACAATGCCCGACTGAAGGATAAGATATGGAACCACGAAATACAACAGTGGAGGCCATGGTTAGGAAAGAGAAGCAGCGGAAGGCCACAAATGAGATTGGCTGATGATATTAAGAAGATCGTAGGACAAAACTGGAAGCAAGTGGCGCAAAATAGAAGACACTGGATTGATTTGGGGTACGTCCAAAGTTGGATTACTGAAGGCTTTAATTTACGAGCCTAAATTTTTTGGTGGAATTATTATACCTTTGTTTGTAATATTGTTTAATACGGATTGTTCTCCATCTTTATTATTATTACTTCCAGTAATAAGAGATCTCTTGCCGCCTGTCTCATGTCATATTCCTGTCAGGACTTCACATTCATGAGGTATTCAGTCTCATGACATTGTTAATTTGTAGAAAAAAATTAGCTAAAGTTTCACCTGTTAAGTAAATGCAAATTTAACCATTTTACATGCTAAATGAGAAAAGAATATTTTTGGAATGCAAAAGATCACTAAATGCAAACAAATATTCTCCAACTTTGTATTTTCCAGCGCAGGAAAAACTATTGCTTGGGTTTTGGATGGAAATTTAAGTACATTTTAATTTGTAACAGTTGCAAAAGATTGTTTTATATTTTAATATGTTGAATATTGCTCCAGTTCTTGTTAAGAAGACCCAGGAGGTGAAACATGATTCATTTTAAATTCTTATTATCGATAAATTTTAAAAACTTCAGGACCTGTCCCTTTGATACCAGAACGGATAATCGGTAACAGTAAAAAGTTGTTGATTTATAACCCAAAATTGATTCTTGTTTACGTGTATTTAACTTAAATGTTGAATATATGGATTAAGTTAATATTTGCTCTCACAGATTTTTTATAGTCGCGGTGAGAAAAATCACTTTAATTCACTATATATGTAAAGCTATCTGAAATTAAACTTTAAAATGGGGAGAACTTTTAAATTCATATTCACACTTTGAAGTTTATTTGACGTATGGATCTGAGTTTGAATTTATCGGTACTTGCAAATCCCTAATTTTAGGCAAATTCCTTAAAATTATTTTATAACTTTGACACGTATATACACATACATCGCCTAAGGATATTCTTATAATAGACTTATTTTTTTCTGAAACTAATTTAGATAATTAATAATAAATTTGTTATACTTTAATGTATTTAGTATAACAGGCCTTGTTTCTTTTGGGGGTTTGTTACATCCACACAATAAATACAAAATAAATAACGATACATAACATACTTGTAGAATTGTTTAACTTTTCTGAAACAAAACCTAAAAAAAAATTAGATAGTCTAAAACACATTTGGTCACAAGTCAATTTGTGATATATACAGGGGATATGACTATATCTCTATCTATACAGCCATTGCTGTTCAATTTTGGACATAGTCCTCCTCTTCCTTCTTCCACGTCTCTCTACTGTAGGCAGTTTGTATCCACTCCGGGCCTGCGTGTTTCTTCAAGTCATCTGATCATCTCATTTGTGGCCTTCCTCTTTTTCGTTTGTAACTATATGGTATCCAGCGTATAATCATCTTATTTCATCTGTCGTCTTTCTGTCTTATGGTGTGTCCAGCAAACTTCCACTTAAGTTTTGCTATCTGCGTTAATACATCGTCACATTTGTTTTGTTGCGGATCCAAGTATTTCTTTTCTTGTCTGATAGCCTGATGTTCAGCATTTGCCTTTCAATGGCTCTTTGGGTCTTTGCTATTTTTTCCATGTTTTTCTTTGTAAACGTCCAAGTTTGAGAAGTGTAATTAAGAACAGGAAGTATATATTGGTTGAAGACTCTTGTTATTAAATATTTGGGGTATTTTCTATTTTTTAGTATATTGGAAAGTTTTCTGAAGGATACCCAAGCCAACAGTATCCTTCCCTTTATATCAGGGGATATTTATTTGTAATAAATGTAATAAAACTCATAAATAAGGTCATTTAAAGTTAAACCTCTGTCTGTGTTAATTTTTTATGTAAATTGTATTTTTTTAAATATTTCAAACATTTTCTTCTTGATGTGCTGTCTCCCAATCAGAACTTGGATATAATCATCACTATCTTTACTCCATCTACCCATGCGAGCTCTATCTTCCTATATTCCTTCCTCCTCTTATCTTTCCCTGTATTATGAATACAGGCCTTACGAGATACTAAAAGCGAGTACTGGAAAAGGGAAATGCCGTGTAAATAGCCATTCAAGGAGAGTAAATAGAAAGCTATCCTATTCGATGGAACGAGTTGTCCCCTCTTTTTTGCTATCTTTTAGCACTTGCCTCGTGTAAACACGTGAATGTTAATAGTCGAGTGGTTAGCACAGTACAGAACTGTCATGCAGACAAAACATCATTATCATCATCATCATCAACTTGTATGCGATACAGAAACATCATATGTCTCTGTATTGCTTCTTATCTCTGTCTGCACTCGACAATACGTTTTGTCCATCGGTTGTCTGATAATCGGGCGACGTGTCCTGCCTAATTCCATTTTAGCGACGCGATTTTTTTTCTTCGTTTGGGATTCGGTTTCTCAGGGAGACACCCAACATCTGGGTTATTTATCAAACGTTGCCCAGGCTAATCGTTTGCGACGTATGAGCTAACGTCTGCTCATGTCTGGTTATCTCTGCCCAACCGAATTTTATGTCCTAAGTACTTATACGATGCAGTCTGTACAATATCCCTTCCATCAACAGTAATATTTCGATTTAGCATCAGATTAGTCATTATTTGCGTCTTGTTCATTTTAAAATTTAGTCCGACCTCTAGGAAAGCGTGATATAATGTTTCAAACATTATTGCATTATCCATACGATCAGCTATAAGGACGATGTCATCTGCAAATCTCAAATGACTGAACTTCTCTCCAATTATGTTGATACCGTGCTCGTTCAGATGTCTTTAAATAGTTTTGGAGAGACTGTGTCTCCTTGCCGTACGATAGTCTTACGCTAGCTGTGGCATTTTGGTAAATATATTTGAATATGATAGTGTAGGCATTCTGTCAATACTTTTAACATTTTTTGATGGCTTATGGTACCAAATGCTTTCTCGTAGTCCACAAATATCAGTGCCAATGGTTTCTTATATTCTGCAGACTTCTATATCAGGTTCTTTATCACTAGTAAGTGGTCGTTAGTGCTGAATCCCGATCCAAATCCAGCTTGTTTTCTAGGCTCATAGAAGTCTAATTTGGCGTTCAGTCTTTTTTTTTTGCAAAACACGTGATACTTATTAACTACACAGTATCTATTTGGTTTGTGAGTTACAGTTATCCTAATTATTGTTACTGTTATTCTTGTGTAGTCTAGTTTATGTCTAAAGCCACTAGTGTGAAATGTGTAAAGTTATATAGGGAACATGAATGTCTGTGGAACTCAAATTTGCTAATTTATAGAAAGATGCAATTCATATGGAATAAATTTCTGGAGACAAATTCTATAGAGAATAAAGCTCGCTGTGGTAGACCCAGGTTACCAATGAACAACAGATTAGATATGTCAGAATTTTTAATTCGAAGATATTCTTCTGTCTGTATAGCCCTCCAAAGAGACTTTAAGCATGCTACAGTAGGCAGAGTATCTTTGGCAAGAGTTTTGGAATTTTGTGTTTTTTTTTTAAACAAGACCAGAAACTGTTTAAATAGTGAGAACTGGCGAATTCGTGTTTGGAGAGAGCCAACAAGAGCTGCACAACTAATACATACCTGTCGCATACTTCCTTTCGTTGGTAGCAGTGTTATGTTTTGAGCAAGAATTAAGGCAGATGGACGCACGAAATTGGTGCTTATTGACAGGACTTTAACATACCTTGTGAAATTATGGCGAGAGGCTGTGGGTGAAAGTTTTGTATTTATGGATGATAACGCTTGCCCACATAGGAACCAAGTGGTTAATACCTATCTTTGACAGAAGGTATTTGCCATTTGAAGTGGCTTGCGATGTCTCCAGACATGAACCCCATTGAACATGCATGGAATATGCCCTCCAAAGCTGTTTATGCCCAAAGGACTCTTTCTGGAACCCATCATAACCATACTGTTAGAGAGCCTGTAGAGAAGAATGAAAGAATCTGCCACAGGAAATTATTGATCGACTTGTTATCAGTATTTGAGATCAAATATAGGCTTAGTTAAAAAACTAAGAACTATTTTTATTTAGAAATAAATTTTTTCAGTTTCTAATTTTTTATTTATTACAAAAACAGAATCTCTCTCTTTTAAAACAAAAAATATCAGCAGTCAACGTTGTGATATTTTTATAAATAATCTATTACCAGTAGTTTCTTAAAATACGTAATAATATGAAAAATTTTGGGTGATGCAACTTCTGAAACTATGTGTATTTAATATACTCCTTTATTTAATTTATCTTTTTTTTTATCTGGTATGTCAGACTATTTAATTGGATCGAACAACTTTACATTTGGTTTCGTCTCATTAAGTTTATAAAATTTCTGCTTAGAATGATATGAAAATGAGAATTTCTTGCAATATAAAGTTTGTTAAACTCATTACTGGAGCCGTGCACTTCCATCCAATTTAAGAGACAGTTTGTTTGGCCGTTTTTCGCTGCACGTGGTTGCTCACTCTGTTTCGTACAGATAAGAAATGAAAGTACAATTTAGTCTTTATTTGTCTTTTAAAGCATACTTGATGGAAAATTACCTTAAAGAATTAATTAAAAAGGTCGAGGCTGGTAGGAGAAGTAGAGCTTTATAATTTAGATGAAATTTGTTAATGGCGAATAAAGTTGTTGATGGACCTTTAACACGTAAGTACAATTTGCAATTTTAGGTAAATGCTTTCATTTACTTTGACAGCTTTTAATTTAAGGCCGTTAAAAGTAAGTTTGCTAAAATTAATGTTATTATTAAATCAAAATATTAGATTTTAGTTTTTATTGCAGTGTTTAGCTTTCTTTTTCCCTTTCCTGTTACCATATCAGATTGTCAGATTTGGGCTAGCTATTTTAATTTCCATTCACCCATCTCTTTCAATCTTTTCTATTTCCTGTCGTTATTTTCAGTTCCTCGAGTTATTTTTGTTAAACTTTTGCCGCTTCTACTACTTGCTGCATCCAGTTTTTCTTGATCTTTTTCTTCGTCCCTTTTTTATTTTTACGATGTTTTTTGCTTCGTGAAATTTTCTTGTAATTATGTTGGGTTGCGTCCTCATTAGATACCCATACCAGTTGATCTGTCTCTTTGTCCTTTTATTTATTATTGGTTCTTGGTTGTCCATTCTCCTAATAGTCTCATTACTTAATCTGTCCCATTTTGTCTTTCCAACTATTACTCTTAGGTGCCTTCTCTCCATTGTATTTATCCTGCTCTTATGTTTTTTAGAATTGTTTAGTTTTCACTTGCATAAAGCACAGTCCGTATCACTATTGTGTTATATATTTTCCCCTGTAAGTTTTCTATTTTCTGGTATTGGGGCTAACGCATACTATAACTTGTTTGATTTCTTTGCTCTATTTATTATTTCCCAGTCTATTTTTCCGTAGTAATTATCTTCTTCTTCCTTTGGCATCATAACTCTGGATGGGTCTTTGTTTGTCTGGCTATGTCCTTTTCATCTATATCTCTCTTGGGCCCTTCTCCTCCATTGTCTTATATTCTTTGACAGTTATGACAGTCTTTGACTTTTCACAAATCTTACAATGTCATACCCTTTATTCAGTTCATGAACCTCATCGTTTCTCCTGATTCTCTATGTGCCGTCTTCCTCTTGTACCGCGCCATATACCTTTCTCAGTATCTTTCTCTCCAACGTCCTAAGTTGAGCTTTCTCTTTTTTCGTCATTAGTCAGGTTTCACAACCATAGGTTACTACGGGTCTAATCAAAGTTCTGTAGATAGTCATTTTGGTTCTTTTGTCTAATAATTTCGATCTCATCAATCTTTTATTAGCATATGATGGGATTTCCACTGGAAATACGTGCATTAATTTCGCTACTTACGGAATTCTTCTTATTAATGTCTATGCCCAGATATGTAAAGGCATCCACACGTTCAATATTATCGTTGTAAATAGCTATATTATTTTTATTTTCAGGTCTTCTTTTAATGGTCATGTACTTAGTTTTTGTTTCGTTTATTTTAACCCCTTTTTTGTGCTTTAGGATCAATTTCCTTGAACGTTTCCATTAGTCATATCTTGTTTTTACTAATAATGGCGGCATTGTCTGCATATGTAGTAATTTGTACTGTTTTGGTGTTTATATGGCCGGTTACATTGATTTTTCTGATGATTGCTTCAAGAACTAGGTTGAACAGCATGGTTGAAAGTGCGTCTCCCTGTCTCACCCCCATGTTGATGTCAAACAGGGAAGACAGTTCTCCACATACTCTAATTGCGGCTTTTGAACCCTGCAACGTCATTTTTATAAGGCAGATATATTTTATATTTTTGGTATACCTAGATTTTGGAGGTCTTCCAGCATTCTGTTTCTTCATACACGAGACATAATACGAGAAAGGATTTTGTATATTACATTTAGCAATGTAATTAGTCTGTAATTCTTGCATTCCCTCTTACCTCCTTTTTTATATTTTGGCTGTATGAAACCAACTACTCATTCCTCCGGCAGTTGCTTCTTGGTCCGTACCAACTTTATCAGGTAATGGATTCTCTCCCAGAGTTCTCCATATTTCAACAATTCTGCCGAAACTCCATCCGTTCCTGGCGCTTTACTGTTTTTTAGTTTCTTTATTATTTTTTGAACTACTTCTTCATAACTCGGATTTTCCATCACTTGTTCTATTATCTTTCCAGCTCCAATTTACATCTTAGTGCATTTGCTGTTACAATTATGCATTTACCTTTTTTGGGTAAATTAACATGTTAAATTTTCTGGCAGTCTTCTTTTTTATTTCTTACTTTTTTATTAATACATTTATAATCAAGTTGAATAATAAAGAACACAAGGAATCTCCCTATCTTATCCCATTGCCAGCTTCAATAGGGTCAGTTAGTTCTCGTTCTACTTTTACTTTTGTTGTGTTGTTTTGGTAGATATTTTCGATCGTTTTGATTATTCCTAGAGGTATTTTTCTTGCGTACAATAAGTGGATAACCTCCTTTAATTGGACCCGGTTAAATATCTTTTAAAAGATATGTAAATGCTGTGTTCTCCATTTGGCCTCACGGACTAGAACGTTAAAATTTACAGAAAACTAATCCACACCAACATATATTTACCTTACCACTCAAACCGCAACGTAAATATTTAAAAAGGAATTATCGAATCATTAAATGATACGACTCAAAACATCTACTTTAATAAAAATGCAATTTAACGTGCGAACAAAGCTTTTTACAAAAAATGAGAGGGAAAAGAAGGAAAGAAAACAACAAAACACCACAAGCAATCCAGAAACACTTTCAAGAAGGGATTCAAAGATGAAAACAATAGTACATATAAAAGGCTTATCAGAAAAATTAAAAAGGATAGGAAAAAATAACAACATCACAACAACATTCAAGACAACCAATACACTGAGATTTATCCTATTCAAAATCGAATCTAACAATACACAAGATGAATTAAAGCAGAATTGTTGCAGAAGCAACAATTTATATGTGGGAGAAACCGCAAGGCTACTAAATGTCAGTATACCCGAGTGTGAAACATAAATCAAAAACAGAAACTTTGACAAATCACAGATATATAACCACGCCTGTAGCAATGAGCACAGATAACAATAAAAAGATGTATCCATAATTATGGATGAAACATGACACAAGACATGAAGAAGAGAAAAAACAAAGAAGCAGCTCTCATCCTACTTAATGAAAAAAATGTATAGCAAACTCCTCGAACAACAATAGAGAAATAATAGAAAGTCGGAGATGTATCAGTTACAATTATACATACTCCATATCATCATCATCAAGGCCTTTCATTCCTGATGGAATTTTTATTGCTATTACTTAGAGCTCGCAAATTTGCTTATTGCGGTGAGTTAGTCAGCATTCTTCTTGTGCATTTTCAGATTTTGCAGTATGACGTGGCTTTCGTTACGATTTGCTTTCGCTTATTTCAATATGTGCATAGTTCTGTAATGAGTCCTGCTCTTAACTAATTCCTAAATTATTTTTAACTAAGGTCTTTAGATCTTAAAATTAATTAAATTAGTTAAATATGTTATTAGTTACTTTTGACTCCTAAGTTGGTAATAAACAGCGACTCCAACTGGAACTCATTTTATTTAGAATATTTAGAATTTGGTTTAGTTTTTTTTTAAGAAGTTTAGTTCAGTTGATGGTAATTAATTTTGGGTTTTTTTGGGTGGAATAATGTTTTAGGTTTTTTAATTTTGGATTTAGAAGAAACCTCAAATTCACCAGAAGACACCTGGAAAGAATTTGAAATTTAAGTTAGGGCTTTTGTTTTTTGGACTATTATTTCCAACAAGAATTGGGCTTGCTTTCATCGGAAAAGAAGTTCTCCTACGATTCATATCTCCAGGTCTAACCGGAGCCGGCAGGAAAACTCCACTTCTTTCTTTTTTTCATTAAAATAATTGAGCATTTATATTGTTTTTGATAAGTTTGTGTATACACTTTTTTAATTAATTATTTAACTTCCACTTTATAACCTCCTCCTCTAGGCTTTAATTATTTATTAAAGTCGTTACAAATCACTCTCTGTGTCTTTACCTTAGTTCTTTTAGTGTCTGGCCTTCACCTAGTGACCTTTTTAATCAGTAAGTCGTTTTTACTTCTCTTTATGTGCCCCAGCTATCTTAATATATTCGCTCTATTACTTCTTCACTTATTTATTTTTGCCACTCACAATCACTTCCAAATTTTAGAAGACTGTAAAATATTGAACTCTTTCGAAGTGAAGTTTTCTATCTTGATTTCAATCATCTTGTTATTTTTTCTTCTAGAATTCATCCTTCACCTTTTTTTGTTTTTTATTTACCAGGACTGTTACCTCTTCTTTTAATCTGTTCTTGTCTCTTCCCATGAGAATTATGTTATCTTTATTACACTTCTTGTCGGAATCGCCTTGCCCTCCTGTTTTTATGGCAATTAAGTTTGTGCCACTTCTGTTGTTATTTTAGCTCTAAATTCATCCATAGTCATTTTTGTTATTCTGATTAGCTTTGCTGGTATATCTTGATTTTTAATTTTATTAAAGAATTTATTACTTCCAATATAGTCAAAGGCTTGTCTAAAGTCTATGAAGAGGGTGTGGAATTCTATGTTGTGTCCGTGGCATTTCTCGATTGTTTAGCAATGTAATTATGTGAATTGCATCTGTTGTGAATCTGCCTTCCCTGAATCCTTGCTCGTAGTTCGCAATTTTTTTCTCTGTGAATTAAGTGAGTTATTGATGAGGGCTATTTGAATTTTGTATGTTCTACTTAGTAGATATATTCCTCTATAGTTGGTACAGGTAGTTGGTACTTAGGGGAGAGGGGGGCAAGTTGTTACATAATTGATTCTATTATTTATTTGGGCAATAGTAGATCTTTTATATGAAAACTAAAATCGGATTAAGGTAGTTGATACATTTACACAAATAATGTTAATTTTAATTTATTTAAAAAATCATATTTAACATTTTGTTATTATCAATTTAACTCAACTTGTAAATTGTAACAACATACCCCACTATGAGACAAATTGTTACAGTCCATGGGGTAAGATGTTACAATAGAAAAAAAAATTCTAAAAACTTCCCACAACATTATTTAGTGGTCACAGAAAGAACCCTTGCTTAGCTACAAAAAATATTATAAACATAACACAAAATGAAATAAAATAAAAAATGAAAATCTGAACAAACCTGTTTACAAGAATGTTAAACTAGTCACTATCGGACGAGCAGTAAATACAAATATAAAAATCATCGTCTTTTCCACAAGCAATATGTGCCCACTTTTGACACACAATGCACCGAATCCATTCTTCGTTTTTGGACTTCGAAAATGGAGCTAAACATACCAGACACGTCGATTCCTCATCCTCTTCCGAGCTTTCAGAATCTGATTTTTTGAAGGTGTTTTTGGTAATGACGGTCCGTTTCTTACATTTTTTAACAGTAGTTTTTACCTTGTTTCTTGATTCACCTGATATGTTTCTTTTGGTTGCCCCCACATTTTTTTTCTTTGTCTTGCCTTTTCTTCCTCCTTCAAAGCTGATTTAATGGGAGTATCAGTCAAAACAGCGGAAGTTCTTTTCTTCCGACCCCCTTTGGATTTCCTTGGCATTGCTTTTGGATAAGACTTCAACTCCTGGGGCGTTATATGAGTAGGTGAATCGACAGGTTCATTTAACGCCAAGTTAAAATCTGTGCTTGTAGAAGGTTGCTGTTGGGAAGGAGTTCTATGTGTTTCGGTGCCAATAGGTGCCGGATCTATGACTACTGTTGCGTTTATATTTTCTTTTATTGGCCTATTTGTTACCTCTGCAGGCAAGAATTCATCATCTTGAAAAATTTCTCTGTTGTATGGCCAAATTCCTGTCACATTAAATCCTTTTTGTATATTGAGAGGTGTAACAGCAAGAGAAAATGAATCTTTAAGAACGATAGGTATATCGTAAATGTTCATTACTTTACCGGGATTAGATCTTAACCATGCATCTGCAGCACTATTAAAATATCTTTTAAGTGGGCCAAATACCGTCCTATCAAGCGGCTGCAACTTGTGTGATGTATGTAGCGGGAAACTTAAAAGAACCACTCCATTTTCTTTGCAAAAATTCAACACCGGAATAGACAAATGAGACTCGTGATTATCTAATACCATCAAAACGGGTTTCTCTTTGCTACATCGTACAAACTGGACGAAATGTTTCATAAACAACAAAAAGTTATCACATGTCATCCATCCAGAGGAATCAGACGCACCTACACAACCAGGAGGTCCATTGACTACCATAACATCTTTGAATTTCTTTCTCGGAAATATTAAAAATGGAGGTACAAAATTTCCAGTTGCGTTGACAGCTAATGCCAAGGTAACAAGTTGACCTCTTTCTCCAGATGTGATAGCACCTACCTGCTTAGTTCCCCTTTTTGCAATGATTTTTGTAGGCCTTTGGACAGTTGTAAGTCCAGTTTCGTCCATATTGTACACTTCTTGGAGCTCAAATTTATATTTATCATAAACTTCGCCGAGATTGTTAAAAAACTGTGACACATTATGACGATTAAACGCGGTAGCTCGACCCATACTAGTAGCTTTAGGTGTCTGGACTGATAAAGTTCGATGCCTCTTCAAAAATCCATATAGCCAGTCTCTGGAAGCTATTTCATTAACCTTCCAATTTTCCGGAACAGATATTTGGTTGGCTGTTGCATATTGAAATGCAAATTTTCGCAAATCAGAAGTTGTAAGACCGTAATAAATTTTAGCAGAATGCTCAGTATATTCGGCAAGTTTCTCTTCTTCAGCATTGTTAAATATTTTTCTGGCCGTAGCGTAGCCGACTAAGTTCTTGTTACTGTTTTCAGCACCTAAGTTTGATTTTCTTTTCATATAGCGGTGCAATGTCATAAAATTAGCTCCATAGCGAGTAGCAGCATCCCTAATTGACAAGTGTTCTTGTAAAACCGATTGCGCCGCCCTTTCAAATTGTTCGGTTGGAATAATACCCCTTGTGGTTTTCTTGGTATACGTTCGCACCATGTTAAGCTATCTGAAAACAACCAAAACAATTTCATGATAGAAAAATTTAATAAAACCTAATCTGTGTTTCTAACATGCTTTGCGAAAATAAATGTAGGTAGGTATGCTATTCATTACAAACAAATTACTATCTACAAAATATGTCTGATCATAATATTGGATTTTTAGTGAAATCATAAATTATGGTAACCATATTGTAACCATTGTAGGTATTTCGATATATTCTTACATTAACGTGTTCGGGGCAAGTTGTTACAGTAACAACCTGGCCCCAGATTATTGTAACAACTGGCCCCACGTGTACGAAATGTGGTTAAGTCAACGTTTTTTGGTAAATATTGAGAATCAATTACTAACAATAGCATGCCAATAACGAGAAATATATACGCTTCAAAACTATGTAATACACATATTTATACTACTTACCAATTTCTCACAAATAAAAACAAAAGCCACCTGACAACGGTACAGTTTTAGACCCTAAACCACATTCTAAGCAATAACACTATGATGGATGTCTGACTTGAGTATCAATATCCGTTCACAGATGACGGGTCGGTTGACCCAACTTTCCATAAAATATCGGCAACTCGTGATACTTGCTGCGTTTTAAAATAATTGTGTAACAACTTGCCCGTGTAACAACTTGTCCCCCTTTCCCCTACTTCTTCTTTCTTAAATATTGGTATAATTCTACTTTCTTTCCAATACTCGGGCATTTCTTTTGCTTCATATATTCTAATTATTATGTTGTAGATGCTTGTTGATAATTCTTCTCCTTCATTTTTTAATTAGCTCGTTTGAAATGTACACGGTTTTCTTTGCATCTTTATAGTTCTGTAAAGTGTGTTTTACACGATCCATTATTAATTTTACCACTGGTCTGCATTTTTCGTATTGAGCTTTTTGAAACACGAATCTGATAATCTGCATACATACAAGTGTTTTTGCGGGACCAATTAAGCTATCAAGACTAAATTTATTTATTTTGCTCAACGTCTTAATCTGTAAAATTTATAAAATATAAACTACGACACTCAATTTACGGATGATAAATATTTTTATATGGATCTCTCATCTCTGAACACCACCTTACCTCCTTGCTTTCCCGTTAGTTTTGAACCTGCTGCACCATGGACTTTGGAAGTACCTAAAATAATAACTACCCTAACATCATTGGACAAACACACTACTAACCATAGTATAATACATCAAAATCTGCAAAACTTATTATCAAAGTATACAAATTTCTCTCAAATTTATACAGATGCTTCAAAATCAACAGATGGCGTGGGAGCAGCAGTTATATCCTCTAATATGTGTCAAAAATATAAGTTGCCAATACACTATAGTACTCTTAATGCAGAATTATATGCCATATACGAGGCACTCACATATATTATATCCTCACCAAATCAGAAATATATAATTTTGACTGATTCACTAAACTCTATAGGAAGAATATACCCAGAGAATCATATTCTTGAAAAATAAAACAAAATCTGATAGAGATAGAAAATTGTAATAAGGAGGTAATCTTTATTTGGACCCCATCACATAATGGTATTAGAGGTAATGAAGAAGCAGATAAGTGTGCGCGTGAAGCCGTCAATTCAGCTGACTCTATTATTGTGAAATACGTGATAGCTAGTAATGTTTCAAGTGTTATCAAATCGCGGATCCTGGTGAGTGGCAAAACCGGTGGGAATTTTCAGTGTCCAATCTTCGGAATATTAAACCGGACATTAAACCATGGAGATAATTCCCCGCTAAAAGAAGGGATCAAGTGACAATAACTCTTCTTAGATTAGGTCATACCAGTGTCACGCACAAGTTCTTAATTACTGAAGAATCCGAACCAAAATGTGAGCAGTGTAACGTTAAACTCTCGGTGAAACATGTTGTTGTAGACTGTCCAGTTTTCTCCACAGTTAGAATCAATTATGGTATCTCAATAAACTTAGAGAAAGCACTTGGTGCAAATTGTTCATTCACAAATATGTTAAACTACTTAAAAGCTATTAATTTTGTTAATATATAATATATTTAATATAGTAAATCTGATTCTCGCTAATAACCTTCGGGTTGATGCGAATTTGTAAAAAAAAATATTTTTATAGAAACGTCGGTTCACAGAACACCACCTGATACCTTCAGTAGGTATAATAACATGTGATTAAACACTAATTGTTTAGAATGTACCTAAAATAATGTAAAAAACTTGACTTATGCCGTTAGCCGTATAGAGGCCAATCACTTCACAATTGGCCCTATCATATGAGAATTATTAAATTATATGAAAAGTTGGGGAAAGTTTTTTTATTGTTTGGTTTATGAAACAATACATATTTTTGTTATCTTTTCTAATTAAATTAAACTTTGTGTTGTAAATTAAAATAAAACTTGAAACTTTTTGTTCCACGATATATTACATTTCCGTACAGATCTCACTATTGATAACAGAGGTCGCGTTGTCCTTGTAATAAATTTATGTGAAGGAGACATGCAAACTCAGAAAATCGGTTGATTTGAAATTACAGACGATTTAATTGTTTTTTATTATTTAAATTAATGTGTCCCAGCTGCAATGGCCATTGACACAAACAATATTGTATGCAATCATTACAATAAGGAAATAGTAGGTACTAATTGATATAGTTAATCAATAAGTCTAAATAAAAACCTATGACTAAATACTACAGATTTATCACTAAGTTATAAATTAGAGGTAAATAAAATGGAAAACAAGGGGTCATACTCTGTTAAATATCTGAATGTATTTCAAGAAACCAATTACTATTTAAAGACATGATGGGGTAAATTTAAAATGTCTCCAATATTTGATTTAAGTTTGTGGTGCATTTTGTCCTTTGTGTACCGAGGACACTCGATAAGAATGTGTTTCAGGTTAATACACTTGAGCAGATTTGGCAGTTGGGCTTAGGCTCGGACTTCATTAAGTTATGTGTAAATCGGGTATTACGAATTCTTAATCTCCAGACGACTGCTTTTTCTTTTCCAGAGATTGTAAAAAGTTCAAATTTTTTTCATACTCCAGATTCCATGTAATGTACTTTTGATTGATTGCACATTGATGTTTTGGGGTTTTGTATTCCAAAAAGAAAAATCAGCAGTTGGTGAATTAAAATGGGTAGCAGAACAAGTTCAAAACAGCAAAAGAATGTGGGTAGTTATAGCAATGCTTAAATAAATGTAACCAATGAAAATGTTTGTACACAACGACAGGAGTTCCTCAGGGATAAGTGATGGGACCTATACTGTGAAATATCATAATCAATGCGGTATTGAAGCTAAAGTTTGGGAAAGGGTTAAAAACAATCGGTTTTGGAAGTGATTTAGCCATCGTAATGGAAAATAGTACAATATTGGATGATCATATAAACAGGAAACGAGGTTCTAAATCAAGTATTCACAAGGGATAAACAAAATAAATTGGTTTTAACGGTGAAGAAGCTAAAAGTAGTCATACTAAAAGGAAAAAGAAGGAGAGATTTTATAAAATTGAATCTAGAAAGAATTAATATACCGAAAATAGGGGGGAAGAATCTAGGGGACCAATTTAATTTCATAAAACATACAGAGGGGTTGTCAAAAGAATAAACGAGAAGACCGCCGCTTTGGCAAACGTAATGCCAAATATAAGAAGAAAGATTTTTTTTATTATTAAATTTGCAAATTTTCAATTTGCTATGACAAGCTATTAGTAAATGTGAGTATTGCAAATACATAAGAGGAGAAATTATCCACTGACAACCCTCCCAATACTAACACTAACAAATTAAATTAATGTAGGATTATTATTTGAAACTAAAATTGAAATTAGTGAATAAAGTCTGTTGGCCACTGTCTTTTCAATCTTCGTCTGACTTCTGATTGGAGGTGTAGTTGTCTCGCTTCCTCGTTGGGATGGGCTGGTAGATGTTCTAAGTAATTTCGTATAATAATAGTAGCGCCACTGTGTGCTGTTCCATCAGGATGGTTGGTGTTGTAAATAGAATAATGAGGGATCTTGAACATAGTTCTGTCAGTGAAGTGGGTGTCAAAAAAGTTAGTAACTTCTGTATTATGGCTGCCTAGGACGTTGACATTCCATTGTGCAATTCGTAGTGACTTAAGTTCCATTACTGGATTTATTTATTACTGTGGATCAGGATCAGTGAGGAAAGCTGAAAAAATAGTATAAGACAGTTGCAGAGAGAGTGGTTCGAAGCACTGAAGCAAATTGAAAGATGACGTTCATCATCAATATGAAACCCTGAATAAACTGCAAATTTACACATACTGGTATACGGTTTTTCTAAGACGTATTAACTGAGAATATTTTTTTTGTCTTTGTTTACATTAATATTCCCCTATTCTCTGTATGTATTGTGAGATAAAAAATTTCCAGTTAACCAATTTAAAAGTAAATAATCAAGAAGTTTTTTTGTTGGTTCGTTGCTAAGAACGAGGTCAAAAAAGGGTAGATTGTTTGTTTTAAGCTTGTAGGCAAAAACTAGCTGTGAGACGTAAAGGGAAATTTATTTTGCGTTGAAATTTGTAAAATGTAAGGCATTAAGGAGTCGACATTTAAGCCCCAAGCAGAGCAGACGTGCTAAAATGGAGTGAAGCAAGAGATGCCAAAGTAGAAAGATTTTTTTTGTGTTATGTCTTAAGACCGGAGGTGATAATACTCTCTGCAATATGGTAGTTTAGAACATCGTAATCACCATAAGATTTGTGAACCGGCACTGAAGAAATTTGGAAAATTATTATATAGGATGTCCCCGTTGTCAGCTTGCTTCCTCCACAGAAAATAATTCTACATCTATTGATTGTTCGTCCCTGAGTATGGAAATGGTTTGCTTTGTCCCTGTTGGAGAAAATGTCCAGATAGAGTCCCATAGATGTTAACAAGTTTTTTTGAAAGTTAAGTGCTAAACAGTGAAATCAAGGTAACAATTAACATTTTAAATTTTAACACTTTGGCTACTGGCTATAAATTTGAAGTTTTTTGTCAGAAACTGAAACTATATTTTGGTAAAATTCACAATATTTAATACTAAAAACATGTAAATATCAACATTTAGGTATTTTTTTGAAAAAAAATCATGTGTAAGAGCCGTGTCAAAAAATGGTACACACAGTTTGTGGCAGAAATAAATGCGTAATTATCTTCTTAGAAATTATGTGTACCATTTTTGGACACAATGTTCATTTTTTTGCTTGACAGTAATGAGTGTCAAAAAAGCAGTTGTTACACAAAAACTTTTGGTAACAAAATGGTTACGTCCATTTCTAGCACTGTTATTTTTATAACATCTTGTACAACGACCTCTCTGTTCCACTTCGGAAAGTTTGTGATTTCTTTCTTGGTTAACACGACGATCATCCAAATTTTTCATCTGAATATTTCGACTACGAAAAATTTCTGAGGCGATTTCTTCTCTAAATTTAGTGATACTAATCTTTTTGTTTGTTATAGCCTCGTATGCAGTATGTGCATTTATAATAGATGTGTTAACCAAAAAATCAATTGAAACTTTCCTATACCACTTAATACCCCTACGCACTGCTGATGAATATGATGCTTTTTGATCAGAGACGTCTATAAATGATTTCACATTATTATACTGCACGATTGTGGAAGGCTTTCTCACGACACCCCTTTTTGTTGGCACGTCCACTATTTCAGGCACAGACTCCGTAGTGAGAAACATGACATATCTTTTGCCTTTCCATTTTCCAATTATGATTTTACTGTTACTCTATCTCATGACTAATTCACCCCTTTTTAATTTAGCCTCACTTACTACTTTTGGATTATGCTTCCTGTGTTTTCTCAGTGTGCCTATTAAATGTGTATCTTTGTACAGAAGTTTGTGTGCTAAATTCACGCTAGTGTAATAATTATCTGTGCACAAAACGCGACCTGAATGTAAAAGTGGTTCCATAAGCTATAGCACCACTTTTGTACCAATTGGCTTTTTATTAGGTGTTTGCTCTTTTCCTGTATAAATTTTAAAATTGTATGTATAACCTTTCACTCCACATAGTTTAAATAATTTCACACCGTATTTGTGACGCTTCCCCGGTATATATTGGCGAAAGCTCAGTCGTCCTCGAAAAGGAATCATCGTCTCATCTAAACACACATTCTTGTCAGGAGTATATGCTGATTGGAACTTCTTGATTAACAAATTTTGCAAGGGAAGGAATGTTTTGAGCCTATCATCTGAGGCAATTTCGTTGTTTGAGAAGTGCAAATTGGACAAAAGAAGCTCAAACCTTATGCTGGACATGTGAACAAATTTTCCAATTTCATTTTTGTACAGCATATTGGTGCTAATATAATCTTTCAAAGTAGGTTTACGATCCAAACCCATCCATATCAGAAGACCTAAGAAAACAAAAATTTCGGATTGATTTGTGTTTCTCCATTGTCCCAATAATGCTGTTTTTGTTAATGTTTCATTTGTAATTCCTGATACTATTTTCTGTTCAGCATATCTGTTGGTTTCCTCGGCAATAAGTGATTAGATATCGTTGTCAATAAATAATTTATAAAAATGAATTGGATGATCTCCTTCCCTTTGTGTAAAAAGAACTTTGGGAGAATCCTGAATCTTCCGTGAAAGTAAATGTGTTCAAATTACCTACAAAATTATAAACTCAAAACTATAAACGTGAATACTAATTTATATATTACCTGCACAATTATTCCAAATGATATTAGGATTAGGATTATTTAAAAAAATATCAGGTTCAGAATCGTTGTTGAGAGATTCTAGATCAGATTCGAATTCTAACTCTTGCCCATCACTGTTAATTTCTAAATTAGAGGAAGAAGAACACGAATCTTGATCATTTGGATCAAATATATCCATAGCATCATCATCATTATCTTCACTAATAAACTCATACTCCATTTCACTCATATTCTCGGCTATTTCACGTAGTTCAGCATCACTTAATTTTTTATTTGACATTTTAAGTACTAATTTTAGAACCGTAAACACACAAGACTAATATTGCACAAACAACAAGTTTCTGCAAGTCAGAAAATGGCCATAATATGCCATCTGCTGAAGGAGTCTCAAACTGCTCCGCCATAATTTTAAAAAATCGGTCGTAGTACAGCCAACTGTTGATTAAGTCCCAAACTGCTTCGCCAGAATTTAGCAGTAAACTGTAGGAACCTGGATACGCATTTAAAACCATCAGAAGTGTGTTCACCAAATGTACACACAGTTTGAAACATTACCATTTCATGTGACCAAATTTGGTACACGCAGTTTCTGGTAAACATCAACTGTGTACCAGAAATGGTACACACAGTAGCCAAAGTGTTAAAGTAAAGACAGACAATTTTTTTGATAATTATTAATAATTGCTTTCATTAAAATTTAAAAGGATTTGTAATATTTAATAAATTGTAAATTTTATGGTTTAACTTAGCTGTCATTTTAATTGTTTTTTTTTTAATTTAATGCTAACATATGACATCTAGCTTCATTTGTTTCGATATTTATTTGTTTTGTTTGTTTTAAAAAAAGGTTAATCTCTGTGCGGTAATATTTGTAAGTTTTTGTAGTATCTCCAACCCCTTTGTAAACGGAGTTTGTAAACGGACACATGTAAGTTTTTTATTCTGTATTTGGCAACTATTTATATAGTATATTTTTTATGCCATTTATGTGTTGATAACTGTTTGTATGAGACAAAAATAAACGTTTTGATTTGTTTCTCTGATCCATTTTTGTTTTTATTTTAGAAAATCTCCTAACCTTTTTGTATGTTTACTTTTTAGGGAGGAAGAAACTTTCTTTCCTCCAGCAGGAAGTTTTCTCGAAGCGGCGTCCCTTTTAAATAGCTAGAGGTATTTCTTCTTGTCTTTTTTTGCCCATTTGTCCAGGAGATTTACGTAAGTAATCCCTTTGTTTTATATTTTGGTAGCTACCCCAATCTCAACCCCTTGTCGTTCACTTATCCACGACCCCAGCTCTCCAACAACCAACTGAGTGTCGTTCGCATACGTAACGATTGTTTTGCTTGCCTTATCTTCGCCCCCATAGTTTCTGCCCCCAATTTTTCTACCCCCATGTTCTTACCCTATGGTAAGCAAAATAATTTCGTTACAACATTAAGTCAAAAAGTCCTTCAATATTAATTATTTCAAATCAAATTTCAAATGGGGTGTAGAGCTAGTTCGCGTCCGTAGTAGAATACTACACGTGCACCCTGGGTAACGCTAAATGAACTAGTAAATACTGACGGTCAGATAATCTCAGGATCTCCTGACCAGAGACAAATTGCAAACAATGCCATTAAACGTTATCAGAAGGCAAATTAACAATAATACAAATGGCCCTTCCCAGGACCCAACGACTAGAAAACTCGGACCTATGATCCGAATTTGTCACTTAAATGTAGAAAGCATATGCTATTCAAAGAGCCAGTACTTATTAAAATTTCTAAAAGATAACGACATCGACCTATCACTAAAGTTGGACGCTAAAGACCGACCTACATTCATGTCAGCAGCATGGAAGAAGGAGTACAATCCTGATCTATGTTTTGTCTCTACTAATAAAAACGGGCAACCTCTAGCAGTCTCTCGAAAAGTAATGGACGACTTCCAACACAGCCAACACCGCCCAGTGATCTTAGAGGCAGGAACCCAGATTCCTATAATCACATCCATCCCTCGCCCACGTTAGAATCTAAAAAAAGCCATTTGGGGTAGCTCTTCTGCAGAACTGTACAAGACTCTAGGCTGGATACCCCCTACCATCAGAAATTACAAAAGATTCGTTGTAGCCGTAATAAGCACGGCCAAAAATCATATACCTACCAAGAGGCTACCGAAAAGAATACATTCCTGGTTGGTCCCATAACAGCGAAGAACTGTACCAAAATTTCCTTCAAAGCGGCGATCAAGAATTAGCCGATGCACTGCTCCATAGCCTAGATGCAGCGAGACAACAAAAATGGACGGAAACTGTAGAAAGTCTTAATTTTCAAACATCAAGTAGGCAAGCATGGACACTACTAAGAAAATTAGGAAGCGGAACTCCCATAACAAGGAACAAAACAACAATTAACCCAAACACTATTGCCTCACATCTGGTATCGACATCTACGTCCCCGCAAGACAAGCCACACACAATCAAGAAGAAGTCACTATAGCTCCTAAGGATGTAAAGCCAGGTAAAGCCCCAGGTTTTGACAATATTCATCCCGAATTCTTAATTAACAGCGGCAAATATACGAGAGAATGGATGGCCCACTTTTTAACAGATATTATGAAGACCGGTACCATACCACAGGAACTCAAACGCTCAAAGATTATTGCCATATTAAAACCAGGGAAGCCAAATGATAACAACCCTAAGAACTACAGACCAATAGCCCTAATATCGGCAACGTTCAAGCTACTAGAACGACTTATCTATAACAGAATTAGTCCAAAGCTACTTGAATCAATACCGGTTGATCAGGCAGGTTTCCGACCGAAAAGAAGCTGCGAGATCAGGTTCTTTCACTTACCACATTTATTAAGGCAGGGTTCCAGAGTAAACTTAAAACTGCAGCCGCATTCATAGATCTAACAGCGGCCTACGATACAGTGTGGAGAGAAGGCATAATATACAAGCTCCTCCGTACAATCTCCTGTAAATCCACCGCTCGAATAATCAACAGCATGTTAGCCGACCGAACGATTCAAGTAGTCATGAGAACTGACATTAGCACTCCAAGAAAACTGAAGAATGGACTGCCTCAGGGATCTGTCTTAGCTTCTCTTCTCTTTAGCCTGTACATCGCCTGATATACCAGAAACCAGATCAAGGAAGTTTGGTTATGCCGACGACTGGGTCTTTGCAACAAGGTGTAAGTCATTTGAACAAACAGAAGAAATTCTTACGGTAGACTTACATACAGTGGAAAAGTATTTCCGTAAATGGAGGCTCCGACCAAACGCTACCAAAACAGAGGTTTGCAGTTTTCATCTAAATAACAAGCTTGCAGGAAGAACACTGAACATCCAATTCGAAAACACCACACACGCTTACAATAAAACACCAAAGTACCTTGGGGTGACTCTTGACAGAACCCTATCTTTCAAGGAACATCTGTCAAAAACAGCGGAAATTCTTAAATCCAGAAACAACATCATCCAGAAGCTGTGCGGCACAACATGGGGAGCATCGACTTCCACCTTGCGATCATCCGCCCTGAGCCTTGTTTTCTAAACCGCAGAATACTGCTCTTCAGCCTGGCTTAACAGCCCACATATACACAAGGTAGATGCCCAATTGAACAGTACAATGAGAATGATTGCTGGTGTTATCAAATCCACTCCTACACAATGGCTCCCAGTACTGAGCCACATTCCACCACCCAAACCCACCTAAACTACGGCGCATACACTCCCTCACTAGTGAGTACAAAAAGATACTTAGTAACGAGTTCCTGCCAATTCATCAAGATATAGATGCTGCCAACGGTAACCGTTTACGCTCCAGACGACCGCCAATAAAAACAGCACAGATTGCTGTAGAAATTGAGTTCAACTTAACGACCACTTGGACTCAAGAATGGATAGAACAACAAAATAGCAGCTTACCCTGCATCACACAAAAACCACCAGGTTTTGACTTACCACGCAACACATGGACTATGCTGAACCGAATCAGAACTCAATACGGCAGATGCGGTTACATGATGCACAATGGGGTAAACGACCATCCCCACTCTGTGACGGCGGACAACCCCAAACCATCTGTCACATTACGGAACAGTGTCCCACAAGATCCTATCAAGGCAGGTCAGAGGATTTCCTAATGGCAACTCCAGAGTCGATAGAATATATAAATCAGTTAGATGTTCGTTTGTAAACATATATGTATTATGTTTTATACAAAATATATGTAAATGTAAATGTGTCAAGTGCCATACGATAATTAAAATATTTCAAATCATCTAAATACCTCAAAAATTTCCACTATTTATTGAATATAGGTATTAGAAAGCATTTAATATGTTTATTAAACTATTAGGTTTAAAAGTAGTTAATTTTTATATTAGTCCCAACTAGATATTAATAGACATAATGTACTTTGCTTTCTCAACAAATTGTTTGTGAAAGTTTTGTTCTTCTTTTATACATTAAGATTGTCTTTCAAAATAACTCATTAGTATTATGAATTAAAAATATAAGTTAAAATATTTTTTATTCGTAAAATAAAAGTTTTCGCGTTTACGTAGTTTCTACGTATATTAGGAAAAAGAATAAACATATGATTATATGTTTCGGTAGAAATGTAGTAGAAAAGGTTATCCCAATCAGAAAATAATTGTGCAACTAATACACTATTGCAAAAATCCAAAAGACGTACCTACCAAATTTTCGATAAGTCTATCCTATATTTAAAACAGAAGTTTAAATAAATCTTTTCGTTATAATGTTGGTTGCATAACAGTTAGTTCTGGTATTCTGCTGAACATTTTACTGATATACCCACAAAAGGAATTTTAGGTAGCCAACATAACATTATATAAAAAATATTAAGAATATCACTTATTCCACGTACCTTACATTACTAAAATGAAAAAGAATTTCGAGTACTATTATGTTAATAATTATTAAGTTATTGCAAGCAATTAAGTTTTAGTTAGCATAGCTCGCAACGAAGGAAAAATACATTTATATTAAAACATATTTTATTATATTATTTTATTATATATAACTTAATTTTATTTGTAAACCTAATTATATTTTACTGTATATTTCCATTATGTACAAACTTGACCCATTCCTTCTTATTTCTGGCCAGCGTCCTTGCTTCTGTCCATGTTGTTCCCCTTTTTCGATAATGTTTCCTAGGGTTCTATCCCATGATTCTACATTTCATCTTTCTTCTTTTGGATTTTGCCTGCCAAATTTCTTTCACCGGTTTTTTATTCTCCATTCTCTGAAGATAACAGACCAACTAAGTTGACTTGTTTTAATATATTCTAATGTTGACTCCATTTGCAAATCTTTTCTTATTTGAGTGTTTCGTAGTATATCTCTTTTGGCAACTCCTTGAACTCACCTCGAAGATATTTAATTTCTTCTTCCTGTATTTCACTTTTTTCTTGTTCTGTTAGTAATCACGACTTGCAACCAAAGGTTAATACAGGCCTATATATTTACTTTAATACATTATACTTTATTGTATAGGTATTGCATAGTATAGTTTCATCGTTTTTTAATTATATTATGATCTGTTTTATGTCTTCCGTTGTATTCTAATTCTACTCCTAAGTATTGGAAGATTCGTGCTTGTTATTATTTACTTCTTCTATTTTATATTAATTTTCTTCTCTTCTTTATTTTCTTTTATCACAATAACTTTTGTTTTTATTATTGTCATTCCATATATTTTCAGTACGTCATTCCATATTTCTGTATTTCTTTGTAGCTGTTTCTCATTTTAGGCCAATAAGACGACATAGTTGGTGAATGCTGCTTCTGATAATTACCTCATCCACGTGTATTGTAAATACCGTTGGACTTAATCTTCTTCCTTGTCGCAGACTCTCGTTTGTAGGAAATGGTTGAGATGTTCTGTTTTGACTGATGATATAGTTGATATTGCGGTCGTAAATGGTCTTAATTGCCCTTATGATTCTGTTACTAATTAATACCTCTCGTTTTTGTCATGGTACCATATCAAAAGTCTTGCCAATGTCTATATATGAGAGATACATCTTTGCTGATATATTTCTATTATTTGTTTGATGATAAATATTTATGCTTTGAGATTCCTCAAGTGTACTGTCAATTGTTTCGGAAATTGTTTTGTTTAATAATTTTTCGTATATTTTTATGGTAGTATTTAAGAGTGTTATTACTCTGTATTTGATGTAAACTTGTTGAAATCGGTACTATCTGAGCCTTCTGTTAGTAAATTGGAATCTATTCTTCTCTCCAAATGGAATGCAATAAGTAATAACACATTTGTATTTTGTCCCATTGTTTTTCATAATATTTCTTGTTCTTCTGTCATATTCTGGTACCTTTCCGTTTTTCATTGCTGCAATAGCTTCTTGCTGCTTATTTATGGTTATTAGATCTACAATATCATCTTCTTTTCTTTGGTTCAACAGGATGTTTTCTTCTAGATAGCAGTGTGTCTGTAGCATCTCTTTATTATTTTATCTTAATATTATTTCATTTTCTTCTGCGAGAAGTTCGCCAGTTTTATTCATTATGTTTTTTATGTCTTGCATGTTTTCTTTTCTTATCGATTTTAAAACTCCATAAAATAGTTTCTGATTCTCTTTACAGTTTGTTTCCATCTTTTCTCCAAATTCTGTCCATTTGTCTTTTTTTTATTAATATAACCTACAGCAAATAGGAGTGTGAAATTATGAATAAATCTTCTTCTTTTTATGTAGACGTGACCCTGTCTGTTTTTTAATGTGCCTCCAGTAAGTACTTCTTTGTCTTCCTACTAATCGTCTTGGTCAGATCTTTTTCTATTGTTTAATTCCCTTAATGCTTTCTTCACCTCTTTTTCCTCAATATTTATTTTTTCGTTTGTCTTTAGTTCTGGTTTTGGTGGTTCATTATCGTGAGCAACAGCAAATAGGAATTAAACGTAGTCAGTCCATGTTACCTTTGGAATGTTTTTCGTTTTTATTAGTTCATTCATTTTTTTCTTTGTCCTCTGATAATTGTCTGTGGTGGTTGTATGCTTGTTGCTTTTATGTTTGCTTGTTTTCTGCATTGTAAAAATGTTTTCTTCTTTTCTTTACATTTTGTCTTAAGTTCCTCTCTAAATTTTGGGGTTTTCTTTTTTGATATTTTAGTGTTCGTTACTTTCCTTTCTCCAAGTGATTCTGTTACTGCTGTAGTGATGTTATTTTTGAGTTTTTTCCAGCTTTCCTTGATGTTATCATTACTGAATCTCGATGAATAAATTATAATAATATATATTTATTTATTTTACGTAATATATAAATTTCATCAGAAGATTCATCAAAAAATGTTTCTAAATTGTTTCGGAGTGTGTAAGACTTCGTTTGCTTCTGACTTTGGTTATACATTAACGCGCTCTTTGCCATATTTTTCCAGATTATCGTCATGGTCTATTATAAAAGTAATAAAAATGATTGGTGTTTAATACTTAACTTAGTAAAATAGACCTTCAGAACATTGAAACAAGTAATAAGTGCAACAAGGAATAGGGCTCATTAATCCATCGTTATTATTCTCTCTCGATTTAGTAATTGATTTTAAGTCTCTTGTCTGCTGAGTAACAATATGTTCTTCTTCTTCTTCCTAAGAGTGTCCCTTTTCAGAGATCACTATTTCTTACTCTTCTTCTTCTCTTATTTCTGTCTTTGTCTCTCAAGTCTTCTGCCACACAGTTTTTCAATCTTTACCTTGGTTTTTCTCTTCCTCTCTTTCCATCAATTTCTAACAGCTCTATCCTTTGTCACACATAGTTTTTTTTTCAGGTCTGACATGACCAAACCATTGCAGTATTTGTTTTTGAATGTTTTTTTGAGACTGTAGTCATCCTGCCTCTTTCCCTAATCAAGTCATTCCTGATCCTGTCCCTCCTAGTCTCACCCAACATCCACCTCAGCATTTTTATATAAACTCCATCTTCTTTTCCTAAATTGTCTTTACACGCCACACTTCACCAGCATTATTAAAAAAAAAATCGGTTGCCTGTAAAGTCGGTTTTACGGGCGAAGATTTTACGTGACAACGTCTTTTTCTCGGTAGAATATTTATTGATATGAATATTATTAAATTGCACAATAGGAACAAGGAATTGAATGAAAATAAGAAATGCACAAATTTTAACTATAGAAATATATTTTGTTTACTAAAACTTTGTACATGTAAACTTAAACTTAACTAATTTCTATTTGAGTGATTTTGTTGAGGACAGAGACACAAGCACGCACCGATTCAACGCGCCTAATTCTCTAGTGCTGAGCGCGCAGCGGACCGATCATGTTTGAGTGGGAGAGAGACGCAAGGCATTCGCCGGTCCGGCGGGCCTCTCTCTCGTTCGGTGACTCATCGTAACAGACGTGAGCGGGCGTTACACTTTTTCATGAGTGACTCCGAGCCACAACCTAATTTAAGACGTTGTCACGTCAATATAAAATGATTTAGTCATGACACATTTACCGAGGAGGAAAATATATTCTCCTACGTGAGACATGAAAACACGAGTTCTAGGAGTAAATATATGGGACTACTTGATGCCTTTAAAAAAGTGAATACCTATGACAAACAATGCAAGAAGAAATAAACACCAGCCTCAGAATAGCAGAAAGTAAAATCCGCAGAACAGACAACATAGATGAAAAATTTAAGTATACAAACACTACAATAACAACTACGGGAAAGAAACACCTAACCGGATCTGCAAAGAAACAGAAGGTATGGATGACACCAGACATACTAGAACTAATGTATGAAAGACTAGAAGAATTAGACCAGTGGTCACATATGAATGTGAAACGTGGACCCTCTTAACCACTGATGAAAATCAATTGAGAATATTTGAGCGCAAAATACTAAGGAAGATATTTGGACCAACCCAATGCAGCGATGGTTCGTGGAGAATTAAAATGAACCACAAGCTGGATGAACTAATGCAGAGCGCAGATATTGTCAGATTTGTAAAGTCACAAAGACTAAACTGGCTTGGTCACGTAGAAAGAATGCCAGATAATCGAGCTGTAAAAGTAGTCCAGAGATGGAAGCCCCAAGGAAACAGAATAAGAGGAAGGCCCCGTAAAAGATGGATAGACGACGTATAGAGGGATCTTAAAACCATGAACATCAGCCAGTGGCGAAGGAAAGTATCCGACAGGGCAGAATGGAAGAACATTGTTAAGCAGGCCAAGACTCACAAAGGGTTGTAGCGCCATTAGAAGAAGAAGAAGATTGTATGAAAGACGTAAAATGAAGAATAATGCACAAAAATACAGAGAGGTTGATAAGAATATAAAGCAAAGAATAAAGAAGGCCAAAGAAGTATGGATTGAAGACCAATGTGTAGAAATGGAAAACTATGAAAGAAAATATAACCCATTAAATGTACGTAAAAAAGTAAAAGAAATTACAGGAACTTAAAGAAGACATCAAATAAGTTAGCTTAAGAACAAAGACGGAAAGATTATTATAGATTTAACAGAGAAAATTAATGGATGGAGTAAATACATAAGAGAATTGTTTGAGAACAACAGAAATAATATTGTTCAGATAATTGGTGAAACGGGACCTAAATTCCTAAAATGTGAAGTAGAAGTGGCACTTAGAAATTCCAAAACTGGAAAGGCACATGGACCTGATGATGTTCCTACTGAATTGCTAAAGCTGTTGAATGATGACTCAATAGGTATAATATTGCGCTTATTTAACAGAATATACAAAACTGGTATTACACCTCAAGAGTGGCTGTTGTCTATATTCGTTACACTGCCAAAGAAATCCAATGCAAAAGAATGTTCAGAACATCGAACAATATCTTTATTGAGCCATCTACTAAAGATATTTCTAAAAGTCATCCACAACTGAGTTTATCAAAAGTTGGATTTAGATATTAGTGATGGGGTTCAGAAAGGGACTAGGTACTCGAGAAGCTCTTTTCGTTTTGAATGTTCTTACACAAAGATGCCTCGACAGTAAGTAAGTACATGCGTGTTTTATCGATTTTGAAAAAGCGTTTGACAGAGTACGCCATGATAAGCTAAGAGACATTCTTAAAAGAAAGGACATAGATAATAAAGATCTGCGAATAATTCTCAATCTATATTTGAATCAGAAAGCTAACATCAAAATAGGAAATGAGATATCACAAGCAATAAAAATACCTTAAGGAGTACGACAGGGATGCTTTTCGTCACCGCTGCTATTTAATGTTTATAGTGAAATCATCTGCCAGGAAACCCTTTTGCAAGCAAACGAAGGAATCGTAATCAATGGAGAGTGCTGGGGAGAGATACTTGGGAACTTCAATAAACGAAACTGGGGACCAAAACAATGAAATAAAAAGACGTATCGAAATTGCCAGGGCCATATTTATAAAGATAAGCAATTTCTTCTTCAACAGGGATATAAACATCCCTATACGATTAAGAATGCTAAATGGCTACGTATTTAACACGCTATTATACAGTGTAGAGTCCTGGACTCTCAAACAGAACAACATAAAAATATTGAAAGTTTAGAGATGTGGTGCTACCGTCGCATGCTGAAGATAAGTTGAATTGAAAGAGTCACAAACTTTGAAGTAGTGCGAAGGATAGGAAAAGACCCAGAAATTTCGTCAACGATCAAACGAAGAAAACTCGAATATTTGGGTCACCTGATGAGAGGACACAAATACGCATTACTTCAATAATGCAAGGAAAAATAGGAGGAAAACGGAATTCATCATGGTTGCGTAATTTGAGAGAGTGGTTTGGCTGTACTACTAATGAACTCTTTAGGTCAGCTGTAAACAATGTCAGGATGGCCTTGATGATTTCCAATCTCCGATAGGAGTGGCACAAGAAGAAGAAGAAGATGCCTTTAAAATGTAGGTAGGTAGGTAGGAAAGTCACACCACAAAGAAATGTCTTACGTGATGTATACCCATATAGAACATCTAAGCTTTATTAAAAAATATACAATTTGTTATTCAAGACATATTTACCGAGAAGGCCTATGTTTTAAAAAGTAGGAAAAGATTGAGGTCCAAGACAAAGAAAATTTTTTCGGTAAAAATATATAGGTAGAAACAGGCAGAAATAATTTGCTAAAAACCCCATAAAAAGATATTAATTTACTGTATAGACAGCTAACCTTCAGAAATGCAAAAGCCATCTAAATATGAACAGAATGCTTATAATTTGATGAATTTAAGCTAAAAATTCAATCGTTGCTATAAACTTTTGTCTCAGAAATAACAATGCGTAATATAATCAGGCGAAATAGAAAAATTAAAAAGAACAAGTTAACATTTAATGAGATCTATTAATCCATTTAAACTTTGGCCTTGAAATTTTTAAGAAATGTTTTGCTCCTATGTCATTTTTTGCAAACTACTTCGTATTTAAATCTATAACTTTGTGTGCTATTCATATTTTTTAAATTACTTTCATTGGGTTATTGAGAATTTTATCATTACCAAGCGTTTTATAAAGGAAAACCTCCAAATTGCTAATATTTCAAACTGACCATCCTCTATCGGCGAAGCTTGCTGGTGAAGTGACGTACGTCTAGAGGGGTTCCAAGTAGGCCGACTATAAAAGCAAGTAATCAGTGGTGTGGATCGGCTGTAAATAGTGGTCCTGTGCGTCCGGTACTTTCAGTTGTTTTAGTGTCATGGCGTACTTCGCAACGTTTTTCTTGGTTGCGTTGGTAGCCTCAAGCGGTAAGTGCGGCATAATATATACAGGGTGATCCCTACATTATAATATTCTTGTTTTTATGTGGATGGATACTATTTGATGCTGATTTTTTTAATACAAATTTTGGTTGTTTTTCGGAAATATAAAATGTATATTATTTTAGCTCAACGAAAAATTGCAAAATAAGTAAATATTTTTATATATTTTGCTGAAAAACAGTTTATTTGATTTATAAAAGTGCAAAGTACAAGTTTTTCAGAACTTTCTATCAGTTTTCTATTCACTATACATTTTTATATCTTGGTCAACTTCAAAATTTTACCATATTTCATGTGTTTTATTTGGATTTATTGTTTATTTTGCAAATAATTGGAAATTAAGTAATGTTTGTGATAAAAAAATTAATAAATATGAAATTGGGTTCCAACTATTCAAAATGCATATGCGATATATTCATTATGTTATGTAAAGGAGTTGTTTATCTTATTTTAAACCTGAATGTAGATATTTCTTAACATAAACGATAATCCTTCGTAATCGACTCATCAGCACTTTCATTTATTATCTAAGAGTGGGTTATTGTATATTTATAAAGTTTAAATGGCAAGCACACTGCTTTATTTGGAGACCTCTTAAATGCTAAGGGTAAAACATTTGGTTGTTGATTTACACGATATAAATAGCAATGATTTTAGAAGTTAAGTGAAAGGCTGTCTTGTAACAGAACTAGCACTATTGCCTAAATTAATTATAAAACATTACAAAAACTGTCGAAATATTTGGAAGCTGATGCATGGATATCTGAAATAAGTATGTTTTTTGGAATATTCAATAAAATTGCAATATTAAAAATAAACAATAGGGTTTATATCTCAAATTAAGCTTTAAGGAAATATAAAATAAAATGGAGTCTTACAAGGTTAATTATTTATCAATTTTATCAGTGATATTGTTTTTATATCTAAAATTGTATTTGTATAAGTTTCAAAATTTAAAATTTTTATTCTTCACTGCCATTGCATTAGTGTTTTTTCTTTCTGTCAAATTTACTGTTGATTTTCTTAATCCTTAACCTTAAAAAAATCCTTTCTTTTATATAGTCTTGCATACATGTTATTTTATTTTGTTTATATTATCTTCAATGATAATTATTCTACAAAAAAAACTACAACGGCCTGTCCACTTATTTTAAACTTTCCCTTTGAGTCTAATGTTTGTTATATGATCTTGTAGTTATTCTGAGATAGATATACTGAATAGGTATTTTTATATAACGGTTTTCACAATTTCACTATATAATTAAAATAAACTCTAACTCTTTAGTAGAGGCAAAATATTTGTGAAGAATGATGTGTCCTAAATTTTAAGTTATAATAATTAAGATAACGTGCTAGAGTGTGAGATACTTGACTTTTATAAAAGAGCGAGATAAATTATACAATAAAGGGTAGAGTATGAAAGCAGTTTTAAGTTCTGAGGACGCGGAACATGTTACTTCATTAACTACTGCAACTGAGCTCTTTTCAAGGCAAAAAGGAAAAACAAACGATGTACACATAATATCATGTGAGAAAACACATTATACATTTAGAATATATAAATTTCTTCTATCAAATAAACGACTTTTTTATTAACTAAGTCGTAAAGTATATAGAGGATACTAAAGCTAAGGTTTTGGAAGAAATCATTATTTAAAACAAAAACGGAATTTTTTATAACTTTTAATACAGCTGATGTGTTACTGATATAACTATATATCACAAGAAAACAGTCTTAGAACATATAGAATATAATTCACAATACTTGCAACCTTCGATAGAAAAATTGAAGAAAAGATGGTAAATTTTCCATCCAATAAGAATCACATATTATAATAGTTTTGGTGACAAAATGTCAATAATCGTTGTCTTTATTGTTTTCTTTTCGTCTTCTTTATTTACTTGTCAAATATTCGTTATTTTGATGTACTTATACTTCGGTTTACTTATCGAAAATACCCTGTATTTTTCCGTGTTACCACCAAATTGCATGAAAAATTTGGCTTACTCTCCACTTTGCTTTTGGACTAATACCGTAGGTTGCTTTTTATTTTTTATGTTGCAAACTACCCCTGTTAGAAAAAAATCGTATAATTGTAAATTATAGCGGCAAGTAATTGATTTAAATCACCTTTTAAGGAAGTAAGTAATGTCAATTAATATTAAACAACATAATTTAAGATTTTATCACAGTTTAACCCCTAAATCTTACCCCCTTGATTAGTTATATTTAAAACAAGATCATTGAATACCTTGTCTTCACTGATTTGCATGAACATTTTAATTTAGGGTATACTTACCGTTCACTTCAAAATTGGACTTGTGCCGTTGGTTGTATGTATCTTATTGTTGGTTATGTGTATCTTACAATGCTCCAGTATGCGCGTTCTTATGTCTCCTAGTATATGTGATCGGTTTTTTATTCATAACTCAGTTAGCTTTTAGGCTATGAATAGAGTAGAGTAGAGTATTTAGTAGGGTTTTTAGTTAACGACATAACAGATACAAATATTTTTTGTAGCAAGACAAAAAAATACATAATATTAAAAAAGGAATATAAAACGTAACTTAAATATATACAAACAAAAACACATATTAAACAGAAAAAAAATTATGGCAAAATTACGGTAAGCAATTCAGTGGATGTTCTGCAATGAGTCATATATTCTTCTGAACACTAAAAACAATGTTTTAGAAGATATTTTTTTACTAAACTATTACAGCTTAGCTGTTTAATACTTTTTGGTAAAATATTGTAATAGTTATAATTAAGAAAATTTTTTTCTGAAACTTAATTTACAGCGATTAATTCGTAGGTAGTGACAGTTTCGCATATTGTGAACATGGACATCAGGCTGCTATATTAAATCGGCACGTTTTCTGTGAATTTCAGTTAGAACTTGAAATATCAACAAAGTAGGTAGCGGCATAATTTTTGAATATGATAAAGAAACGTCGACAGTGTTCTAGATAACTAACCCCTGCTAAAATCCTGACAGCTTTCCTTTGCATTCTAAAAACTTGAAGTGCATTTGTTGAATTGCCTTATATGATTACACCATACTTTAGGTGAGAGTGAAATAAAGAAAAATATGTCATTTTTAATGTTTCAAAGTTGACAACTCTTGCTAGTTTGCGAATAACAAATAATGAACTTGATAGCTTTTCCTTAAGATGTGAGATATGAGCCAACCAGTTGAGTCGATTATCTATGGTTAATCCCAATAGTTTAACAGTCTCTTTATTATGTGGGTCATTATGTGTCATGAATTACTTAAATGTTGTCATGAAGAGAACCACTTTGTAGGTTTTTTTAGGGCAATAAAATCATATAAATTAATTTTTTTAAACCCTTTTTTTGAAAGTGTTGTAGGTGAAAGGACTTGAAAGATACACTAATCAACTTTGAACAGTCATTTCTTAACCAATTTTTGTTTAGCGGATAAACAAAAAAAACAGAATATTAAAAACAAAACAAAACTAGGGTTATTACAAAACAAGTTATTTTGAAAAAAAAGAAAATTAAAAAAATAATAATAATTCAATACATTTTTTTTACCAAATAAGAATAAACTTACAGGTAATATAAACAATACATAAATAGAGCAAACTGTAAAGCGGTAATGATTAATTTCATTTTGGGTGCTAATTAGGGGGTGATTTTTACTATTTTTTACCGAAAAAAGGGATGAACTTATTTTGAGCATAACTCGTTTAGTTTTGATGCTAGAAACTACAACAAAAACATAGCTTTTTTTTAAATACTTTCAAAAAGTTTTGATGAATTTCCACTAAAAAGTGCTTCATTTTACATTTATTTCACTTTGACGGATTGGATTTCGAATTTAAAAAATAAGAACCTACTTTTGCTGAGCTACAACTTTACTTCTTTTGGGTTTACAGAGTTTATAAGTACTCCATTTTTTTGTTCTTTTCGAAGCTATGTGTTTGCTAAAAATATTTTTTCAATAAAATACTTACTTTTTGAATAACTTGTGAAAAACCGTTCAAAAACGTGGTTTTTATTTTGAAAAATAAATAGTTTCAGTTGCAAATAACTTAAAAAGTATTGACTAGATTAATAGATTTAATAAGTTTATTCAATTCCGGACTTATTTTGAACCTATGTTTTTACCTCCGAGAAGGGGTGGCTTTCACCACCCAAGTAAAAACAACCCTGGGCTTGAGTCCAAAAGTAAAGCAGGTTGTAAGAGAAACCTAAATCCAACTTTTCAAGAAAATTCTTCGTACAAGGAAAACTACACTCCAAAATGGTCATTTACTGGCGTATTATGCCTTCAGGGCAATATCATCTTTCACGTTTTTAACGGTCATCAGAAAGTCACTTTAGTTAACCATGATTCCAAATGCTTTGTCAATTTGTTGGCCCATTGCTACTTTTATTCGGCTATCCTCTTCATTATATTTAATATTATCAATATCCATTACATGTTAGATCATTCTAATACAGCTTAGTCCAGAATTTATTGAATTATTCTGCATCTTTTTAATATGGTTCAGATTTAAGGTCAAGAGCTGTAAGCCCTTATCTGTTGTAGATCTTTACCTCATCTCTCAATGTATTTATATTGTCTTTGTCTCATCTTACTGCATTTATTTTCAAGCTGTTTGTTTTAACTCATTTTTATATGTAGTTGCCAATATTCCGGTATTTCTAGTTATTTATTGCAGGATGTCTACTTCATCTTCTTCTGCCTTGATGTACTGTTTATAAATTCTAATATATTTTCTTATTTTAATACTTGATTTACTTTAATTGTTTTTTCGAAAGCTTGGCACTTTATTGATATCTTTAATTAGTTAATAATGTAGCCTAATATTAACTATAATGATCATAAGCACCATAAGAATTCTTGTCAATATACTTTCTAAAGGAATTAAGTACGTGATATATTTTTAAAAATAAGTCGATATAAAACTGTTTTATTATTTAGTAAGCAACTCTGGCTATGGCCATAATTTGCAAAATCGGTTAGCAAATGCCGTAAAAAATACGTAGATAAAAGTAGTTGTTGTATTAAAATTCTATTGCGTCGTTTTTTCCTAAATCTATTTAGACAAAATCTAAAAAGTGAATTCGCAATCGTGAATAAAAAGTAATTCGCAATCATTTTCTCTGTTACATTCTGCAACTTTGATTGCTTGGGATTCATTAAGATAAGTTAGGTATATGTATATATATATATATATATATATATATATATATATATATATATATATTTAATTAGATTTATAGATGAGTCGTCAGCTTCGTTATAAAATATGTACTACTGACCTTTGTAGTTTACGATTATTTCAAAAATCAGATCTATAGATTTTTTTTAATATTCTTGTTGTTTTTTTAGGTATAACTGACGGTGATTTGCATACATTACGACTATATATCAAGGATATTACAATTTTCACTACTTTATCTTACACAACTTTTTCCATCTATCTTTATCGTTTGTTATGTGAAATATATACTTCATTTTAGCAAAGCTAAATAGTATCTTCTCTGGACATTTCTTTCCTTTACTTTGGATCTACAATAGGTTACATCTTCGTTACAGGTTAATATTTTTTATTCTAGCGAGTTTATCAGTAGTTTTTTCCTTTTCTTGATCCCAAGTTAACATGCTCCTTTTCCACTTGGCTGCACTTGAAAGACAACCAATAGTCAGAAATACGTATCGTTTTCTGTCTAGAGGAATCGTTTTTGTTTGTACCACAGCAGATGGCAACTCTGTACGCTAACCACTGCAGTGGTCAAATTTTAGGAGACATTCGTTGGACTTTCCGAGTTTAAATTTGTATCAGCCCGAGTGTCTAAGGAAGCAGAGATATGCTGAAATGAGTCATAACACTTTATTGATACTAATTCGAGCACCGAAAGTTTAACGAATTTGTCTTCCTAGGCCATATATTTGGCCATTTAATTCAACAAAGAGCAGTTTTTGCAAAAATTTTATCGTCTCAGGTCTTCATGAGCCAACCGTGGAGTCTTTTCAGGTTTTTTCTCGCTTACCAAACTTGTTTAACTGGTTTTTATTTATCCAATCTTATCAAGGTGGCCGTATCCTCTCAGTTAGGCTTTTTCAATTTTTTTCTCTATTGGTTGGACTTTAAGCTCTTATTTCATTCCGTATCCATTTCATTCTGGCCATACCTAGTACTCTTCTTAGATACTTAATTGCAATGCTTTGTAGTTTCTTGTTTCGTCTGGTCCAAATGTTAAGATAGGTAAACAGAAATTGTGTGCTATAAATGGGTATTTTGGCTTTTTGAGATACTTCCTTCGTCGATAGGAATCTGCTCTTAATTTCGTGGTATATTCGGGCTGCGCTTCCTATTCTAGTGTTTGTTTTAGTTTCTTATCCCTAGTGTATAAAGTGTCATTTTTAAGTTTAAGTTTTATACTTATCTGCTTTCCCACAGATCATGTTTCTCTTAAGTGCGTCCTTGTCTCTTACAAATACAACGAGGTCATCTGCAAATACGTATTGCGGTATCTGTACACCTGCTTGTCGTAAGACATCATTGACTCTAGACTCGTCAGATTCCATATTACCTGTTTATACTCTGTTTCTTGTGTTTTTTATTGGCTCATAATAGCTTTTCTGAGTGTGACGTACTCTTTTGTTCATTAGGCTTTTGTCGATTTCTATCTGCAAGGTTCTGCCAAATGCCTTTTCCAGATCTATAAAGGCTTGGTATTGTTCCGTGCTTGTATTTGGGGCATTTTGTATTAGCTACTTGAGTGTGAAAATCTAGTCATAGATGCTTCTTCCCGTCCTAAATCCGCTCTGTTTGCTATAGTTTATGGTCCACTTCTTGTAGTAGTTTTTTCTCCAGTACTCGTTCGTATACTTTAAAAGTGATACTTAGCCTGCTTATACCTCTAAAGTTGCTGCAGTGTCGTCTGTTTTCTTTTTTGAATAAGGGTAAAATAACCCCCACTTTCTAGTCTTTTGGGATCTTGCTCTCATTCCATTCTTTACTGCAAACTTTTCTGAACTTTTTGTTTTCATTGACTTCCATATTTTTTAGCATTTTTACGGTTATCTTATCATAGCCAGCTGTATTTTTGTTATTATTAACGTTATTATAATTATTAAATTAAGTTCTTGTATTTAGCTGTATTGATTTTATGTTAACGTTTGACAAATTATTCCTTTGAGGCCCTGTGTAATTACTTTTTATATTATGTGCATATAAGCCTAATGTTTATAAGTATTCATTTTTCACTGTTATCCGCAATAGAACCAAAGATTTTGAACATCTATGTAAGAAACCCTTTTGTATTGACCTATGATTTTCATTATCATTTTAGTGATCACTTCATTCTATTTTTACGGTGTTTTTGTGAGTTCCTGTACAATTAGTTTTTGTATTTTGTCTCAGAGTTCTCATTTCGGCACTGAATCGAAAGTCGTCCTTAAATACTGTATATTCTTATTTGTTGTTGCTTTTTTATCTTTTAAAGGATGTTATAGTGTACATATACATAATGCATAATCCACCTGCCATTAAGTTTGTAAGGAGAACGTCATGACGGAAGAAATCAAGCGAAGAATAATCCTAGCAAATAAATGCTATTTTGGACTGAGTAGACATATGAGAAGCAGAAACTTTTTTTTGACCATTTCCAAGGCAGACGAAAACACCTGCTTATATTTGAACGAAGGATCCTGAGAAGAATATTCGGTGGCATCTGTGAAAATGGTGTTTGGAAAAGGAGGTACAACTACGAGATATACCACAGATATAAACATATATTTGGTGGTAATGACGTAGTATCTCTTATAAAAATAGGAAGACTAAGATGGAGAGGACATCTGGCTAGATTACAGCAGAACAACTCTCCTAGAAGAATTCTTATATCACAACCTGTGGGAAGTAGAAGTAGGGGTAAGCCAAAACTCAGATGGAGAGATGGTGTAGATGAGGATGGTAGACAAATAGGCGCAGCAAACTGGCAACAGTTGGCAATGGATATAACTGACTGGCGTAATAGACTTGGGAAGGTCGAGGCTCTTTTATAGGGCAGTAGCACCAATGATGATGATGATTTAAATTTGAAAAATACAGAAAATATAGTATGAAGCTTCGCGATAGTCTACACTACCACCTACTGTACCACCTTTTTTTATTTAATATTACTTCCGTTTTTTGCTACTTAATACAACTAATGGATATTTCGGAGCCATGATGTTTTTTTTTTCGACCTGGGCTACTTCTTCTATTGGTTTTACCCTGTATTATGAGGTGTGGAAGGTTATATCTCTGTTGGTATCTTATTAAGTGGCCAAAATATTGTAACTTTCGATTTTTTGTTGTTTTCGATATTTCTGTGCTCTTTTTCATTCAGTGTAAAATTATTTCCTTTCTTATTAGATCAACTCAACTTATCAGTAATATTCGTCGGTGGATCCACATCTTAAAGGCCTCCAATGTTTTCATTAGTGTCTCTGTAAGGGTCCATGTCATACAGTTATGTGGAGAGTATATATAGCAGCATATTAATCTGATTTTAAGGTTTAATATAATATATTTATATATAGGAATTATCTTGATGATTTTATAAAGTTGTCGTTAATTTGGCGCCCAAATAAGTAATAATGTTAGTTCTTTCCTGAAAATAAATCTTTCCTAAAGTTTTGTCCTGAAAATATTAAGTTTTAGCTCATATTTATTACAGTTTCGGTCACCCTGTTATAAGTAGTTACTTTTTCATTAGAAGCAGTCTATCATGTCGTATTAATGCCAGTCTCTTCATCTAACGCTTCTTTGACGATAAATTGGAAGTGGATATTAGAAATTACAGGCACTAAAATATACCTTGCTTTACTTTACGTTGTATGTCCACTGCTTCTGATGGTTTTGATGTTTGTTCTGATCAATTCGTATATTTTCTCATTGATGCCAATAAAAATTTTTGGTAATACGGAGGTTTAGGTCATCAATGTCCACCTGTTGCAAGACACCTATCAGTTTTTATGAAAAACACGATCAAAGGCCTTCTCGAAGTCAATAATAATAATAATAATAAATTGCCTTTATTTAGTCTGTAAAAACTTATAAACAAGAGATACATGAGGCGAAGTCTAGCTAGAGCTACTCCACTTAACCTCAAGTTTACAAAGTCAGTTTGAAATAAGTAGAACATGAAAAAAAAATGATTTATAAATTGACGTAAATAATACTATAATATTGAAATGGTAGAAATAGTTGTGTGGCTACTAGAAAAATAAGATAAAGAAAATAATTTGTGATGTTATGTGATAAATGATATTCATGATAAATAAAAACAAAAAAAAAATTCTAAAAATTCTAATGGTAGCAATTACGACAACAATATACTATATAATAATAATAACGTTACTGCGATTGTAGTAAAAATTTCTTATAATGCCGCTTCATGAAATCAAGAGATTTACCTCTTAAATTTTTTGTTAAACTATTAAACACTAAAACAGCATTGTAAGTAAAAGATCGCTGGAAAATAGCTAGTCTATATCTTTGCAGCATAAGACTATGAGGATATCTCAGATCCAGATTATGAGCGTCTCCACGAAATACTAATTTGTTCCTTAAATAAATAGGATTTGACGAGGAAATAATTCGATATATCAATGAGACGAGGTGATATTTGTATAGATTATCTATTGTTAACCATTGAAGTTCTTTAATTTTGCATGATACTCGATCATATTTTCTTATGCCAAAAATAAATCTGCAACAATTATTTTGAATTTTTTGCAACCTCAATTTCGTAACTTGATCGAAGCAAGGGTAAAATACCAAGAGCCCATAATTACGAATTGACATAACCATAGTTTCACAAAGTAACTTACGCAATTTTAAGTTTAAAATGCCTTTACTTCTATACAGTTGACGCATAACTAAATAGCACTTTTTTACTAAAAGGGTGACATGCTCTTGAAAACGTAGCGTACAGTCATATATGACTCCTAAGTTTCTGCAACTATTAACATTTTTTAGAGGTTCATGTTTTATAATTAGTTTTAAGTTATCCTGAACAGTGGCTTTATAATTTTTTGAACAATATAACAAAGAATTACATTTTTTAGCATTAAGTTTAAGATTATGTCTAGTGGAATAAGTACAAATAGATTCCAAATCCTGATTTATTTTTTGTGACGCTTGATTTACAGAGTTAGGTTCAAAAGAGAAATACAGTTGTGTGTCATCTGCAAAAGAGTGCAATTTCAGATTATTTAAAGATTTATACAGGTCGGAAATATATATTGAAAAAAGAAGAGGACCAAGAACCGAACCTTGAGGCACCCCTAAACTGACAGATGCAAATTCTGATGAACTATTATCGATTATGACCTTTTGATAACGATTTACCAAATTAAATTTGAAAAACTGTAAGGAGGTATCAAATTCAAAATATTTCAATTTAGCACACAGAAGAGCGTGATCAATAGTGTCGAAGGCTTTAGAAAAATCAAGCAAGATGACTGAGGTTGCTTTTCCTTCATCAAATGATCGAAGTATATTATCGGTTAAATCAAGAAGCAAGGTCGTTGTACTAAACTCTTTTCTAAAACCTGATTGTATACACGTAACTACATTATTTCTAAAAATATAATCGTATATCTGTTTATATAATAATAATAAATCACATATATACCGGTAGTCTTATATCCCGACTTCTTTGAACCATTACCTGCAAACTGAAGAGTGCTTCTCTGGTTCCAAGGTTGTTTCTGAAACCAAACTGTGTTTCGCATCATTGTAATTCTATTTTGTTGTGAATTCTCGAGTGCAGTATTCGTAAGAAAATTTTCAGTACATGGCTCATCAGACTGATGGTACTATGATCGCTACATTGTTTAGCCTTAATTTTTTCGGTATCATTGTAAATGTTGACAGTGGCCATTCGGTTGGTATATGCCCTGTTTCGTGTATTATATTCAAGAGATTTAGAAGAATATTTAGCTTTATCCTCGAGTAGTGTGACTTTTCTGGGAATGTCATCTGATCCAGCTGCTTTTCTATTCTTTAATAGACTTTATAGGTATTTCCATTTCATCGAAGGTTATGTTTGGACCAGATGATATATTTTTTTATTTGAATTTCTGTTCTTTCTGTTTTTCATCAAACAATTTCTCAATATATTTTCTTTACCTCATATATAAAGTTCCTTAAATATAAAAAGTCTTTTTTATATTAAAAAGCTTACAACTAACCATTCAATGAAAGTTAGACAATCAATTTTATATTACATGTTCAAAGGTAAATTTTGTATTAAAAATGTATATAATGAAATACTTCTGTATATCAGTTCCGTATGTAACAGTAACAGTTTTATTTGCTCTTAAAAATGTTAATTGGTTCAAAATGCAAGATGCAATCACGTTTCACATACACAAAGTTAGCAAACATATTTCTATACAAACTTTCACGGTATTGCTAATCCCAATTCAACAAACCATAGAATTCACCTGACTTAAGCAACAACAACAATGGTTGGACAATAAATAAAAGTTTTTTTATGTTTCACTCCAAATAAAACAATATTAGTTACCGCGTTATTCTTCATATTTAATAAGTTTGGTTTTATTGCGCTATCATATTTAATTCAGGAGGTAGAATTTACAGTTAAATAAATATTCATGTACTAAAATATAAAGAGAAGATATTTCATAGTATTATTATATTATTACCTAGATATATATATATATATATATATATATATATATATATATATATATATATACAGATATATATATATATATATATATATATAATATCTATCTATTATTATATATCTATATATATAATATGTAATATATAATATAAATGTTTTGGATGAGTTGGAGTGAATAAAAGGTTGAACTGGAAAGAAAAAAAATTTTTGTTACCTCACCAAATAAAAAATTAGTTTGGTTAATAAAATTGCTGCTAAGACATTTCAAAAAGAATTAATACAAAAATGTCCTTATCTAATAAATGTTTCTCTGAAATTTTAATATAATTTTGAAAACATTTTCTTAACACAAAAAAACAATTGAATTTATAAATAAGTTAAAATAGCGACCAATTACAAATAAGCCTCAATGTTATAAATGCCAACTTAAAATTTTTATTTTTGACAATTATATTGCCAAAAATAAAATTTTGTTTAAAAATTCTTTTTTGTTTAATAACAAAAGAGAAGAATATTTATTCACCATTAATAGATGTCTGAAAAAATGCATTTTCATACCTTTTTGTTCTCTATGTGCCAGAGTTAAAACACACCAGTAAAAGATGACAAACAAAATTTTTACTCTCTGTAGGTACCTAAATTTTAAAGAATTTTAAAATGTATTTTGTCCACTATTTTATATTTTATGTGTGTGTAATTAATATGGAGTGTCTATGCTTTTATAAATAATCTCAACAACTATGTCTTGAAAAAGGAATAAAACCATTCCGAAAGCTAGACAAAAAGTCATAAGAGTGTTTCATTAACATCCCGGCCAATTTTCTGACTGCAACCCTAGTAAACTGTGTTGTTTGTATATATATATATATATATATATATATATATATATATATATATATATATATATGGCAAAATTTAGAAATATTATCTACATCAATTATTCAATTGATCAAAATGGTCTAAGTAGGCGAAAAAATAATTGAGGGTCTATGACAGGGGTGGCCAACTTAATCGAACTGGAGATCTACTGTCTGCCTTTCTAATTCTTTGCGATCTACCGACTAGGAATTTTTTAACTATACTTCCAAGCAATAAAACTTTTAATCCAGAATTTTAATGTTTAAAGTGAGTTAAATATCTCAGTAGTCGCTAACTATATCTCAGAAAATCAGTCACTGATTCTGAAAGACTATTTTATCAGCTTTCGAGATTTGAAAGAATTTTTAATGTGAGTAAAACGGATTCGGCTTAAAATTCTGAATGGATTAGCTTTATTGCTCGCCAATGTGTACTAGTAATACCTAAATAAAATAAAAGTAGTAATTCTTATTTTTTTTATTTTTCCAACTATAAAAAAAATTTATGTGAGGCACGCGTTTGAACAGTTTTTGCTTAAAGTGTGGCCTGTAGTTGGAAATGTCCAACAAAAAAGAATTCAATTTATGTGCATCAGTCAAGCTGAAACACTATTTAATCTTCGTTTTTCTTAATATGAAAACGCTGATTCACATAAATAAGTTGAACCAAAACATGAATACAGTTGTTCAGCAAATTTTTTTAAATTCGGATATTTGTCATTGCACACCAATCTAGATGTGAACCTGACCTCGATTTCAAAAATACATCGCAGCGCATAAGAATTATTTCATTTTCAAGAAAAAGTTGGTCTATTTGGAATATCTCTGCAAATTGTTTGTATGTTTCAAAGGTGTCATTGAATGGATAATGGATAAATTCGACCAACTTTTTAATTTTATTGAAATCTCTAAAACAGATTTCAAAGTCTGATACCACTAACTGGATTTCTGCTTTATACTTCTGTGGTTTGAAAACATAAGCAGGGTGCTTTTTCATGTAATCTTTAATGTTCGTAAGTCTTAGAAACCTTTTCTTTTCAATATTAACTATTAAAGATACTACTTGAAGTTTGATGATGCAATAGAACTCATCATTGCTAAGAACGTATTGTTCTAGCCTTGCAGTTTAAGATTCAATGTGCTCAGTTTACCGGTGAAATCTGCTCGAAATGCCAAATCATATTGCCAGTCTAAGTCACGTAATTGCTGTTGATCATCATCCCTTTCTTCAAGAAACTTAATAATGTCATTTAACAAATCTTGAAACATTTCCAAAAATTTGCTGCGACTCAGCCACCTTATGTCGGTGTGTAAGATTAAATCTTGTTCTTGTTGTTGTTAAAACAAAACAGCCATCTTTGCAGAGATTTCCCTCTTATCGAATTGACAATTTTAATCGCAATATCCATCACGTCTTTTGTATTAAGCCCTTTACTGGTCAGGATCTGTTGATGAATAAGGCAGTGGTAATTAATGAAGTCCGGGAAATTTTCATCTTTGTGACATAGTGATAAAAATCCATTATTAACACCAATTATTGCCGGAGCCCCATCTGTCGTTATTAAAACGAGCTTAAACAAAGGCAGATTATGGATAAATCAATGCCACGTGTTCTGCCATTTAAGGATATCATTGTTATCAACTCTTCTCTTGTTGAGAAATCATCAAAGACCATCCGAATGAAAATAAGTAACTGTGCAGTATTCATGATCTCCGTCAACTCATCAAGCTGTAGCGAAAAAACAACGCACCGAAGTAGATCTCTTTGCAGTTGTTCATTAAGATTTTTACTCAACAATTATATACGAAGCATTACAGTATTTAGTAACAGCTACAGATCATGTATACTTTTCATATTTCATTTTTAATTTTGAAATTAAAGAAACAGTAAATCTGATAAATCTTCGAATATTTCTTTGACATATTCTCCATCAGAATACAGTTTACACTTTTGGGCAATGTTGTAACAAACTAAGAATAAAGCTTCAGTTACAGCCTAAGACTCTCTATTTGGCTTACAGAACATATTTTCCTGAGCAGCCAAAACAGATTTTAATGCTGAAAGTTTTTTTTTCTTAATTGACTGATATGTGGAAACTCTGATTGGTATTGCCGTGCATTGTGTTAGAGTGACGTTTTTAATTTTCTATTTGCGGTATTGCTACTGATGTATTGCAGATTGAGAAGCAAAATTTATTTTACCGTAATAAAAAAACATTACAGCTCCAATTATTGGTGGAAATGATAAATTTTTGATTTTTTGGAGCTGGTCTTTCAGACACCTAGAGAAGTAAACCATGTTGTTAGTAACCGGGTACTAATAGTAAACAAACCAAAGTTATAATTTAAATTTGACGTATTTCGGGATTTTTTATAAATATGTACAGTAACCTAAATAATGAATTTATTCCATTTGGCTTTTACACACTGTATAAATGAAGTAAATCGTAAATGAACAACTAATAGTTTTAACCAGAGTAGTTTTGGCGGAGGTGAGTTTGTTACTTTCTTTGTCACTCACCTTAATTTTCATACCAAATCACTTGCACCAGTGTTTATTTTAAGGGTTTTTTAAAATTTTTAAAAAAGTTTTTAAAAGTTTTCCATAAAAAAACTTATCGTTTTCCGGTAATTCAACATCATATATTTGGATTTTTATATTCGCTAAATAAAAGTTTTCCAAACAGCAACAACATTATTAATATTAAGTTAAGGGTAATAATAAAAAACTGGTCAATTATATACATATAATTTTATATACAGACAAATTTTTATGATAAAACCTACATTTTTATCGCGAAAAACCTTTTAAAACTTGCTTTTTTGACATGTAATTTGTGAATTTTCAGTCACGAATATCTCAAAAAATATTGACTTATCAAAACAACTCTAAAGAACATTTTTATCTTAAAATTTACTATTTTAGCGACTGCAATGATTTTGTTTTAATACAATTTTGCCATACCCGCGTTAAGGTGGTAACCACCTCCATAGGAGAAACACATCTTGTCATAGGGTAGATTTTGATCTGAAAAAATTTAGAGGTACTGTTTTAATCGTTATATCATGAACTCTTATGTTTAATATCTGATTAATATGAACAGAATCCCATCAAACATCCTAATGGATTAGAAATTTTGATTCCTTTAAATATTTGTATTATATTGAGATAATTCTTATCAATTATGTCGTTACGATATATATATATATATATATATATATATATATATATATATATATATATATATATATATATTCAATAAGTAAACTCAAAAAAATAAATCCTCTGTTCACGAGGATATCGGTCAAAGGAGAAATAATAAAAGGAAATCACAGTTCCATTCCTATATTTGAAGACGTTTCGCTTATTTAATTTACAAGCTTCATCAGTTCAATCTAAAAGAATACAAAGGTGGTAGGTAAGAATATAAAAAACATGGAAAAAAACTTACGAATGGTGAGTAAAGAAAGTTAAGGTGTAAAACAAACACACCATTCTCTTAGTATCCGTGGTCACAATATTAAAGTTGTAATATTAGCTTAAATGTTCATATGTAGTCGAATTCATGTATAACCATAAGAGTCATTACTTTAAAGGTGAAAAAAATGGATAAAACTACTGCGAAGTACTAGAAAAACCCGTCACATTGTACGTAAAAAACATATTAACAGTAAAGTGTAGAAATAAAAACAAAAGATTTAAAAAAAACCACACTGGCACAGAGCTGTTATTCTAACAAAGTTAACATTTAAAAACATCTTATACTTCACTTTAGGGCGCATCTCAAACTCAAAAATTCCAGACGGAAAACCAAATCAAGTTACCGGTATTTTCGTTGAAGTAAATGTGTGTCCTTTCATAGTTGTGCATCGGAGCAACTTATTGGAAGTATGAGATGAGTATGCGCAATACAACAAAAGCGCAAACCAGCAACGCAGAGGACGTAGAAGAAAATAAAATTATTTGATTGGAATGTCTACAAAACCAATTTGTAGTGAAGGAAGGTTGAAATCCGAAATTTATTATGGCGATTAAGTCATGGATTGAGTAATGCGAATATGGAATATGAAATAGATAAAGCTTTAATGTAAATTTGGAATAAGTCAGTATAAACGTAAAAGGTTGGATATAAGGAAGTACTAATGGGGGATAAAAAGAAGGTTGATAGGTAACTAAGATGTGATGATGGTCAAAGGGAACGGAGGTGATAAGGTCAGGAATCGAAAGAACTTCGAGAAATTCCTCATTTGATGTTGGAAAGAAGAAAATGGTATAATAAACTAAGGTTGTTGATGTCAGTACGTTTGTTCATGAAGGAAGGATTAAGGAAAATGTGGCACATTTCTAGAAAACTTCTCTTGAAATGGTTGCTTTCTGTACAAAGAATTTTGACCTGTTTATAATCTGGTCGGTGGTCAGAAGTAAGAATGTGTTGTGATAAGGCACAAGAATGTTTATGGGATCTAATATCACTCTTGTGAGAAGTTAGTCGACCTTTAAGGGAACTACGAGTCTGGCCAATGTAACATAATTTGCAATCCATGCATGTTGTAAACCACATTGATCTTTTCTAACGGGTTTAGAGGAGTTTTGGTTTTAGAAAAAAGTTTACCAACTGATCTGACATTTTTAACTCTAATCTTCACTGGTGCCAATGTTAGAAGTTTTGCGAGCTTCTCAGTTAAATGAGAGGAATAAGGGAGAGAGTAACAACGTATATGGGAAGAAGGAACGCTGTGGGAGTCGTTTTGTGGTGTGCCTATTGAAATATCAGGATGACCCTGTACTTGACTATTGTCTGTCAGACTATGTCTAGACAGTGTGTAACTGGTAGAAAAAAGAAATTTATTAATTACATATAGTGGATAAGAATTCTGTAACAAAATGGACTTTAGAAGGTTAAGAGAATCCCTTCGGTGAGAAGGATGTGTCAACCTATGAACCCTAAAACTAAGAGCTTGTACGAGGTTGTATTTGTATCTCATCGCATGGCATGAGTGATAATTAAGAAAACGGTTACTCGCCATTATATGGTTATATATTGTAGTTATATATATATATATATATATATATATATATATATATATTAATATTATTATAAAAATTAATATTAAACTCACCAGTCTTCCGGGTTGAACCGCGTCGATATCCATTTTGCCGAGCTTTCGACATCCTCTCTGATGTCTTCTTCAGGGCTTCCGAGGTCTCAGTCTCCCGAGCCCCCAGACACTACTACACTCACTAGTCACTTCTAGTTCACTCACTAGTTCACTACTGTGAGTGAACTAGAAGTGACTAGTGAGTGTAGTAGTGTCTGGGGGCTCGGGAGACTGAGACCTCGGAAGCCCTGAAGAAGACATCAGAGAGGATGTCGAAAGCTCGGCAAAATGGATATCGACGCGGTTCAACCCGGAAGACTGGTGAGTTTAATATTAATTTTTATAATAATATTAATCTTAGCTCTAAGTTTAATTGTACTAACCGCGGAAATCTTTCCGAACATATATATATATATATATATATATATATATATATATATATATATATATATATACATTTATATATATATGTATATATATAATATTAATATCTTATATTCTATATTAACTACTACCTATCTCTAGCCAATTATTTCATCCTTTATATGAATGAAACTTAATTGCAATCAGATGAAAATTCGATTAATGTTTAAACTTCAGTGCCATCAATTAATTAATTAAACCTTTTTGCAATTCAAGAATATTCAAGGTTCGATTCATTTGCTTAATTACATTCTATTCTATAAGGACACGTCAAACTTAACTGCAGTTTCAAATCAATATTGTTACTCTGGAATTTTAATTATGATTATTGTTTTAAATATAATTAAACTTTTATTCGCTTGAAAATGAATAAATTTATGAGTGCAGTAATATTCGTTCAGTATTTTCTGACGTTGAAACGTTAAAATAGATTATTAATTTCTAGCATAATTATAACCTATATTGGTCAATTTGATCGCATGCATATTCACTTTAATTGGACCTCGAAAAACATTTTTGAAGTTCACTCAATATAAATTAATTTTGATTTGACTACTGTAAATGATATTTGGATATCGGGACCAATTCAAAGTAAAAATCGTTATATGTAAAAAAGCTTTTTGTCAGGAATTTTATTATATAAAGGATTTCATATTTTTCCTTCCTAAACCTTCTAAAAAATTTTTTAAAAAGCTACGAGGGCTACAGAGTTCCTCTCATTTAAAGTTACGTATATAATAGAAAATGAGATATCCCAAGCAATAGGAATACGTAGAGGAGTACGACAGGGATGCATTTTGTCACCGCTGCTATTTAATGTTTATAGTAAAAGCATCTGCCAAAAAACCCATTTGCAAGCAAACGAAGGAATCGTAACCAATGGAGGGGTTGTAAATAATATGCGATACGCAGAGGACATGGTACTAGTTGCAAGAACAGTAGAAGAATTACAACGATTACTTACAAATATAAATATTTCCTGCAACAACTGCAACGGTCTAAACGGCATTTAAATTGAAAAAGTCTCAAGTTACAAATACTTAGGGACTTCAATAAACGAAACTGGAGACCAAAACAATGAACTAAAAAGACGTATCAAAATTGCCAGAGCCACCTTCATAAAGATAAGGAAATTTTTCTGCAACAGAGATATAAACATCCCTCCATGACTAAGAATGCTAAGAAGCTACGTATTTGACACGCTATTATATGGTGTAGAGGCCGGGACTCTTAAACAGAACAACATAAAAAATATTGATAGTTTCGAGATGTGGTGCTACCGTCGAATGCTAAAGATAAGTTGGGTTGAAAGAGTCAAAAACTTTGAAGTAATGCGAAAATAGCCAGAAATTTTGTCAACAATCAAACGAAGAAAACTCGAATATTTGGGCCACCTGATGAAAGGACATAAATACGCATTACTTCAAAATATAATGCAAGGAAAAATAGAAGGAAAACGGAATCCAGGCCGTAGAAGAATGTCATGGTTGCGTAATTTGAGAGAGTGGTTTAGCTGTACAAACTAATGAACTCTTTAGGTCAGCTGTAAACAAGGTCAGGATAGCCTTGATGATTTCCAATCTCCAATAGGAGTGGCACAAGAAGAAGAAGAAGATATAATAGAAGTATGTATGCGTATCGCAATAAAACATGCTCCGACGGCCTTGAGATTAGTAATCTCCATTCCTCTCTGTTTGTCCTAATATATAATCTTCCGGACCAGTCTCTCTAATCTCTATGTCAACGCCTTCTCTACAACTTTTCTATGATCTTTCTCGTTTACTCCTTCATTTTAGATTCCATTCCAACATTTCTTTGGGATTCTGTGATTGGACATTGCCAATTTTTTCTACTTATAAAAAAGCATTTTACCGATGTAGCTTTTACCGACTTTTACCGACTTATGGAATTGAAATCGGGATTATTTCAGCGGCATCAGAAATGTCTTAAAATTATAACCCATTTTTTGAGTTATAAAACGACGTCAAAAAAACTTGGCAAGACGCTTCTTCTAATACAAATAAAAGAGGTTTAATTACAGTTGACCGGCATTTGCGATGAAGTTAGAAACAATAGGATGATAATCTTTAAAACAATTACTATTTAAATGGGAATAAGCCACAATTAAAGGTTAAAGTATGTTTATTGACGTTTCAATTTCCACTTCGGAAATCGTTCTCAAAATACAGACATCTGTATTAACTCAGTAACTCAGAGCTTTAAACACACAGTGACAAACACTTTTTATACACTGTTGCCAACTCTACATAAAATATTATAGTTGACGTTTTGTAGCTTCATACTGTTTGTAGTTTTTGAACTACTAATTATGCAGTTTCATTAAACCTACGCATTATAAAATTTTACCAATTAGGGGAGTTATGTGTACCTCTGAACTCTGGACAACTTAGTAGTTCAAAAACTACAAACAGTATGAAGCTACAAAACGTCAACTATAATATTTTATGTAGAGTTGGCAACAGTGTATAAACAAGTGTTTGTCACTGTGTGTTTAAAGCTCTGAGTTACTGAGTTAATACAGATGTCTGTATTTTGAGAACGATTTCCGAAGTGGAAATTGAAACGTCAATAAACATACTTTAACCTTTAATTGTGGCTTATTCCCATTTAAATAGTAATTACTTTAAAATGAAACAAAAAAATAGCTTCAGAACAATCTTTAAAACATTACCTTTTTTTAACAGCTCTTTCTTAATAAAAATTCATCTATCTTTAAGATATTTACAATATATAATAATAAAAACCATCGCTACTGCGCGTGAAAAATACCAAAAAAATTAGGTTGAAGAAAATTGAATTTCAAAGTTCAAAATTAGTGTATTAAAAAAATATATTTACTTAACTTAAATTTTTATGAAGCAATTTTGTTAATTTTTTTTAAACCTGATGTAACTCGGATAGAGACACCTAAAAAAATCCGCATAACCAAATCCCAACGATACGTTAGTTTTGTTATATTAAAATTAATTTATTTATACTCCAGTCGTAAGAGATGAAAACGGCCACTAAACCTTTATAAATCATAACAACAAGCTGAATTTTGCTGATAATGTTAATTTTGGAATCAAAAAAAAACCAAAAAGTTTACTACTTTTACACCTACCATTTTCGCTCTCGTAAATAGGTAAACTTTGTACGATTTTTACCATTTTTTACAATTCCTATGAGATCAATAATTTTTTTTCATTAACCTGTCACTATAAAATTTCCATTGTTACAGCCATTAAAACTCATGGCATGGAATTTTGGTTTTGATTTTTGGCCACAAACGTGAAGCATTTGAATTATTCCTAAAAAAGGCTGAATTTAAACTTTCACATTACAAACGATCTAAAACATTTAAAAATGCTTCTTTTTAATTACACAAGTACACTACTCAACTTCATCTACAATTTTCACCCAAAACTATCTTTGTGACAATATTTTACGTAACGTACAATCTTTTGTAATGTAAAAGTTTAAATTTAGCGTTTCAAATACCTCGCATTTGTTGCCAAAAATCGAAAAAAAATTCATGCCATAAGTTTTGATGATTGGGCTTTAACAATGAAAATTCCATGGTGGCAGGTTAATGGAAAAGCAAATTTTACCAAGCAAATTACTGAGAAATTACCAGAGTATAATAAACCAGCATTTCTGTGTATGATTGACCTAAAGAAAGCGTTCGACAGAGTAAGACTGAAAGATGTAATCCATTTTCTGTATAATAGAAAAGTTCCCCTAAATATTACAAAACAGAAAAAAGGCAAAATGAAAGTTAGAATAGATAGATAACTTACATAATCTACAGAAATAGGCAGCAGAGTAAGACAAGGGGATTCATTGAGCCCCGTGCTCTTCAATTTGATCATGGATGAAATCATCAAAAGCGTTAACAAAGGAAGAAGATACAGAATGAGAAACAAAGAAACAAAAATACTCTCAGAGGACGCAATATTGATAGCCCAAGATGACGATAGTCTGCAAAGACTGGTCTACAGATTTAATATAAGAGCAAAATAATTTAATATGACAATCTCATCTTAGAAAACTAAAACAATAGTAGTCAGCAAAGAACCAACTAGATGTAAAATAGAAATTGATGGCATCAGTATTAAACAAGTAATGGAAATAAGATACCTGGGAATTATACTGTCTAGCTATGGAGACCTGAAGAAATAAGTGGGAGATCAAGTACAAAAAGCTCATAGACTGGCAGGATGCCTTAATAACACTATATGGCGAAACAAACACATTATGAGAGTACTTAGAAGAATACAGGAAATAAGTTGGGAGATCGAAAGAGAAGTGAAGACATTAGGAGAACGTAGAGTGTTTAAATGAGTCGACACAAAATAGAAAAAAGAATGGAATACCTACATAAGCGGGATGAAGAAGACCCGTGTCGTCAAAATAGCAAGAGATAGGTCATCAATCGGCAGAAGTATCTTACAACCGCACAAAAGATAAAGGTACAACCTTCCATAGAGGTATTAATCTGCCAATGAACAAGCAGAATAGCTTATAAAGAGGAAGAAGAAGGAGAAGAAGAATGATTTCATCAGAGTCGTAAAAAATTGCAAAAATACTTTTATAGAAACTGATTTATTTATTTTTTTTTAATTTAACGTGCTTGTGACAGCTTCGGCCATTAGCACGAGGCACCGTGGATACAATTATATATAAGGTACAATTACATTATTATAATATACTATAGTTATATATTATTTAGTAAGTTTTCTAGCTTCAAGAACTGGATAGCTGTGATGACTTGGCTCTGGTTCGATAATATATCTGTGATGTCGTCCTTCATGACCAGTTCTTGGCGTCGAAACTGAATTTAATTGCAGCCAAATTGTCAATAAATTGTCACCTTAAAACCATTTTTAATTTTTGCCCATAGCATACTCTGAATATGGCCGGCCCAAATAATTTGATTTCAATTCAATAAATTATGTTAGAGGGGTAAAATGTTTTAATAAGTTCAAAAATTAGTAAACTTCTATATGGTCTAGTTTTTGTTGTGCAATATTTTAAAAAATTTTAATTTTTATTGCAATATTAATATGCGAAATCTATTACATCGAGTTTAAGGAAATTTGGTGCGCCATTTTATTATCTTATAAACAATGCATAAGTGCAATCTAAATGGTTGAATAACCACTTAGGTTAGAATTAGAAAAGGCTTGCTTCCCCTTCTTTCCAGTCAAAAAGTCAATTATTATTACTAAAGTAAGCACAAAACTTTTTCTGCAAAAATCCAAATACCACCTCTCACATTCAAATGTAGTAGTTTTTCACAAATTCTCCCTGGTCTATTATTCATTATTACTTTTAATAAAGGCTTAAGATGTTTTATATGTTTTACTAGGATAAATATGATATATTGTAACATTTAAAAGTTTTCAAATGTTATATGAATACATTGTAACTTTTTAATCCCTCTAAAACCCTTATAGAAGATCTACCCCTTGTGTAAAAATAGCGTAAAAATATTATTTCTAAGGAAAAATAGAGTATGGATCATTCGTTACATATCAATACAATATTTTTTTTAATTATATTGAATTTCTTTTTAATTAAATTATTACAAAAGAAAAAATTTTTAAATACGCAATAATAGCATGTATAGCTCATGCATATATAATAAAATATAAATTACACAGATATTTTCCTCTCTTTTTGATGGCCTTATATGTTATATAGTAAAATAAAGGTACAAGATATCGGCATAGCTCGCAACAAAGAAAAAAAATATAATAAAATATGTATATAAGATGGAAGGCAACCGTATATACGTATTTCTTACTATTGGTCGTCTTCAGTATGGTGGAGCCAAGTTAGAAAAGGAGCATAACTTAAATAAAAGTAAAGTAAAAGTAAAAAAGAATAGTACTGTTATACATATTTTGAATATACATATACATATTTTAATACCTTTGAAAATCGAGTGATTTTCATCTCTTTTTTGAAATTAACTCTCAAATTCAATCGCTTTTAATCGGTTTTTTTATTGGTTAAGACCTTTATACTTATCAGTGCAGAATTGATATACGGGTTATATTAAATTTTACAGAAAAAAATACAATTGATACAAAACAGATCTACTTAAAAACCATTAGTTTTAATAATTACATCGTTTTTCAGTGTAACTATAACTTTACTACTGTTTTAAAATACTTCCTCATGAATTTTCTTAGTGTACTAACTAGTTTAACTGTCATTCTATCTTCGAAATTTTTTTGTACGAACATCAAAGGTACCGACAAAGCTTTCGCTTCTTGTTGGGTGGTGTATTCTGTGGTTTTTTGTCAAGCAATTAGTTTTAATACTAACTTTTTTCTGAAAAATCAAAATAACGATTTTATTTTAATTGTATCTCCGCTAATTTTCATGCAAGTGTTTACTGTCAGTGCTCAATTTAAACGTCTATTCATGTACTGCAAAAAGTTTTATATGAGTGTTTTCCTTTTATTTTCTTCTAAGTGACGTTGAGAGTTTCAAAATCGACTTTATATTTAATAAACCACAACTTGTGTTTTATGCACCTACAATCATTGTCTCTGTTATCTAATTATCCTTATTTTGGCCTTTGATCATTTTTTTATAAGACTTAAATCTTCAGGCCAATATCAAAAAGTATTGACTGCACAATAAAATTCCTATACATTTTTTGCCTCGAATTTGTCCCTCTAACGAATGGTTATTTTTTTTAACATCCAGAAGGTTTGGCATCCATCTCTGTCCACCTCATTGCATTATATCTAACTTTTGTTTTCCTAACAACGGTTCCACTAATTCCTCCCATCCAAAAACATTTTTAGTCAAAAGCTTGATTGACTATACCATATAGTAACAGTTTCAGCCCCGGGTGGTATCAATATGAGGCCTCACTAAATAGTACTCTTGGGACAGTGAGGCATCACTCTAATGCCACACTACAGTTTTGTATTCGGGACACCGTGTCATCAACTGTGGCCCCACAGCTATATAAATTATATTGTAATTTGGACAGGGTGGTCTAAGGAACAAAATAATATTTCCTGATCGGATGTGAGACGGTTTTTACGCAAGATATGGAAATTATAAAACTTAATACAAAAAATAAAAGATTTTATTTAGAATATGCAAAAATAATTATAATAATATAATACCTTATTATTTTAAAACAGCATTATGTATTGAAAGAAAACAAGAAATACAATAATGTTTTTTGCATTGGTTGCACAAAAATTTAGAACGAGAACACTTGTTTTGAGCTCCCTTCTGCCCCAATTCATTCTTCATTCTGACGTAGCAAACCACACATCTGTTTTTTTTTTCCTTCTACAAGCTCATGACTGACATCGGTGTTATCGTAGATATTAGTTTCAATTCCGGACATTTTACCCAGTAGTTCTATAGCGACTTCTGTTTTGAACTCTGTTATAGTCAATTTAGTTTGTGTAACCTGTGTATATACAATAAGAGCATTTACCAAGGCACTACCAAACAATAATCCTGGGGCTAATTTCCTATACTATTTATTCCCTCGTCTCAAGCTATGTGAATACGCTTTGTTCTGATCTGAGAGATCAACAAAGGATTTTGAATCATTGTAATCAACAATCAGTTTGGGCTTTTCATTTCTTTGCCTTTGTGTAGACGTTTCAACATTTTATCCCCATGCTTTGTACTAATCATCAAGCCATCCCTTTCGTCACACAATCCCTTTTGTCACACCTCGAGACAATTCATTTTTCTGTTTGACCGAACAGTGCCTACAAGGTGAGTTGTACAGCTGAGCAGTGTATGAGCAAGGGTAATGCTCGTATAATAATTAGCTGTGAGAAGAGTATGACCACTGTCAAACAACCCTTCCATAAGCGATAGAACAATAGACAAAGAGGCATTTTGACCACCCTGACTATCTTTTCCACAGTAAATTTTGAGGTCATAAATGTAGCCGTTTTCTAAGCAAAACTTATATAATTTGATACCAAATTTGTGCTTTTTATTTTTGATATATTGCTTGAATTTCAAGCGACCACGATAAGGTACCATCGTCTCGTCAATACAAACATTTTCTCCTAAAGTAACAATTTGCTCAAATCTAGAAATAAGTTTTTGAACCAACGGAGATATTTTGTGAGAGCAAAATTGCGATGAGTGTGGTTGTGGCGCTGTTTCAATATTGTTGAAGTGAATATTTGAAAGTAATTGCTCAAAACGATTTCTAGACATTTTGTGTTTTATATTAGTAACAAATAAGTAATTTCTGCTCCAATAGTCGCGTAATCGTGGTGTTTTTAGCAATCCCATCCATATAGTTACCCCAAAGAATATTTCCATTTCTTGTCTTGTAGTTGGTATTCAACGTTTACATTTAGATTTGGCTACAACAGGTTGGCCATTAATCTGTTGATATGCGTATAAATTCGTTTGATCAACTTTATAATTGATCAAGTCATCAGTCACAAATAGTTTGTAAAAGAAATAAGGAGTTTCTGTAAAATTGTTGTAATATTCTAGTCTTACCCCAGCCCAGCATTCTGAATAGTCTGCGGAAAATTTTTCAACTTGAAAGTGTCAACTTCGCTCCCTAATAAATCTGAACTCTCCCCTTCATCTTCTTCTGCGACAACAGCAAATGCAGAAATTACAATTTCTATTGTCTGTTGTATCAGGTCATCCTTAATAGAAATTAGGTATGACTTTCCAGAATGAACATAAAAGTTTAGTAAAACTTACACATTTTCAACAGCCCTTAGTAATACCGGTAATACTATTTTTAGTATACCTCTAGGCCCTGACACTGCAAGATTGCGTTCGTCCGGTACTTCACTCATGCCATGTAATTTTCTTAGTTTCCTAGGAATTTCTTCGGAAGAATCCGAGGTTTTTGTGTCACTGGGTTAATAATCATCTGATGATCCAGAATTTGCATAAGGGTCGTCCACTCATACATCTTCATCTGACATAAGCTCTTCGTATAAACTTACAAGCCTTTTCTGTTCTTTTTCGTAGGAATCCATCGAAAAAATTCATGTAATCTAATATTTTATAGTACACTCATACATAACCTTGAACAAGCTTGAGGCATCACGTAAATGCCACGCTGTTCAGGCAAACAAATGTTTAGTTTTCGGAGAGCGATGCATCAATGTGAGCATCAATGTTGTGTAATAACTCGATTGTCAAATATTTTTTTAACGTGAATCAGAAATGCGGAAAGGCATCCACGACTCCCGTCTTATTTACAAAAAAGAAAATGCTGACCAATGGACAAGAAAAAAAATTATAACACCGGGGCTGAACGTGTTAATAGAAATGAACATAGGTACCATATTCATTCAAGTAATCTACCCGACCCTGTATAGAAATTAACAACTGTCAATGATTGAATATGTGAAAGTTGATTGCCTTGCAGTTTTCTCTAAGAATTTTTAGAAGAGACAATCAGTAGCGTTGTTAATGGTTATGTTATTTCTGGAATTTGCAGTCTGCGCTAATAAAGAATCGATTTTATTAATTACTAATTGCAAATATATACTATTAATTGCTCAACCGACTGAGGTTTTTCTTTTCTTTAGTCTGTATCTAATTACTTGATCTGTAATCATACGGGATTACCAAGAGGCGAAAGTACGCAGCTTATTTTATTTTAAATTTATATATCTATATCTATATCTATATATATATATATATATATATATATATATATATATATATATATATATTTAGCTTTGTTTATTATGTTAAACCAAACAGATAAACAGTTAAAGTAAGATATATTCTTGAGTAAAAATAATATATAATGATAATGTATGTTTCACAAATTTTGTCCCTAATGTGAAATGAGTGAGGGCAAAAAGAGGAGTTTAAAAAACGTATTTTGCAAAGCCAACTGTAAGAGCGTAGGTGTAAAAGTTCGGACCAATACTTTTTAAATGCATTTATTTTTTTTGAATCCTAAGAAAACAAATAAATATTTTTGAAAAATTTAACCGCTGAATAAAAGATAAGTTGTCCGCCACCTAACCCTCAGATGGTGGGGTGGGGAGTGTTGGATGCTATTCTATTGATTTTTGAAAAATATTGACTTGGTGTTTTTAAGTTTTTTTATTTGATGTAAATTTCATGAAATATTTGACCGTCTGCTTCTTTTGGCCCGGTATAAGTATTCTTATTTATGACTTAACGCGCAATAAAATGGCGATTATTTTAACCGTTTGACTCACAAGTTTTTGTTTTTGCAGCAAAAATTATTTTTTAGGTAATATATTGGTAAAATATAATAATTAACACCCTGGAATTATTATAGAATATAGAATATAAAACAAATAATGTCTACAATTGTAGACATTGGTAGTCGGTGAAATAAATTATGGCATTTTTTATAAAATAAAAAAAACAGTAAAAATTTAAATAAAATCTAATAACTAAAAATGTTTATTAAAAGTAATATAAAAAGGAAGTATTTATTTTTCATGGAAATTCACAACACATTTGCGATCTTTTTAAAGGAACAAATTTTTAAAGGCACCTTACATTTAGTTCAAGTTCATCTGGACTTGCAACCCTTGCAGTCAACATTCTTTCTAGCTCTTCAAAAAATTCTTTTTCAGTTAAAACTTTCCGTTCATACAATCGTCTACAATTGGAGACACCACATTTAAGGACTTGTTATAGTCACTACAAGAAATATCTCACAAATTTGTTTAAATAAATCTAATAATATAATATTCCAAATAAAAACAAAAAATTGTCTGGACCAAAAATTTTTGATATAATTATGGAATTACGAGAACTTAACTGAATAGATCGTGTAACGCAGTAACCACCAGGTAAACAGTTGGTATAAGTTAATGATTATATACAGTGATGAGTGCATTAAGAACCGGCAAAATAACGCAAAAGATAGAAAACATAATACGTTGTGAAATAAAAAGAGATGAAAGTAGTAGAGGTGGGAAATTATCGATAGAAACCTCTAGTTTACATTACATTATATTAGGACTATCGATAGTTTCCCACCTTTAGACGTTAGCTTATGAGCTAGTTGACTTCAGTCATAATAGTACAGGTAAGACGTCGAACATTAACATTTTTTAAATTTCGCATAAAGTAAAAACTGATTGAAGGCAATAAAGCAAAGCTTAAGTAAACAGTTTAATTAGTAGTAATTTGATAATTAATTATGTGTTGACGAATACAGAATAACAAGCTATGATAATTCTGTATTGAGAAGACTGTATCAAATCACAGTTTATTATTGATCAATACTTTAATTTTGGATAAAAACATATATATATAATTTAGCTCCCCAGGCCTAGAAGGCCCATGGCTGGATAAAAACATACTCATACTTAAACTGTTTTTACTCACATTACGTGATACGTATTACTATGACTGAAGTCAACCAGCTCATAAACTAACGTCTAAAGGTGGAAAACTTTCGATAGATCTAATGTAATGTAACGTAAATTATAGGTTTATATCGATAATTTCTCACCTCTACTACTTGCATCTCTTTTTATTTCACAACGTATTATGTTTTCCGTCGATCGGATAGCCAAGCGGGCTGGGCGGCTGGCTTCTCCTTCGCTTCAATGCGAGAGATGTCAGTTCAAATCCCCGGCTCGGTGAATAGCAAACAAAAAGGCTAACGCAGTAGTTTAAAATTCTAAAATGAATCTGCGGCTTAGTCTAGAATATGCTGGTATCTGATCGGCCTATGGTGGAGCAGTACGGCAAGAGATGAGGGCTTGCGGCTAGGTGATACTCATCCATAGATCCCTACCGGAAGGGCGTGGAACGCCTAAATACCGGGTATATATATATATATATATATATATATATATATATATATATATATATATATATATATATATATATATATTATGTTTTCTATCTTTTGCGTTATTTTGCCGGTTCTTAAGGCACCCATCCCTGTATAGCTCTTTGCTATAAGTTACTATAAACTAGGTAATACTCATTACAGAATATCTGTGAATGTATACGATATCACACAATTGTAAAATGAAGCGAATTGTGGGTAGATCAGATAATGAAAAAATAGGTGAAAAAGACAGAAAAGATTCGACTTCACGTTCAAAGCGTCTATGTATCTGTTGATATGTATTTCGACTTAATAAGTCTCATCAGAACAGTTATTCATAGCCGTTCTTAACGTGAAAAATAATCTTCTCTGTCTTATTAGGAAGCAACAATAAAATGGCTTCGTTATGGACGCAATAGCGACATCTGATAGAAAAATCGGTAAGATAGTTTCGAAACAAATTCAGATTTCTGCTTTAATCTGGAGCCTTCTAAAAATTGCAAGGCATAGCCAGACGTTGATAAAGATGTTAATAGAGACATGGGGAATCTAAAATTTGCATTCCACGACATGTCTCATCAACTAAGCAGAAATCCTTAAAATAGAAGAAAAAATAGGTCTACATTGTAGACACCATGAGTCAAATGGTTAATTGCTGCTAGAAATAAATTTTAGATACCAATTTCTTTGTGATATAAGAGTTGGGCTGTGTTTATTATATTTACAAGTTTTTACATTATAACGGCGAATGAGTTATCTAAAGAATATTAACAAGTTTTTCAAAGCTATAACAATTATGTTAAAAATATATGAGCATCAAACAAATTGAAAATAAGTGTCTGTTTTCCAGTGGGCTGCACTTGGAAAAAGTCGGTTTTGTCCACTTGTTATTATTGCTTTCATCTTTTTATTTATTGTGCTCCATTCTTCTGGTGGATCTATAACTTCGTATATGGATTTTCTTTTTCATCGTGCTGTTTTTTCTTACACTGTTTTTTTAACCTAAATTTTACTTCTCTGTATCACTGTATCTCTCATTTTCAATTGTAACTTTATTTTCTTGACTTTCTTTACCATGTTCTATGTATTTTTTCATATTAAAGAGCGTCGTTAATAGCGGATATCCCAGTCTGGGTCATCGTTCTACTGAAAACATAAAACATTCCGGGTTTATTCGTAGGACATTCAGGTAAGGTTAATTATCTTGTACCGGTAATATATTGCAATATATTACCGGTTACTTGTATTGCTTTACAAATTTGATAAATAACCTTTTATTCTAATATACTTTTATTCTAATTCATTGACCCTGATCTGGGCGTGTACTTTCACTACCAATAACTCCATGGTCTTGGTTGTTCTAGATAGGTAGCCGAAGTGAATTAGGTATGCTTGGTTTACTTTTTTTAATAGCTTGTCTATTATATAAAGCTCTTGAAGTATTAATAGGTTGGTTTTATATTCTGTCTAGGACAAGCGTAGGATTTTTCTATAGACCCACATTTCGAAGGCATCGATCTTGCTTCTATCGATTTTTTTAAGAGTCCATATTTCAGCTGCGTATATGGCAATTGGGAAAATAAGGACATTGACCAACTTGAGCCTAGTATTCCTTATTATTGTTCAGTCTTACCATATTTTAATCAATTTAGCTGTTGCAGTTCGGGCCATTGCTAGCCTACGCTTGATTTTTGAGGAGCAATCGCCATTATTGTTCGGTCTTACCATATTTTAATCAATCTAGCTGTTGCAGTTCGGGCCATTGCTAGCCTACGCTTGATTTTTAAGGAGCAATCGCCATTGTTGGTTGTCAGAGAGCCCAAGTATACAAATCTATCGACCATTTTGAGATTGGCTACTTAATGTATATGAAATAGATTATTATTTGCTCTGTCTACTCTCATTATTTTTGTTTTCCGCTGTTCATCTGAAGCCGTTTAGTGATAATACTCATTTCGACATCATTCGCTGCTAGTATAAGTGTGACATCTGCGTATCGCAGGTTCCTAATTTTTCTACCTCTTATAGTGATTCCTTCATTCCTCCTTAATTTCTTTATTCTGATAACCTTTTCTAATATGTTAACATCCTGACAAAAAGGCTTAATATATTTTCTTACCTTTTCTTCCGTTGTTTTAACTATATTTTTGATTTAACTACTTCTCAAATTAGTTCTATATACTTACCTATGTCGTGTTCCAGGAAGATAAATTTTAAAAATATTAAAAATTCTAAACCGTTATACTTGAAAACGTGTGTTAACATGGAATTTTGATACCGCGAGTTATATGTAGATACAGTTAGTTTGTTTTGGAAATCAAATAATTAATAATAAATAATTCTATTATAAAATTTTCCCAGATGATGACCAAAACGCACATTTAATACATAAAAATGCAATAAATATTTACTGCTGCTGCAAAATATTGCATCAGGAGACAATAATTACTATTAAATTATGAAGCTTCGACATTTCCAACGTGACCAGCGATAATATAAACTAGAGGTGAGGCAAAACTCACGACTTGTGTTAATGTAACAGAAAACTTTACTGTTATTCTAAGGTAATGTTCTTTATTACAAGTGATTGTTTTTTATCTATGCATATAAATGTAATACGTAGTGTAATAATTTGCATTTTTATTTATATTTATATCTTTTATGATTTATGTAATTTTATTTCTGATTTGGATATATTGCTATAATCATTAACTTTTTCTATTTGTATATGTTTCATATTTTATGGTTATTTTTCATTGCATAAATTTTTTTAATCTGAACTTTTTTAAGATTGATCTATTATTATTCCTATGTCCAAATGTGTCTGTAAAGTGTACTAAATTTATATGAACTGTCGATAAATCTTTGCTCTTTATTGTCTCCCATAACTTTACAATTCAGTTCGACAAACAGATTCGTTACAAAAGGATCGTCTTAAGCTCGACGAATATCAAATAAAAGTATCTACTATAAAATAAAAGGAGATACACAATAAAAAAATACAAAACCACTTAAATAAGGAACTCAAATATATAGAAAACCTTAAAGGAGATAAAGAACATTTTATAAGAAATTCAACATCAACAGAAAAGAATGCAAGGCAACTTCAAACCAATACAGAATTCCTTATAGTAACCTATTAATAACAAGGAAAGATGTATTGACTCGATGTGGGGAATATTTTAACCAGGTACTTAATGTAGAGGCGAAGAAGAAAACTTTGAAGACGAAAGATGAGGAGGAGGAACCGCCAAAGATACTAGATAATCTATCAGTTGAACTATATAAGGAAGCTGGCCACAATACGATAATGGCACTACAGCAGCTTATTAAAGAAATATGAACACAGAAATCTCTTCTTAGTAATTGGAATATTGGAATACTTTGCACCATACACAAAAAAGGAGGTATCTTTGAATGTTCTAATCACAGAGGAATTGCGCTTCTAAACACAGCGTATAAAATATTCTCTACTTTACTATGCTACCGTATGGTACCATATACAGATCGAATAATAGTTAAATACCTGGTTGGTTTTAGAGATGGCCAATCGAAAATTTATCAGATTTTCACCCTGAGGTGAATTTTAGAAAAACCTGCAATAAGGCATTAATTCTGTAACTGTAGCTGCAAGGCAGTGTAAAACTCTGTAAATAGAAGAAAAATATTCAGAGCAATAAAAGGGCTAAGAGTACAAAATCAGTTGGCAAATTTAACAAAACTAACTCTTGAGAAAGTTGAATGTAGAGTACGAATGCAAGAGAAACTGTCTGGACCTTTTAAAATAAATAGCGAGCTACACCAGGGAGACCCTCTCTTCTGTATACTGTTAAATCGGGCTCTGGAAAAAGTAATACGTATATCACAAATCACAACTGCTGGTTTAAAGTATAACAAATTCGTACTCATATACGGATTCGTACTCATGTTAATGATATCAATATTGTTGGGAGAATTGAAAACGCTGTATGTAGCACTATTAAATTTTGACAATAGTTACGAATCGAATCTTTTAGTGACAGATAATTTTTTACTTCTCATTTAACGTCTATATTTTGTTAGTTTTTCACGCAGTTTTTATTTTAAACCTGCTTAGAGTATATATATATATATATATATATATATATATATATATATATATATATATATATACATATATATATATATATATATATATATATATATAGATATACATATATATATATATATATATACATATATATATATATATATATATATGATGACTTAAAACGAATTAATCGAGAGTAGTGAGTCGATGTCAAGAACCGTTATTCTATGACGCTACCCGTGACGACCCATCTTGTGACGCATTGCGTCAGCATTTTACTATAGAAAAAAAAGTAATACATGTCAGTATAGAAGCTTTGCTTTAAAATAATTTAACATATCAGATTACATACTTGTAATATAAATAACTTTGGTGAATCAAATATTTGATCATTACTTAATATCCACACATAATTGTATAAGCAATGATAAAGGAACAGTACGCTTAAATCGAAAAAAGACACCTGTATTCTAATCTAATAGGTAGATTACTATTAAATAGGATGCTGATTAAATAGCTGAACCTTTTTAAAAAACTTTTGAGTTATATCCTTTATATCCCGTGTGTGTGATCTCTTCAGCAGAGTATTAACAAATAGAATTTCCTCTATACTAGTCAAATTTCAAACAACAGATCAAGCAGGATTTAGACAAGAATACACTAGGCTAGACAAAATAGATATAGTGGGACAGATAAGGAAGAGATCAGATATTAAAAGTATTTCACAAACTTTTCACCGCTATAACCTACGTTGCAAATACCTGGTCTGTTACAAAAGCGAAAAAGAAAAACTAGAAATAACCCATAGCAAAATTAAAAGGTATAGTCGGTTCGCTATTCCAAGTCCGAACTGTCTATTAAATTTAGTTATTATTTTTTTGTGAATTTAGATTTTTTTTGACAGACTAGAAGTGGCTGGAAATTACTATACAACGAAACACACGTACTCATAGCCAATATTAATAGTAAACAAACTAAATAGTAAATAAATTAGAACTTTACGAATTACCGACAATCAATGTTTATTTATTTGCACCATAAAATAAATAGTTATGTTAAATTATAACAACTGAAATATATTTTTTAAATATTTATATACTACCCAGAATTTTATGGGTTTAGTATACACTTCCACTATTTATAAGTGGAAATTCTTCTTTTTTCAATGAAATAAGTCTGTGATAAAAGTTTATTTAAGTTGTTAATACTGTGTGCTAGGAACTTTTGTGTTGTAGGTTTCCAGCTATGAATCTGTCAAAATATGCCCGAAATGGACCTTATATGCAAAGAACGATGCGGATTCGAAATAAAGCAAGAGTTCATGTATAAAACTCACAATGTATAAAATTGCACAACTATAAATTGTTAATCCAAACAGAGAACGACTAGAATAAAACAATGAGGTAACTATCTGATAGATAGATGAGGATGGGATCAAGAAATGAAATACTGGAGATGCTAGAAAACGAAGATGATAAAATATCCAAACCTAAAAAACTTGATCAATCCCATCTCTACTTCGCTTGAAACTAACTGGTAAATGAAAACTGCAAATTACATTTCACCGAGGTTGTGTCTACCTACCGTTGTTTCAACACATTGAATAACCTTAGCTCGGATGGAAATTCATATAATTTTATTTCTAACAATACAGAACTTTGCATTCAAGTGTTTAACCTTAACTGACCTAATAATCGTGAAGAAGCCGGGTACTGGCATTGTAAAATAATAATTATAACCATTAAATTTTAACTACTGTGCAATTGTTTGAGGCATAAACTTCTTAGAACATTATTGTTATGAAAATATTTTTAAATTGTTTATGAACAAAGTAAAATCTTTTATACTCCCGCAGATTTATACAAACCTATAAAACTAGTCTTACAAAATAACAATTAATTTTATTCAATTTACGAACCTAAATTTTTTAACTATTAATCTCAAAACAATAATACGTCTTTTATTGAAATTCTTATCTAAATTCTTTGCGTTGTATAATATAAGTGTACTTGTTTTACTCGTTTAGTTCTTTTACAGAGGGTCTGTTGTTGATATTTATTGTTCTTTGGAATATTTGTATACATCTTACAAAGAAAACACATTACGTATAATTTCAGTAAATCCACATTCATTTTAGTCTTACAGGATAGTTTTAATAGCATTAAACTAAATGACGAATCAGATCGTATACGTTAAAAGTTGATTCAAACATATTAGTCACGTCACAGGTCCGGCACCAAACCAGCACAGTCTTGTCACAGAACTATTCGTTTCATCTGTTCGTATAAACGCTGAATGCATCATTCTTCGGCGACCAATCTGTTGAAAAGATAGCAAGTTTCTAGCATGAAGAATTATATGTAATTGCTACATGTTTGGACGAAGAAGAAGAAGCGAAAGCAAACCAAACTCTGAACTGCAAAATTTGCCTTTGCAAGGTGGTAATGCAACAGGAAACGCTTTTCAATTAAGAGTCACATTCAAAAATTATTTTAATTCTCCAGGGGGGTCTTTGTAGTGGCAACTTAAAAAAAATTGAAAAACTATGTATTTTTACAGTGAAATAAAAATAATAAAGAGCATTTCACTTCCAATTTCCTTCCAAATATTATTTCTTAAACTAATGTGTACGTATCTAGCATGCCAAAATATAAAACATTATATTTTCTCACACATTCTATTAATTTTTCGTCGTTAATTTGATTTTGTTCAATTATACCTCCCGTCATGTTTCCGACCAAACCAAAAAATATCGTTGCCGAGTATAAACTCAGTTGAACGTGGCGAAATCTGTCTGCTTGGCAACGAATGAATGTGAACGCTGGCGGCATATTTCTTTTAAAGAATATTTTTTATGACGGATTGTTCCGTTCGATGCCGGAACTGTGACGTGATGGGGCCGATGCGTTAGAATCGACCTTAAAGATAGCAACTTGAAATTGCACGCGATGAGGCCTAAAAGCACAAGAAATAAATGACGTGCTCAATAATCGTAAGACAATTACGGAAATAGCACTTAAATGTTAGAATCAGAAACATACATTTGTAGTAAGTAGTAGTAACATTTGCTAAGAATAGCGTTTTCATTATATAAATGTCGACAAAGGGGGTGAAAGTTATGGCGTTTAAAGGTAAATATCCCATAAAAACAAAAATAGTATTTGAAATCTTCTATTAGAATAATTACTTAAGTAATTTTCAGTATCTATCTTTGTACACGATCCAAAAAATATAAAGACATTGATCACAAAATTGAGAGGTCAGTAATGAAGAGCAAGATAAGGCAAGACAAATTTTATGACAATGGTCATACCTGTTTTATAGATGCAAAACTATATAATAACGTACAGAGATAACTCAAGAATCTATGAAAACAAAATTATATTACTCAGAAGAATGAAAAAAACTACAGGAGTTAATGGTCAGAAAAAAAAAACGTAAGAACTCAATATTTACTCAATCAGTGGAAAAAAAATAAACGAAAACAACATGTAAACATAACGGACAAATATCGACTAACTAAATAATACTAAATTACAAATGGAAAGGTCAATTAGTCAACTACGACAATCGCTGAAAAAATACTGCAGAAATAAGAGTCAGAATTGAAAAAGCACGCGCCAACTTCGTGAAAATGAAAAAGATTTTATGCAGTAAAGATCTGACATTCTCCCTCAGAATAACGCTAATTAAATGCTATGTACACAGTGTACTCTACTATGGAGCTGAATCATGGACATTAAACAAGAATACAATAAATCGACTTAACGCGTTTAAAATGTGGACATTTAGAAGATTGTTAAGGATTCCATGCGTAGATAGAATCACGAATACATAAGTGTTAATGAGAATAGGCAGAGAGAAGGAAATGGAAAGGAAATTGCAATATCTCGGACATGTGATGAGAGATGAAATATACAATATCTTGAGACTCATAATTCAAGGAAAAGTAGAGGGTAGGAGAAGCGTAGGTAGAAGACGCGTTTCCTGTTTGAAAAACCTGAGAGAGTGGTTTGGTTGTAGCTCAACCAAACTGCCTCGAAGATCAGAATAGTCATAATGATTACCAACCTTCGTCGCGGAGATGGCAATTAAAGAAGAAGAACAATCGCGGAAATTGTCAAACGTTACTCCCACACGCAAACCGTAAAACAATGGAAAATAGGGCTAAGATGCAGACTGACACTAAGTAACTTTAAAAAGTGAGTATCAAAGTAGTACTTAAGAATGACCTGGAAAAACTTACGCTTGACAGTTGGTTTTTTAATTGGTCATTGTCATTTAAGCAGACAGACTCCTACGCAGGAAGTGTGACTGTGACTGAGAAGACGGAAAACTGTTAGGCATTTCCTATTAGTACAAGAGTCCATTGCAGGATCACTACGTTCATGACGTTATTCATTAAACTCACATTTTTACATACATTTAAAATTAGGAGAATACATTGATAGTAGGTTGCCAGTCAAAAAGTAGCTGCAAGAATTTTTAGTTCAATAAATAGTAAAAAAATGGTCGAAAATTAGGATTTCCAGTTGTTAAAAACGCGAGATATCAAAGATAAAGTAAAATAGAGTTAGGGCGCAATGACACTAAATTGGCAAGTGATATTATGTATATTATTATATATCTATCGACAATTGCTTTAAAAACCCACACAACTGACACTTCGAACCAGTAGCGTTACGCAGTAGCTGTCTTTTATTTTATATTTCATACCTCGAGTTTTTAACAGCTGACAACCCTAAATTTCCACATATTTTTCTGAGGCAAACTTATATTATTGTATTAAGAAAAAAATTAGCTTTAATTTGATATAAAAACATGCATATACGTTATGAGCAGCCTATTTTATTAAAAAATAAAATGTTTGTCAAAAGTTACTTTTAATTGAATTAAAAATATTTGTAAAAAGAGGATAATTTTTGTATATGGGTATATTTTATAAAAATCTTAAAAAGGGCTACATTAAAAACACGAACGTTTTCGGAACAACAGTTCCATCATCAGGTTAAAATACCTGAGCCACGAAAATATTTGGGTAAAAACCCTTTAAAATATTATGTGTTACCAAAGATAGTAGATGATGTTGATAATATTATTTGATGTTTAATATTTTAATTAAATTTTACTTCAGGTAAACCCATGCTTTAAGTGAGTTCCAGTGTCCGGAGAGTAAACCTCTTCAAACGGACTTCAGCTGGTAACTCAGTTACCAGCTGAAGTCCGGTTTGAAAAATATTTGTGACCACTTATTGACTTGCAACCTATATTCAATGTATTTTCCCAATTTCAGATGTATTTAAAAATGTGATTCTGATTAACTTTTATGAACGTAGTGATTATGCAGTGGGATCTTAGGCTATATGTAAATGTCTAGAGTTATCATCAATATGAGAGTACTGTCCACTTATGGCTTGTGCACATTCCTCCTGGAAATGGCAACGTAGACAATGAGCTATGGACGACAGCTTCCTGGGAGGATGTAACATGGGTCAATTGTAGCTTAAGTGCTGTGGGACTTGACTCACCCTCTCTATTCTACGGAAATAGATACAAATCAAAAGGAACTGCAAGTGCAGGATGCTCCTTGAGAAGATACAGTTAAGTTTGCTGTTAAATAGGCAACTAATATCTAAACCAATGTAATGGAAAAGAATAATCTCTTAGAATTGAGAAGAAGGTCTCAATTCAGGTGATCATTCAGTATCACTGGCGCGTTTTCAAACTCTAATTAAGAAAACTGCAAAATACAATTGCACTTGAGTTAAATGAGATTCTTTTTTAAATTTTGTAAAGTTAAAACCATTTTAGGTACAAGAAATACATAATAGACTTACTCACAATCAAGTTATTTTACCTTGGATGGGTTTTACATACTACAATTTACTATGCGTTGTCAGTTTTCCGGAAAGGTAACTGAGGTTCTAACATATAAATTACAACTATTAGGGTACTGTAAGGTAAACAATAATAAATTATGCCAATATTATATGTACACTGTTTTAAAGGTGCACAATTTAAAAATTTTCTCGCCTATACAAGGAATGAAGTTATAATTATGTAAAAAGATACTTAAAGCTCCGTTATGGTTGGATGTTCTGATGATCATCGGCTTTACTGCAATTTGACAAATAGTCAATACTTTTGACAAATTAAGTAAATAACACATATTTGAAAATATATCTCAAAAATAATATCGTACAATAAAAAATTACTTAAAATTTCGATAAACGAACATATCAATAGTATTCTTTTTTTTTTGTTATTCGTTCTCCTCAAGAACATTACTAGATTTGTCAAATTGCAGTAAAGCCGATGACCATCAGACAACACCCAACCCTAACGGAGTTTGAAGTATGCTTTTACGTAGATATAAACGCCTTCCTTATTTCATCGTGTAACTAACGTTTATAAATTTCATAAAAATTGTGCACCTATAAAACTGTGTACATATAATGTTGGCATAATTTATAATTTTTCCCGAAACTATCATAATAGTGGCAATTTATATTTAAGCATTTAAGTAACCCTTCCGGAGACCTTACGATGCATAGTAAATTGTAGTATGCATAACCGGTAATCCAAGATAAAATAAATTGATTGTAACTAAGTCTAGGTATTATTATTTCTTTTGCCTAAATTGAATTGGACTCACATGTGCGACCCATCCATTATTTAAAAACATTTATTTATTGAACTTTGATCAGATAAAAGGCATATATCGAGCACAGTTTAATTAAATCTTGCCCAAGTACTTTCGATCCCTAGATCATCTTCAGGGGCATTTCGTCAATTGTGGCCTATCCGGCAAGAACAAGATGTCATAAACATATAATTGTACATTACACTACACTACAAATGGACAAACAAACACTTTAAAATAATTTAAGGAAGGCTACATTACTTGAAGAAGCCGGAGACAGAATGATCAAACACTTTAAAATAATTTAAGGAAGGCTACATTACTTGAAGAAGCCGGAGACAGAATGATCATTCTGTCTCCGGCTTCTTCAAGTAATGTAGCCTTCCTTAAATTATTTTAAAGTGTTTGTTTGTCCATTTGTAGTGTAGTGTAATGTACAATTATATGTTTATGACATCTTGTTCTTGCCGGATAGGCCACAATTGACGAAATGCCCCTGAAGATGATCTAGGGATCGAAAGTACTTGAGCAAGATTTAATTAAACTGTGCTCGATATATGCCTTTTATCTGATCAAAGTTCATTTATTCGAGCATTCAACCTTATATTTATTTATTTATTGGTCAATTAGTCCCCTAAGTTTTGCTAGCTTAGCTTAAAATTGTTCCAGTTGATTTTTTTATATAAGTTGTAGACCTGTGCAAGTTTTTCTTTTCTTTTTTATGTTAAAGCAAAATTATAAATAAACACATCGAAGAAGTTTGTGACCCTATTGAAATTGCATAGCATATTGTATAGCATTTGATTTTATTAGAATTATTAGCTTAGTAGCAAATTGTTCTTATATATTTCATATTATCATTAATTTGATTTTCTGTCTAAATAATTTGAAACCACGTTGCTATCAATCCAATTTTCGGACGGTTTCAGGTTTTGACAGCGCGTTTTTAAAAACGTTTTCCCAATTATTTTGCAGAATGTTTTAAAGTCTAAAATTTTAAAGACTATTTTAGCTTAGGCTCAATAATTATGAGTGTAGCCCTCGGCAGTTGCCCTGAATATTGTCCGATATTCTGCATGTGCTTCTGACGCGACAGTGTTGTGTCAGGAGTACTATATTTGGATCTCTTTTTCGAAGTTTTATGTACAAAAACCTTTGAATGTGTAAGACCCATTTGTTGGTACCAGCGGTTACGTTTTAGCAGTTGCATCTAGTTCGAAATCTTCTGGCTCTGCTTCTCGCTATGCAAACCACAGGTCCTGGGCTTATGAATTTCTTTTGTTTCCCTGGAAACTAGGTCTCCTTTTTCTGTTCAGTTCCTTTAATACCAGTATGTCAAGGCATCCAGATTAAACTTATTTTGTTACTTTTATTGATTCGATTCGGATTTTAAAGACAGTTCCAAACTAACTTTGTGTCAATTCGATATGTATCGAGTACCTTTAATACTGCCTGACTATTAAATATATCTTTTATGGATCTCTACAGTTTCTCTTTTTTAGTTCCTGCAGGCACATCTCTATACCATAAATTTCTGCTTGGAATATATTGAAAATATTTCCTAGGTTTTCACTAACGCTCAGCCCTGGTTTCCCTCCGTATATTCGAGCTCCAACTCTTTCATTATACATTCTAAAAAGAGTAAGTGATGAGATCTGAATCTTTTGGGTTTTGATAAAAAGTGTGTAGCCTATATCCTCAAAAGCAATAATAATACATTTCTTATTATGTGTTCATTATTACTTCTTAGAAATCACAATAAAATTATACAACATATGTTTAAAAATTTAATGCAATCGATAAAATGCATGTAATAGGTAATACATTATTTATTTTCTCTCTATGAAATCATAATTATATAGTGTCACCCCGTACATATTTGGAATCACGTTTTTTACAACGACAATGCCTATTTTTACAATCCCTCACATCATGTCATGTTTATTAATGTTTAACACACCCAAAATTCTTGAATACCATTCACAATCTCGCCTATATAGTCAATAAATTTAATTTCTAACCTTGATTACAGAGTGAGTGCAAGTGAAATCTTCGAAATTGATAAAACATATATTGCCTAATACCTCATTATTATAATTCTAGTTATGCATGGGCGCCGGGCCACAAAGGCATCTGGGTACTGTCTGCCTTTATTATTAAAATAAAATAATCTGTTAGAGGTAATGGATTTTGACAAGAGCTATGAGGTAACGTAGGAATTGGCGTGGGGATTGGCGCGAGGGTTCGGGGGAACATTTCTGATGGTCGGATTTTGATTGTCGGGTGAAGCAGACCATATTTTCTTTATGACAGGTCTCCATGTCGAAGGTAACCGAATGCCGTCATCTGTTTTGTTGAGACAATTAGATTTTTTTTCAATTCCCATGGGTTTTCGGTTTTCTATAGTTTATAGAAGCGGATGGGGGCGTAGTGTTGATCTAGAACTAAAATTGAATCGGAATTGCGAACAGGAATTTTATAAACTCCGTGTTGTTTGTTTGGAATGTTGTCTTTGATTGATTGGACAAGAGATGAAAGTTTTTATTGGTGGTAAATATTGTCTTTTCCTTAACTTAAGAATTTTGTCGATTTTGTCTGTGACACCTTTGATGTAAGGAAGAAAAGCTTTGGTATGATAAGGGTCTGAGTCTTTGGGTTGAGATTGAGTGGATGATTGATGTCTGTGGATGCTCCTATTGATGTACTTTACGCGGTAACTGTTTTGGATAAGGGGTTTGTTTTAAACTAAACAGCTTACAGTGTCTACTTGCATCATTTCAAAGGTTTATTAATCTGGAGACAAGGTATTAATAATTTAATTAATTTGTTAAGGCGGATGATGAGATTTAGCATGCAAGTAACGATTGGTTTGGGTGTGTTTTCGATAAACAGAATGATGAAAACCTTGGGATTGGTATTTCTGAATGATAACCTCTATCTTTTGAAACATCTCTTAAAAACTTTCGGGCTAGAAATGAACTTGGTATATCGTTTACCAGCTCTTCTCCAGACTCTTTCGCGAAATATATAGACTTATTGGTAAACATTACATTTCTCCTATGATCTTCAGTTGTCTCCAAACGCTATGCTGTCTATGGAAATGTAATCTGGCTACACGATGTTCCCTGGAAAGTTCGAGTCCTGAAGAGGGTCGTGGAGCATTCAGATTAACGCTATTTAACCGCCTTCTAATGGTTCGTTTACTAACATTTACGTTTCTGACATGTTAATGACTGTTTTTTAACCTCTATAGCAGTTGAATGACGATTTCTTAGTACTGCAATCAGTATAAAACGGTTGTCCCGATGAGCAGTTTTTCTCTGAGAAACTGTTCTAGGATGCCGAGTGTAAGCTCCTGCCTCTATAAAATCATCAAAGACACGTTGAATTGTACTGCGTGAAAATCAGTATCTGTTAGTTAGGTAAACGTAACATTTCTTTCTGAATAATAACAACAATAGATAATAAATAAATCCATTATTCCAGATATCTAACAATATCTAAAAAATTTCAATTTTAAGGACATTTTGCGTTAAAAAACTATCTTAGGGATTTTTGTTAAGCCGTGCTTCTTTTTGTGCCAAATTTGTAAGGAGAAGCGAAAAAAGATTAGGGCGATTTCGTTAGAAATTATGAGAGTGCCGTTTTTCCTACCGGTCAGTATATTTTCTTGGTTAAATGTTTAGTTGTGTTACCAATACGCTGAATTCTAGAGTTTAGGTCTTCAGTAAAGAAAACGCAACATTTAGGTTGTTGATTTAAAGATAAAGTTACTGCTATCAACAAGATGATAACTTAGGATTGTAAAATCGTTGTAAAAAAAACTTTAATTATATAGAATCAGCATTAAAGAGCAATGGGGAAATAAATTTAGATATGTATATTTAAGCCAAGATATATACAAAGAAAGAGGTGGTTGATATGTTGAGTGGCAGGAAAATGTCAACTAAAATTATTAAAGTAAACATTCATAAAACTGCTATGAGCCTGAAACAGAAAAAAGAACAACGAATTCATGCCGCAGAAATAAAAATGCTAAATGGATAATTTCAGTGACTAAATAGGATAACAATAAGTGTTAATTTAGTAGTAAAATCTAGATTACACATCATCAAATAATACCAAAATGTAAGACCACGATACTTAACATAGATTAATATGGCTAAGATACGTTCAACGAAGATAAAAAATCATATTAACCATAGGGATAAACGTAGATAGTAAAAATAAATAATTGTAATGATAATAATAATAAATAACTATATATATATATATATATATATATATATATATATATATATATAGAGAGAGAGAAAAGAAATTTAATCTTTGCAGATTAGTTAAATAGTAAACTCTTAAATATTGGGGAAATCTGCAAGAAATACTCTAATGTGTATCAATTGTTTCGCCGAACGTTTTCGCCAAAGAGAATTAATTTGGCTTCTTCAGGGCTGAAAGAGAATAAATTATAATTAGCTACCATATATTATCTATTAAAACATTATTGATCTTACCGTAACTTAGAATTGTAGAGTTAGAATATTAAAAAAACTTTGCTAGTAACATAGTGGTGTTTTTTGTTACTATGTGCAAAAAAAGTTTTTTATAAGGATTGAAATGTATGGTAGCTTCGAACTTGACACGTAAAGGCTTACCCAAGGTTAATCGAAAAACCCAATGCAACTACATTTAAAAGGAGGTAATTCTTTGAAATGTCGGCAATAACTAAATTTTTGATTTTTAGATAGTTAAAAGTGAGGTTCTGTTTAAGCCAGAACGCAAGCGCTGACAACTTCATTATTAATTCGTATGAATCTTTATGTCGTTAAGGTTCATTGGTAAAAAACGAATGAATTTAAATCCCAGTAAAGGGAAATATTATTTTGATTTTCTTTATTTAATTATATTATATTGTTCATGTATTATTAAGTCTTATTGAGACGTATCTAAGAAAAGCAAGGGAATGTTATATATTTTTTGTTAATGAAAATTAATTATAAAGGTATGTTAGTTGTTAATGGATATATCAGTCAAGTTAGTAATCTGTGATATAGTATTGTTCTTGGTATCTGATTTAAGTAACAGGTGGTATATATCGCTTAGATTCTTGATGTCACTCTTAACATTAATGGAGAAATCGTCAAGGAAAATATAAGACATTTCAATGAACTCTCTTTTAGATTTATTGTTCTCACGGTGGAGAATTGTGGTGTTATTATAGTCCATGAGATGACCAGTGGAATGGACATGTTTGGCTAATGCACAACGGTCAGGGTGAAGTCGAGAATCACTTTTGTGTAGTGTAATACGTGATTTCAATAATTGAGATGTTTGACCGATGTAGGAATTGTTGCAAGAGAGACATGGAATGTTGTAGACAATATTACTAAGCCTATCTATGGGAGTCTTATCTTTTATCTTAGAATAAAGATTATTAATTGTTAGGGCTGATCTACAAGCTACATTAAGCTACATTATATATATATATATATATATATATATATATATATATATAGGTAAATACTTTTTTCTTTTTGGGTGTGGTAGTCAATAAAAAATAGAGCTTTGCTAAGGCGTACTATTTATTTTGAATCCAAGCTTTCGGTGGTTTTTTGCCACCTTTATCAAGGTCCGAATGTAAGATTCGTGGCATAAACAACAACGTTAAATAACATGATAATACTGAAGTTGCAACTAAAGTTAAAAATATTACTGTTAAAACAGTCGTCGTTGCAAGCTTGATTTCAGTCACATTTCACGAGCAGATACATATATATATATATATATATATATATATATATATATATATATATATATATATATATATATATATTTTCTAAAAACCAAAAATATTTAACGCGGAGTCAAACCCGGAAAACAACTGAAACCACATATAGCTCCCGCGGAAATTTCAAATTCAATATATATATATATATATATATATATATATATATATATATATATATATATATATATATATATATATATATATATATATTTATATATATATATTGTATATATTGTATTATCCACTGTAAATTTTGCTTAAGATAATTTTGGTTATCTTTCTAATGTTAATTAAGTACCCCGGGTTAATACTTTCGCGTTTTAAACTCTTTTTCCATTTTTTAAGCAATATAATTATAAAACTAGAATTTAAACCTATAGAAATATTCAACTCTAATTATATTTTATATGCGACACAGATATTGTAGAAAACACAAGGCTTTTGAAACAGGTTTATATTTAATGAGTAACGGTTGGATAATTAATTTATAGATGTTATTTAATATTTACCACTTAAAAACGTTGTTCATAGAGATAATAAAAAAATAAAGCTAAAAACCTTTTCCCCTTCTGTGCAAACATTTTATCTGTCAGGCCCAAAATGATTGTTTAAATATACAGACGAATAGTAAAAATAAGTAAGACTAATCTATATCTATCATGCACACTCACGTCAGAATTTCATACCAGAAGATACTTCCAGATAATTATTAAGAAATTAGTACTTATTTCCGTCTTTGATTGCCTACTGTTACACTAAAAGTGAAAGGTTAGAAGTGTCAGTGAATAATATATTACAAATTTAATTATTTCGTTATAAGTACTTTTATTTCCTTCCTTATTATATTAGGTTTTTCTTAGTGTGTGGTTAGGCATCATTTTTAAAGAACTATATGCCTTAGTGCAGCATTTCCCAAACTTATTTGTCTGTTAATCGGTTATTTTTGTGCTTATCCTTTATGACCCACTAATTTTTGCATACCCAGATGTGTGTATGTACAAGAAAATATATTTATTATAGTTTTATATATTTTAATAAAGAATCATTAACTCAAAGAAAAATGTAATAAAACAAAATAAAAATCAAATACTTTATTAATGAGAGGTATGCAGTTGTTTCTGGTGAACTAAAAACTTTGGAAAAGATATAAATTTTATTCTCAGGTCAGGTTCGACTTCCAAACAGTTTCGATATTTATTTTTACGGAAAGCCAGTGTTGAAAACCCTGCCTTACACTTATAGGTCGTAACAAAAGGAATAAAAAACATTATCGCTTTTTTCTGCTAAAACTAGGTACTCCTGGTGGCAAGACAGACAAAAATATATCAGTGGTATTTTGTCAAATATGTCTTTGAGTGCCCTATCAAACGATAGTTCAGGTACTGACTTAATATCTTAATCCAGAAGTATTTTCTCAGATTCCGCGTCCATTATAAATGGATTTCTTATCCATGTTGTGTTGTTGTAGATGGGGGGAAAATATTTCTTCAGATTTGCCTACAGTTCTAGCAGGTGTTCCTAAAAGCCACTAAAATCTCACCCTGCAATAAATTTCCGTTATACTCTTTTTGTGTTTGTATTACCTTTGTAATGTCTTGATTTTGCGCGACGTGTCCACAAATTAAGTTTTGTTTTGTTTCAACTTCCATCTTCTCTTACATTGCTACCTTGTAATGTCATATTTAAATTGTTCAAGAAGTCAAAAATATCACAAAGATAGGCTACCTTAATTAACCAATTGACATCATAAAAACTGTCTTTAAATTGAAATTTTGCATACCTAGCGGTTGATGAAATGAAATGAATGTAGTATAAAAATGAATGGCGTCAATATTAATAATTTGAGATATGCGGATGACACAGTGTTAATTGCAAGCAATTACGAAGAACTTCAACAACGGATTACAACAACGTGTGATGAATATGGCCTTAAGCCAAACACCGCAAAGACAAAGGTGATGGTCGTCAGTAAAACGCCAATGCAACCGGAAGTGGTAACAGCTTATGGTGAACAACTGGAAAGAACTAACAGTATCACTTACCTTGGTTGTAATCTAAATGAGAACAGGGACATGAGCGAAGAAATTAGAATACGGATAGAGAAGGCCAGAGCTGCATTCTTTAAGATAAAGAAACTGTTATGTGGAAACAATATTACTTTAAGTCTGAAAATTAGATTAGTGAGATGTTATGCGTTCTCTACTCTTTTGTATGGTGTCGAAGGTTGGACTTTGACGGATACACTTCTCAAGAAACTGGAAGTCTTTGAAATCTGGGTATATTGGAGAATCCTACGAATAAGTTGGGTGGATAGAATTCGTAACGAAGCTGTTTTGCATCGGATGGGAAAAGTTACGGAAGTCGTCAAAACAGTTAAAAATCGCAAAGTTAAATATTTTGGCCATGTTATGCGCCACCGAGAGAGATATAATATACTCCATTTAATAATACAAGGCAAGGTAGACGGAAGAAGAGGGCCAGGTCGAAGAAGAACGTAATGGCTTAGAAACCTGAGAGATTGGTTTAACAGATCCTCTGCATCTCTTTTCCGAGCTGCCGTCAACAAAATTACTATAGCTAATTTGATAGCCAACGCTCGATAATCGAGCTCATGAAGAAGAAGCCGTTGATGGATATTGTTTTAAGAATATTAAAATCTCTTCCTTGAATTCAATAAGTATTTTTAAAACATTCCCTTTTGATAGCCAACGCACTTCGCAGTGTGCAAAAGATGTACATGTTTACTTCCCATTTCTTTGCACAAAAGCAGAGAATACTCTTGAGTTCAGAGGGCGAGATTTTATGAAGTTTATAAATTTTACACACTCTTGCATAGATTCGGTTAAAAGAAGTGACATTTTTTTTGACAACTTATGCCTCTCTGTGAGTACAATGCTTCCAAACACATTCTGATGCTACGACTTTGATCCTCTGCAAAAGTCTAATTCGAGCACCTACTACTGTCCGTACTGCATCGCTACTTAGTCCCACTCATTTATTCGATTTAATTCCATTTTCATTAATCTTTAGTGACTTTTGAATCTGAATTGCTTTTTCGGGCATCAATTCCCCAATCTCTAAGTTCGACGACCTGGCGCTTTTTTGTGGCTTTCGCCTGTTTGTTTGTTAGTAATTTTTGTATGTTTTTTTTTGGTGCTTTTTATAGGTTTTTTATAACTTTTTTTGAAGGAAAATTTTTTGAAACATTTTTTAAAATGTATTATGATTTAAAATTATAGTTAAATGGGGACATAACTGAATTTTTAGATGTTAAGTGTTCGAAAAAGGCTTTTATGGCGATTAAATATGCTATGAAATCCTTAGATACTGCGTTGGATCAGTTTATTCTGTTTTTCTTCAAAACCTCTATTATTCCCGGAAATGTGCCAATAAATTTAAATAACCGCTACTTTAGGTCATATGTCAAGGTTAATATTTAATATTATCCAACAGGTGTCTTCCTTCCTCGGGCAAAATGTGTAAAACGTATTTAAAAAAACATTTTTCATATTTATATGATAATCACTTCATTGTGTAGTAATTTAAAATCATTTTTATGCTGCTATTATTTATTATTTATGATTTGCTTGAATTTTTGGGTACCTATTACATAATTTTTTATACTTGTATAATTAATTTTTTGTTTGACATACCAATATATTTACAATCTGTAATATAATTACAATAAGCACATTGTCTGTAATCTATTTAATCATATTTAAAAAATTAACCATTGACAATTTCCTGTGTATTCTTGGCACTGGAGTAATGCCACATTACTCTAAGAGTTTGGTTGGATTTCTGCTTCTTAATTATTTTGGGCTTCTACAACTAATTTATAGTTAACAGTTCGGCTGGGGTTTTTCATTTGAGCTTTAGTCAGATTGGTTAGCTTAGAGCTTAATATAATTACGCTAAGCTAAGTATTATTAATGACATAAAATAATAAGTACACCCTTATTAAAATCTAAAATCAATTAGTAAAACACAATTAAATCATTATTTAAACTTAATAATGATAATAGCAAGTAAAATTGTCCATGAAATAATTATAGCAACTTGTTGATAGCAACAGCTGCTTTCAACAAGTCCTCGTAGACACTTTGTCTCAGGACCAGCAACCTCATTTAGAGTCATGCATTGCCGTGTTATCAATTCCACTGGTAACTTTAAGATCTTAACATTAAAGATCGAATAATGTAATCTAAATTTAAACTAACAACAACGGGTTTTTACCCAAATATTTAGTGGCTCAAAACATGTACACCTGAAACACTGATGATGGAATGCAGATTCCAACAACGTTTTGTGATATAACCCGATTTGGTGTTTTAATTATATACCTTTTAAAAGGATTTTAAATAAAAAATTTTTATTGTGTTAAAGTTGTATTTTTGACCCACGACGAGACTTGAACCTTAAAATTTCTAGACTGCTCACATCGAATTGAGTGCACTGGACATGGACATCGACTATCAAATTAATTATTATCAAATTTTTGTAGTGTATCAGAATACAAAACAAAATTATTAAAAAGTAACAGCTTTATCACAATCTCGAATTATCTGCCAATTAAAATAAATTCATTAAACACAATTTATCTCTTACAAAATGCATGGAATTCCAAAACCTAGTCAGCATACAAATCCTCAGTAATCACGACTTAGTATCCAACCCACAAAATAACTTCACGAATCTAAAACAAAGAATTACAAAATCCATTTTTATTTGTTGTTTAGGTTTGGCTCAACAGCAGACCAAAGAAGACGAACCGAAGAAAGAGGAGAGTTTCGAATCCGAAATATGCAAAGATAAAGACGCGGGCGAGTGGTTTCGTTTAGTGGGAGGTGAGGGCGATACTTGTCGAGACGTCATTCAATGTACATCTTCGGTAAGTTAAAAAATTTATTTTATTCTTACAATTTTGATTTTATTATTATTTAATTTGTTTTAATATGGTTTTTGTTTTATTATTGCAAATATCATTAAGACTTTCAAAGATTTAATCATTTTTATAATTTTGTTTTTTGGTAAAATCTCAGTAAATTTAAAAAATAGGGATAGGCCGGAAAATTTAAATCCTTTTTATTTATTACTTTTTTTCCAAACATGTGCAATATATACTTGCCCTTAATAAATATGTATATGATATGGATACGTAAAACTAATGACACTAATTAATAATACATTTAATACGAAGTATCTATCTCTACATTATTAGAAAATGGTTTTTACATATCATTGGAATTTTCCTAAACCCACTGAATAAGGCATAGAAAGATATTGAACATTGGTAAATATAATGGATTTACAGCGAACCAAGCAACATGGACAAGAGTGAAATAATTACAGTAGTAGTAACAATATCTTCTTATTCTTCTTCTTCTTTGTATGTAGACATGACTCTAGCTGTTTTTCAATGTACCTCCAGTAAGTTGTCGTTCCATCGTTTTTGTGATCTTCCTACTGATCGTCTTCCTGTTGCGGAACCGTCTCTTGCCGTCTTTACTATTCTATTTGTTGTCATTGGGCTTATATAAATATAATATAGTAAAAATATAAGTGGACATATTTAATTGTAGACTAGATTTCACAAAATCGGAATTATAATAATATCTTATGATTTTAAACCACTATAAAGGTCGGAACAATTTTCATAAAATATTAGAGGCAGGTACAAAGAGTTCATTTTCAAAGACTGAAAGAAAACATGTTAGAGGCGTATTTTTTTAAAAAAGTAACTTCGTATCAATTTCTCACTTTTGGCGTAAATTTTCCTACGTAGTTTTTGATTAAAGACTTTCTGTGAACCTTAATAAGGCTGTCTTCCATAATATTTTGGTGCCATCTATTTCTTTGTCTTCTCTCTCGAAAAGAAAGCTGTAAGATGAACTATCTTTATATCCAACTTTGTCCTCTTTTTTTTTAATTTTAAAATTATTTTAGTTTTTGATTCACCATTTCGCTTTTAGGATTTCTATGTGATTGTTTCCCTTCAAGGAAGTCTCTTGCAATTATTAATTTTCCCCGTTTTTTGTCTGTGTGCGTGTTTTCCCTTTTGAGTGCTTTTTAAATAAAGACAAATAGTGTCAGCTGATAGAAAAGGCGACTATGGTGGCGTTAAATAAACAAGTGACAACGTTGACATAGTCAACTGAGATGCTGTCAATGGTTCATACAAATGTGGTGTCTTTCAACGGCGGCCGGCCAGGTGAAGTAGGTGAAGGTGAGGTTCACCAAAAAAATATAAATAAATTGCGACAAATAAAACAAAAATTAAAACAACATTATTATATCTAAATTCTGAAATCAATTATTTATTGTCTTTTAAATAATCTAAAAATTAAAAAAGACAACTAGCTTTATTAGCGGTACGTATTTGACGGTCAAGTCCTGATCTGTGTCACTAGCCGTGTATAATAGGATTCCGAAAGAGGTGAATATCATGTTTGAAATGCGAAATCCATCTGCATTAGCGTTCACGGTTGCCATGGCAAAGTGACGTCAGCCTATTCTTAGTGATAGCTGGGAAAACTGGTGAGTGCAGTTCCGTCTAAAAATATATTATCCGTATTCACCCACTGTTGGATGTGTATTTGGTATTTCTATTTTTCGGAAATTTCTCTAAGCGACAATATTTTGAAATTTAGTCTATGATATAGATATTCTTTATATAGTGTAGTGTATATTATAGTATTTATTAGTTTAGTTTAGTCACAGTATTAATTTTATTTGTTTAGTGCATTTTATTAATACATTTCTCTGTGGTTTGTTTCGGATTTCGGATATAAAGTGTTCTCGTGGATTTCGTTTGGACAAAAATAATTTTAGACAGACATGAATCCAATTAATGACTTCTTCTTCTTCTTCCTATGCCGTCTCCATTAACGGAGGTTGGTGACCACATTTCTAAAAATTTCTCTGTCTTTTGCAACGTGGAATAATTCGTCTACAGTCATGTTTGCCCAGTCTCAAATATTTCGCATCCATGATTTCATCTTTCTACCTATTCCGTTTTTGCCATCGACTTTACCCTGCATGATGACCTGCAGAAGACTATATTAAATGGTGGCTAAATTAATGACTTGGTGTCTAATATATTAGAGGCTCCGTTTAGGCATTGGAAAAATGAAGATAAAAGGGATGTTTTTTTACATTGTCGACCAACCAGTATTTTAAACATCTGTGTCTGATCCAGAGTGGTCGGCTGCAATCAGCATCTGACTTAGAGTGGGTAGCTGAATCGAAACTCACCAACGTGTTTTAGCAGGCGTGGTGTTTTAATCGCCAAAAAGCCGTCAATGAAATGTCAAGGTTCAGAACTAAAATACCCCAGGCAAGCAGAACGAATCGTATCTAGTATAAGTGCCCTAAAAAACTGTTTTAAAGTTATTAGGGCCCTAAACTCTATACATTTTTTTTTTAACGAATTTTAAATGAGATTTGGGCGCGAAGTAGGTACCAAAACTCCTTTTGGCTCCGGCAAGCTTTCCTCATCTTCACCACTTTTTTAGGCCACGGGCCGCCGCTGGTGTCTTTGTCGCTATTATAGGTTTATCTTTAGGAGGAGTATTATTTTCATCAAGATAAGGCAGCGATGACTTGCTATTCGCATATGAAGAAAAGAAAAAGTCGTTTTCTTTAAAAATATATCAATATAAAAATATTTCGGTCCAATGAAACTATGCTTGTGAATTCGAGCCCAGGTTTGTTTTTGAGTGGCTACTATTTTTCATATTTACAATATTATTAAAGACAAATTGAATATTGAGATGATCTGACCAGAATGATGCATTGACTAACAATTCAAGGCAGTATTATAAAATGTCTTAAATGACCAAAAACTGTTATGTAGAATTACTGTAGTTTATTTGATGAATTTGACGACACCGTAAATACTTATAAAAATGAACGTGATTCGTGTTTGTCTAGAATTCAGAATACTGATATCAATAAAAAAAGTTTAAGAAAAAATACGTATTTTTTTTTAATCTGGAATTTGATAAAAGGGTCTTCTGCAAAAATCAATACAAGTACTAGATTTTACCACTGTAAACAAAATCATTTCCTCATTTCAATTCGGCTTTCGAGAAAGTCACTTTAAAAATACCGCGTTGACTGAAATTGCTACCTGCTACACCCAAAATCTAAACGACAAAGAATTCTCTCTTGATATCTCGATGATCAGAAAGCTTTCGATTAAGTCTGTTATATGATACTATTACAGAAGCTACTAAACATCAGCTTGCCTATTTCTTTTGTCAAACTCCTTTACTCATACTTGTTAGACAGTAGCATCACGGTAAAGATCAGAAATAAAATTGCTACACTATATGTTTGTGCCTCAAAGTTTTATTCACACACCTGCCCCGTACACTATCTACAACAGCAAGTTCTCTAATCCCAAATATATAAACAGGATTACCTTACTTTAAAAGATATTGCTTAAAGTGGCACTTAAACTTACCGTAACCATATCCATAGGTGGCGACAAAGATGAAGAGTAGCAGCTAACCTAACTAACCAAAGTAAAACACAAATCTGCAGATAACCAAACCTAAGCGGCCACAAATATGTTAAGAGTCTCATATGTACACCACACAACTAACGTAACCACCATTCTAAAGAAAAAGGCTAAAAAAGAAAGACATTATTAACACCGTAAAGAACAGAAAATTGGCTTACTTTAGCCACCTGAACGTATACGTATATCCTAGCTGGCCAATGTTAGTAAATGGACATATCTAACGTCATCTTATCTATTTTAGTAATAAAATAACATGGGTCAATGTGGTCGCTAACATCACTAGAAGATAGGCACATATAGAAGAAGAAGCGGCCACGATATACAGCAATCTGAAGAAAGAATTGCCTTGATTCATTTGAAGACTAACACCAATTTTGCGATCATATAGATTACCAAGAAGTGGTATTAACCAGAAGACCAGTATGCTTAGTGCTCTATGTGACAAATTCGGACGGACGCAAGAGAAAACACGTATAAACACATACAAAACGTACATGCGGGCTGTTATTAAACATAGAGTAAATATTTATGCTCTTATGATCTTTAATCAAAACCGGAGACAAAAACTGCTAGCTTTGTAACTGCTGTATAAGGTGAATTACAAACCCAGAGACTTCCTCTCCGCTTAAATCCATCAACTATCGAACATCCCAACCATAATTCAGAGGCTCCTTAAAGCAAAACCATTCAAGGCCAAAATTGTTGAGCCCAAAACATTTTTAAAACTTCATGCTCATATTACAGCAATGTATTCATCATACATCCTTAAAGAAAAAGAAACTTTATTTCAGACCTGAGAAATTAATAACCACTATCAGCAACGGACTTTTTGACGAATACATGGATAGCCTATAGGCAACGCCTCTTTTTTCCGTACTTAGTAAATAGTTCACTTCTATTCAAACTATTCTCTCAAACCCTCTTTCCTCCAATCACATTTTTCCACAAAACCACAGACCATATCAATGTTATTGATGGTCTATTTGAGATTTTTAAGCATTTTAATCAAATGTATTATAGCATTTGTATCTTGTAAGTTGTCTACGATTAATAAAATGTCATCCACAAACATCATATGACTAAATCTTTTCCTCTATATAAAGGTCCTTATGTTGCCATTAAGTATTCTTAAATATTTACTCTACAGCTGTCGTTAAATGTTGGTGAAATATTGTCTCCTTGTGTTACTTCTTCACCTAATAGCTTTTTTATAAATATTTCTGATTTTGACATGTATCTGTAAAATATTGCATTAATAAATTGAAAAACATTAATTTTCAAAGCTTTTCTAGAAAAACGCTCCAAAAGGCGTATTTCGGATGAAACTTCTCTCCGTAAATCTATATCGTGAGACATTGCCAAAAATTTAAATAATTGTTGAAAATGATTATGATATGATTTACGAATAATGAACACTCTACTGGAAGTTGTGGTAGGTTATATTTATGCTTTCGGATGCAGTGGCATACGAGTATATGCTGAAACTACCAATAAATTAAAACTACTCGAATATTTTAAAAATTTTCTTCTTAGCATTTGCGTAATTCACAGAAACAATCGCATTGCTAAAACCAAAAGATTCTAATTTCCATTGCTACACCATTGTGAAATATCTACCATCACTGGGGATGCAAATTAAAAGAAAAACATATCCAAATATTCAAGTTGAAAAAAAGACGCTTACCAGATGTGGAAATTGGCTTTAGGAACAACTTTTAAACCGTCAATGGGCTGATTTTTCAGTTTTCTAAAAATACATGCAAAGTTATAGAAGAAAACCAAAATCTTGCTTTTATTAAAAGCAATTTAAAAAGCTTAACAAAATCCATAACAATGTTGGTATTGCAGATAGTACATCTATCTATGTATATAATCAGCCAAGAATATCCATCTTTGGACATAGTCCACTTTCTCATTTTCTAGAGTTCATTCTAGAATCATTAACCTCTTTATGATTCCAAAGTTTCCAATGTATAATTATTTTGTTCTTTTGGCCATCCTTTTGTCTTGGGTATGCTCAACAAATTTCCATTTAAGTTTTGCTACTTAAGTCGAGACGTCTTTTACTTTGGTTCTACTACGTATCCAGCTGTTTCTTTCCCTATCAGAAAGCCTTATTTTTAGCATCTGTAGAGGTGAAATATTTCTACCATATAAGGGACTTGGGGTCACTTTTACACCAAGAAAATAATAATATTGTAAAAAGATAATTTTAGAAAAAAACTGCAACTTTTGCGGTGTGTGTACTAGGATAGAATAAATGTATTACTGTAAATGTAAGTTTTTTTATAATAATTTATATTTTGCAAAAAAAAAAGTAAAAAAAATATTTTAAACTGAAAAAAATTAAACATATTATATTTAAATAACTAAAAAAGTTTTAATAAATAGTGCAATATGATAGTGAAATTAAAAAATGGCAAATCGTTCACGAGCGTTATTTCTATTTTTTGAACATTTACCACAAACTGGCTTTTTACATCAACTGCAGCAAATGGACGTCTTCTGGTCTTAACTTTTATAGGACTTAAGTAGCACATTTTGCGTTTATTTAGGTGTTATCAATTTGATCAAGCTGAAGAGGAAGTGATTCTTGAACGCCAGAAATTCTTCTAACTGTTCTTAGTAACTCACGGTTGATTCCATTATTTAGGTCGCATTGTTCTATTGATTTGCAGAGACGTATCACAGACTGTGTAGATACACTAAATTTTTTGTCAGATTTAGATAGACCTCACCCATCGCTATTTTTTTCCACAGTAGAAGAAGGCATTTGTTAAGGCAAATTATTTTCAAGCCATACTTGTTCGGCTCATTCGGAATGTATATTTTAAATTTACACAGAACTCTAAGCCGACTATTTCGTTAATAGTTGCAGCATTTTTCCTAATACTAATTAGAAGTAATAGACCTAAGAATGCATCAAATTCTAGATTATCGACATCAACTAATTAAGGTCTGTTCGGATCTTTCCACTTGTTTTTATATAAACGTAGATCTTGGTTAGTATATGTCATAATTTTTGCAATAAATGTATCTAAAAATAATAGTCGCCACACCTCTCATGGACGGTAAATGTTCCCAAGATTACGAGCTGATTTTTTAAAGTTTTCTAAAATTAGCAGCTGGAGCTCTTTTAGTAGATTTGTAACGATTTTTTTTCACCAAAATATCCTGGTCGAATAACTAAATCTGAAATATATTTAATTGGTTTATCACTTGCTTTGTCTTCGCTTAAATGTGTATCATCAACAGATATACTTTGGTCGCCTTCTTCATCAGCAAATTGCTCAGAGTCACTTTTATGATTGCCAAGATTCCAGTCCTTATCTGGAACATTTTCACTTTCACTGTCCTCAGCACCACAGTCCATCAGTTCTTTACTTAATATCTCCTCAAATATCAGGGATTTGGTGCCAACCCAACTACCACAAATTAAAGTGAAGGTACTGAGAAACAAAGAGCGACTGACCAGATGTAAGTATAACATCTAATGTTAGGAAGGTAATGGTAAAGGCAAAGCGGTGCTTTGCCTTTACCATTCTTACCATTTTTTTTTGTTTACCTTTTTTTACATCTTTAAAAAGAAGAACATCTGTGACTCACCAAAGTAGTGTTGGGTTCCTAATACCCTAACGAAGTTGTGCCAGAACGAGATGCCCAAGAGAGTTAGATATTTGACACTTCGTCCCGTCACAACTCCAAGACTGTCGGCGTTCAACTAAAAGCCTTTCCTCTGTCACTTAAACTTCAGGATGTAAGAGTTGGTTAAGGCAAAATATCTTTCCTGATGCCCTGCTATCATGAGATACCCATTCTTTCTCCCACAAATTCTCGGGAAAACCACACTCACACGAGCCACCAAAGACTTTCAACCCTGCCTTAGTGAGACTCCATCTCTTTCGCGTCGTCTGTCTCTTATTCGCTACTATTTTGGCCCGTGACAGTCCGAAACCCACCGAGGTGCTACTCGATCGTTTTAAACTTCTGTTGCGAGTTCCCTCTTCTCTCGTTCTTTTGAAGAGAGCAGCTCCCTAATAAATTTGTGGATGCGTGTCCACCACCACTTATCTCTCATCATTTTCTCCACCATTTCTCTCACGGAATCAAACATTTTGCAGTTATACTGTCTTTTCAAATTCTCTTTCATTCGCTTAACGCTCACATTCCATCATCGTGTGTGTCACAGTATCCGAGAGACCACAGTAAATGTACTGATCGGACTGAGCCCTTCTAAACCTGAAAAGGTAGCTGCGGAATAAGCCATAGGCTGTGAGCATTTGCGTCATATAATAATCCAGCTGTCTATCCACACAGTCCACCCAGCTTCTAAGGTTTAAGATTAGTGACTTAGCCCACTCCGCTACACCACGTATTGCCTCCCACTCTTGCTACCACTGACCGATTGAAACTAATCTCTCGGTCAGTGTTATCTTAATCGTCTCTTGCTCTCCAATGTACCGCTCTCTACGACTATGGATCCTGGTCCTTTGACCTGCCAGCACATGTAGAGGAACACAGCCGGTGATCACCCATAGAGCAGCTGACACAGTCTTGTAGGCACATGCTACCCGCAGCAGACTAGTTCTATCGACGCGTATCAAGATTGTTTTGTTTACTTGCCTGGATCAATCTACTCAATCAATCCTACTCAGTTAAGGGTTAATTATCCAAGTGTGACAGTTGTATCTCAATAAAGATAAAACATTAGTGAAAAATCCTCGTTTTTTGTACTAAGGTTATTTTATTCCTCAATTTATAAGAGAGTTTACCGAATGTTGCCCAAACCAAACTGCTCCTTCTTTTGATTTTTCTTTTTCAGTTTTTTGATAATAATATGTCTTAAGTATATGTATTCACGTACTTGTTATAATTTTGTTTGTTTACTGTTATATTGAGGTCTTCGTTTTTATCTTATCAGGGTTAATTTTATTCGGCTGATTTAACAACTTACAATTTTGTGGTTTTCTTTCTTTTTTTATTAGAAGTAGTTTATCCGTAGACTTTATAAGAACATACTGCTTTTTGGCAAAATTTTAACATTTTTCAAGCACTCTTTTTAGAATTTTATACTTAAAATCCGGCCTCTATGTGACTTCAATTTTTTAATATACTACTATTAGTTAATTATTATTAAGTAATCCAGATTTACGGCTTACAATCCCTCTAAGGGAAAAATTCACTTATCCCAGATATCTACGGTATCAAAAGGATTGAGGTCTGATGGGGCTCCTTCCGTTTTATCGAGCCCTAGGTGACTTGGTATGGTGGAGTATCTCTTAGCAATTTTCATAAACATCTGGTCGTTGAGAGTAGTACATCTTTCTGCATGATCTTATACAAATGTTCATTCAGACCCAGCTTTTTATGTTTTCTAGGAGGTTCTTCAGAATGACTCCAGTAGTCGAAAGAATTATAGGTATCGTTTGGGTACTTTTCATTCTTCATTGTCTTCTTATTTATATTTTCAGATCTCTGTACTTGGCGACCTTTTCGTTGTATTTTACACGCAGAATATTGTTGTTAGGTATATAGATCTGTTCTACTGTGTGTTATTGTTTGGTCTGTGAGCACAGTGCCGTCCCAATGTAGCTTGAAGTAGTCATTTTCAAGCATACTCTCTGGGACGTATTGATAATATGGGGGATGGTTTGTTTGTAAAAGTCCTAGTTTAAAAGCTATCTCTTGATAAAGGATCTTCCCTACTGAGTCATGCCGTTCTTTATATTTAGTTGCAGCAAATGCCTGGCAGCCCTTGGTAAGATGTTGAAAGGTTTCTTGGGCTTGACATTCATATCGGCATTTGTCGTTTAAGACCTGAGGATCTTTGACGATATATTTTAGGTAATTTTTGGTTGATATAAGCTGATCCTGAATGGCAAGTAATGAGCCTTCTGTTTCAGGGAACATCTTTCCTAATGTCAGCCAATAGTTTGACGTTATACTGTCGACATAGTATTGACTGACTTTATTGGGATGTTGCTCGTGCAGAGGTTTGCCCATCCAAGTGCCCATTTTTTCGTCCTTAGTAAGATGGTTTATGCGCATTTCTGGTTCCCTCAGTTTGATCGGTGTTGTGTCATCTACTGCACAAATCGCGCGATGTAGAGTAGATGTCTCAGCTTGCACCTGAAATTAAGTTCTTAAATTAGTGATCTGTTTTTCTAATTGCTCACTTATATCCATAAGTCCTCGTTCTCCTAAATACCGCAGTAATGTCGTTCTTTCTACTGCACTTCGAGGATGGTATTTTTGTGCCTTTGTGAGTTGAGCAAATTTTTACTGTTGAGGTGTTAACAAAGCAGCTATTTTACTCATCGTATAAACTCAGTAGCTATCTCAGTTTTCATTTGCTTGTGGTCAATCTTCCGCGCTTGCTTTATTCCGCAATATTAAGTTTCTTATTAATATATTTAATAAAGACTATGTTCTTTATTATACATTTTTTCATTTACCTTTTCTAAGAAGAGAATTATTAGACACATTTTACTGATTTCATCTTGTATAATTAATTCTAAAATATCACGGTTGTATTAAATCCAAAACTTTTAACTTTTTTCAATTTTACACAGCGATGGTTTAGTTTTACTTCTTTTTTACTTTTTTAAAGTTTGGATTCATTTCAAGAAATATTGGATTGTAATTTTAAAACAAAACCCTCATAGTAGTTGAAGCGAAGTGTTATTGAAATTTTTCTTGGGTAATTAAACATTTTTGTTGGGATTTTGAGTCAGACTAAATGACGCTAACCGTTTTATATTTATGCAAGGCATACTAGACAGAATACATTAAGCATTGTAAAAAATTTATTCAAACTGAGGCACAATAGAAAACTTTAGTTTTTCTTATTGTTTAGCTTTAAGTTGAAAAATTGTTTGAATGAGATATCATGGTTTTTTTGGTCTATAACGACAATAACATGAATATCTATATTAAGCCAATAGATAACTACGTATCGTCAAATCTAATATAACAAACTAACGACTAGTATGTACATAATAAATTTTGTGATGTACTGACGAACTTGCCAATAATAATATTATGCAAACATTTGCAATAAATTTAATGAAACCACCAAATAAATTAGATATTATGTTCGATATTATATTCATTAGATAAAATATAGAGCAACAAGTACCTAATGAAAGAAAACAACCTCTTTATATACTTCTAGCTCTACCTCTTTTAACAAAGAAAACGCCTGTTCCTTGTTACCATCTCAGATTTAAAAAGATTGTAGACTTTCACTTTTAAACTACCAAAAAAAAGATTGTCTACATGAAAATCACGCTGGGATCTACAACAGATGCCCTCGTTAGAAGAAGATTTCGTAATTCTTTACTTAGCCTTAATCAGACCACAAAGTTAAAAATTCATAATGAATGTTATATAAACTACTTGTAGTACAGTGTTATCATTACAGATTTATATTTTTTTGTCAAAATTTGTCAGCTGTGCTTCTCATTTTCAGGTAGGCTTTTCAAAATTTTTAATATTAAAAGATTTATCTTAATCAAGTTTTTTGGCTTATAAGTTACTTCCAGTTCAAAGCTGGAAGCTGTAGCTTAAGCAACTGACGAATCTAACAAATTAAATTTTCCAAGCTAGTGCTTCTTTTATAAGACCAGATACATTTCTTCAATTTGCCAAAAAGGCGAATAGTAGAATATATCTTCAAAAGGAACTTGATACATACTAAGAAATATTCCAAGCCAAGATAAACAAAGGTTATAACAACCTACATCTAGAGCTTAAGGATAAAAAACTCTGATTAATCACAAGTATTCTTACTGAACATTGCCTTACTTCGCTATCATTTGTGTATAAAATGGGTAAAGTTGCTAAAACAATACACATATGGTATAAAAACTGCGGAAGGATATATGACTACAGGATTGTATGCCAATGCCATAGATATCCTGGGACATATATTGTCTGCCTGATAAGATAGCAAATATAGCTAGGAAACCGACATTATGCTTCTTTTTTAAAACTCTTAATATCTTAGGCTAAATCATACATGTAGCAAGTATACCAAAGATCTATCAGGTCACATTGTAGAAAGGTAAATGAGTCCAAAAATCCAAACGATTCCTATCAAATAATCTTTTGACATTATTTCTCATTTTTTTATTTCTGCTTGTATGCTGGATTCTTTATCTTCTAAAAAGGAATTTCTTAAAACTTTATATTAGTAGTTCTACTTTTATTCTACTTGTTAGTCATAATGTCAATACCGCCGGGACCCTATTCTTGGATATATTCGCATGTTTGATTGGTTATGGGACGATTGCGCCGATTTTACCTGAGGGTACGGTTGCGTCGAACTAACTCGGATGGTCACTAATCTCTAAACCTAGATGTTATGATTGCTTAACATCTTCCTTCTGAAACTAATAGACGTACGATGTACGTAATAGCGACTGCGCGCTGTAATGCATTATAACGAAATAGGCTTGGCTGTTAGATTATATAATTTAAATATACACATACACTTACGGACTTATATTTACTTATTTATATAACATTTCTTTCTATTGTTTGAGATATGCACACCTAATTAATTAGATTAACCCTGCGGTGCACGGGTGATAATTTGATACACGAAGGAACGGGTTGGGTTTGAGAAGCCCAAAAATTAGACTAAGAATTTTATATGTTTAATTTTGTAACAACAGGTTTGCGTTGCATATATTAGAACTACTACTAAAGAAAACTTACATACATTAAATGAAAATGAACTTCTATTATAATATTAAAACTAAAAATATAAAAGAAATTACATACTACAATATGGCAGATGTTTAAAGAACACCTTGTATATAACTTATTCATTCATTTTATCAATGCATATGCGACAAAGAGGTACGGTATGTTCTAAGCAAATAAATTTTTTACAGTAGTGACACCTGCAGCGAGTTTTACGATCTCTACAAAAAGCACAACGCCCCCTTTTATTTTGCAGGTGCTTCTACTAGTCCAACACCACTGAGTTTAGCAGCAAGCTCTCTTATATCTCGTGCCAAATGAGGAGATTGAGCTCTTCCTTTTATATTGTCCATCGCTAACTGAAGACCTAGTTCTTTTAAAAAAAATCTTCTTCTTTTGCTTGTTTTTAGATCCGGTGTATTACTTCTCTGTATCACAAATGCATTTATTGTAGCAACATCAAGCAATGTATAAAATATGACTATGAGCCAGCGTTTTGTATTTCTTGCGACAGTATAGGAACCTCGAAGTTGATCAATGGTGTCCACACCACCTTTCGTAGAGTTATAGAACATTATTGCTTCAGGTTTACTTTCGTCACCCGTTGTCGGATCGATTTGGTCATAATGGTGTAGGGTTGACAAAAGAACAACATGTTTTTTTGGTTTTGGTATATAGGACAATATTGTCATATCTTTGCTAAATCCAAACATAGTTGATTTTGGCGGTCTATTGTTCATTAAAAATTCGGTTGGGATATGCCTTTTGTTTTTCCGTAGGGTGCCTACAATTGTTAGACTATGATTTGTTAGTAAGTTTTGTGCGAGTTCAATTGATGTAAACCAATTGTCCATTGTGACATTCCGGTTGATCTGGAGATTGGTTTGCAAAGCCGCTCAACCACATCGTTGACTGCAGAACTGATAGAATATGGACCTGGTGGTTGTGTACTGGCATATATTTGTAATTGATAAGTATAGAACGTGCGAGAATTCACCAAGGAAAATACCTTCAGACCGTATCGGGCCGGTTTTTTTGGAAGGTACATTCTAAAACTACAGCGACTTCTAAAGCCTAAAAGCATCTCATCGATAGTGACATATTGGCCAATGGTATAATAATTTTGAAAATTTTCAACTACATCCTCGAATACGACTCTAACTGATGCAAGTTTGTCTACTTGTGTCCGTTCGTCCCTTGTACGAATATCATTTAGGCGTAAGCACTTCATAAGAAATCGAAATCTGCGGAGAGCCATCGTTGCCGGAAATATGTCAATGCCCGTACCATTTCTTTCCCAAAACTCAAAAATTGAAGTTCTACCTCCACCGTAAACTCCAGCTAAGTAAAGCAGACCAATCAGAGCTTTTAGTTCACATATATTTGTTAGCCTCGCATCGGAACTGCCTTTATATCTCACGGACACACGATTGATATATACATTAGTACATTCAACAATATGTTTTATAATTTTGTCATTAAAAATCAGTTTTCAACATTCTTTTTCAGTTTTGCAACTTTTCGCTTCACGAATAACTCCAGGAAGTTTTGTTATGATATTTTCTCGTCTAGTTCTAACATTTTGTGATCCGCATATCTTATTCCATTTCATTCCATCTTTGGTATTGTAATAAAGGTGTTGGTTTGACTTACCTTATGAAATACATTCTTGTACGTTTAATTCGGTGTCTGATAAATCCAATTCAGACTCTGAGTAATGATTAGCATCTTCATGTTCTAAGTTGTCAACTATAGACTCATCGGAATCTGAATCTTCATAATTTTCTTCCTGGTCGGTTGCAACTTCCTCGTAGAGACATTGCAAATGTTTTGCCTCTCTTTTGTAAGAATACATTGTTTTGCTATGCTCTAAAAACAATACACTGCAAATTTTGTTTTGTACTTTCATAAAAAAAAACTAACATTAAGGAACGGGTTGGATATGAGAGAACGAAAACAGATATAACATCGACACTATTGCTTCAATGCGTATTCGTAACTGAGGGATTACAGCTAGCTATGCCGACATACCTAGACCGCCAGGACCGTACTTAGACTCGCTGACCAAATAGAGATATTGGAAGAACTGAATGGGCCTGACAGACCCAACCCGTGCACCGCAGGGTTAAAGCGTGGCCATCAAATTATTGTAGAATTTATTACCTGCATGACATTATGAAGTCGTTTTTATTGTATGAAATTACATAAATAAATATTCTTCTTTTTTTTCCTTTTTATAAGCAATTCTGCTTGTTCATTGGCGGATTAATACCTCTATGGAAGGTTGTCACTCCATCTTTTGCTCGCTCGTCCGATACTTCTTTTGCCGATTGGTGACTTATCTCTTACTATTTTGACGACACGGGTCTCTTCCATTCTGCTTATGTGGTTATTCCATTCTTTTTTCTATTTTGTGCCCATTCATTTATACACTGTACATTACATTTTCTTCTAATGTCTTCACTTCTCTTTCGATCTGTTTAAACCTGTTTATTTATTAATTTTTGTATAGCTACAATGTTAATAATATCATGATTTTTGTTTGCTATTTAATTGATATCTAAATTCTGCAGTCATTAATATGACAACGAAATGTAAGCATTATTTTGAAAGCAGAATATTGCGGTATTCTTTTATTATTAAAATTTATACACATTTTCACTCTGTGTTTTCACGGGGTTGTAACCACCTCTAACAAGTCCACATTAAAAATGTTTTTATTATGCCTAGTGTTTCCAAACTACATGCGCAAAAGGAGGTAATTTTTTAGCCTTAATTTTCTCGATAAAGGTTGCAGATACAAAAAAAATTGGGGAGAAAAGGGTGCTTAACTCTTCCAAAAATATCACCCTGCAACCAACAAAGGTTCCAAGTTATGAAATATAAAAAAAAACTAAAAAATATTCCTATGTTAACCCACCCTACAGAAGAGACGTAATAGTAATGGCACTGGCATTTTGTGTTTGCTAAAATAACTAAATATTAGGAGTACGTATGACAATAATAGCAATATCATTGGCACTTTCTGTCCATCAATTTTTCGTCGAATTCTCACAAAATTGTATTCATCTATGACTGGACTATTTGTTTATGGTAGATACTTCTCGAAACTTAACGAGACCACTCAAATACAAATGACTTTGTAATAAGTTTAAGATAAGGTTTTCTGCAATATTTGTTGGCAACTGTACTTAATAATTATCGTGCTGCAGGGATTAAATCTGCTACCGGCGCAATCGTGCCCATAGCTTAAAGGGCCCTTTATCGAGATCAAATTATAGCAGGTACCATCGGAGCAATAGTCCTCTGTTCGTTTGATTATCTCTACTAATATGAATTTCATGGTCCTACTATTTAAGCGAAGCAATTTTCTTTATTTAAGATTCATCGTTGTCGATATTTTCGCTGGAAACCAAGTTTGTCATTAGATGCGTTCTTGAGACATTTGCGTTTAGGCTTCGTTATTTCAAGACCCTGTAGTCGTTCCATATTTTTTTATTTTTACCTATAAGGTCTTCGTTTAAGACTATTGGGACTATAACGAAAGTTATTTTATATTCAATATATACCTCTAAGTTATATCCGTTGTCAATTTTATACATCATGCATATATAATACCTTTGTGGTGCTTTTTACACTTTTTTTGTCTTATTAACGCTTCAGTCGACATAAAGATATAAATTTGTCAGTTGTTGGTCGCCTTTTTCGGAATAAAAAATATCGGTTTTTCTTATTCAAAGGCAATATTAACTGAACCCTAGACCAGCAAAAAAATTATTTCTTAGAAAATTGCCTAAAGTGACAGCTGTTGCAATATTTCGTAAAGTATGAATAAAGTTATATAGGCGAATATAATCGCCAATATGCGTAAAAAAAGATCTATAAAATATTATCTTAAACATATTTTACCAGAACCATAAAATTATACGACTATTTAAAAGTACAAGTTGACCTATATATACTAAAACTATATATAATAAATATAATAAAGATGTTCATCAAACTTCACCATTAAAAGTAACTTTCATTTCTTACATGCTTCGAGGCATAAAAATGTAATAAAGTAACTTTTATGGAGAGAAGATGCGAAATACTCTTATTACTTAGTTAACATTGAGACTCCAGATAAAGCAAAAGAAATAAAAAATGAACAATTTTGCAACATTACATATCACGCATAACCTTGTTCTAAATATGCCGACCTTGTTCCCGTGCTTTTAAAAGACCCTCAAGGAGAAAAGGGAATGGAGTCGAGCTGTACTTGTTTATTAATTCATATTATTTGATCCCATGTCTATTTTTGGCTCGTTTAGGCGTTTACCTTTCCGGAAAAAGAATATTTTGAAAATTACTGACGCGTTTTACTCTTGCCTACGGAATTGTACGGTTGCTTTACCAAAAAGTTCGGAATGTTTATAATAATGGAAGTTAGTGAAAACATATTGTGAGAATAATTTAATGTTTTTGTAGTCGTATTTTTTTCAGTTGGATTATATTATTTAAAACTATTAAAGGCAGGTATGAAGAATATGTTAATCGTTCTCAGTAGGGCTTCAGAAAAGGAACATGAACTCGAGTGGCCACCCTATTTTTAGAATTAACTTTAATGGTGGAGTGAGACCTAAAGGATCTCAAAAAATATTATACGCATGTTACTAAAATACTTTTTACCGTATTATGCATGATAGAAAAATAGAAGCACTAAAAGACGTAGGGCTCGATGGACATTATGTCAATAGAAAAGTATATTGAAATCACACAGGATGTTTTAGAACAAAAACCGGTAACACCAAATATATAAATAGAAAGTAAGGAGTTCAGCAAGATTGCATTTTGTTCCCCTTGATATTTATTAAATATTCCAGATTATTATGCCAGAGTAAATGGAATCCTCATTAATAATATAAGTGGACGAGAGTAAACAACTAACAGCACTAATAAATAAACTACCAAAATGCAGCCACCAAAATAAATGGGTTTAGAAATAAATGATTCCAAAACTAAAAATACAGTTTGTAACAGAAATTTTCATGATGTTAATTAAAACTAATATAAATACCCATTAGAAATGTACAAAGTTACTTTTAACTAGGCAGAAAGACAAGTAGGCTACACTGCAACAAAAATAAAAGCTAAATCGAAATGGCAATATCAGGATATAAATAAAAACATACGTAAAATACTCTGTAACCCAAAGGTATCAATAAATCAGATAAAAAATTCCAGAATGATATATCTAAATAGTCGTTTGTATATAAGGATACCATAATGCACCACAGACCTGAAAAATTATCGACCAATTTCGACCGAACAAGCTAAAATGATAGTGATGTTGGGTAATGGAATCGAAACAAGATCAGTAAAAATCAACCGAGGCATAAGACAAGGAGACACAATATCTCCAAAATTATTTACAGCTGCCCTAGAAGATATATTTAAGTCAATAAACTGGGAAAATAAGGGAATCCCTATTAACGGAAGATACTTGAACCATCTTAGATACGCAGATGATATAGTACTAATAATAAAAGTGAAAACGGAACAAACCATGAAGTGGAAATATCCAGGAGTGGCTAGTATACCTGTTGAACACAAAGCACGTGGTGTTCGTGTGTATTGAGGTATAAAAAATGAATTAAAATTAAATTAACATTTTTATACCTCAATACACACGAACACCACGTGCATAGTACTATAGTCGACAAGTGGAATGTACTGAATATGATGATTGAAGAGCTACACACAGAATTTCTAAAAAAGGACTGAAAATAAATTTCAGCAAAACTAAACTGTCAAACAAAGATGACAAACCTATGATAAACATCAAAGGGACATAAATAGAACATGTAAATGAATATACATATCTGGGTCAAAATGTCAAGGTAAGCAAAGAAAATTAGACTACCGAAATAAGCAGACGTGTAAAAATGGGATGGGCAGCATTCGGAAGACTCTCATATTTACCTAAAAATAAAAATATACCTTAAAGACTGCGAACCAAAGTGTTTAATTCCTGTATCCTACCTGTACTTACATATGGAGCTCAAACCTGGACATCCACTAAAATAAACATGGAGAAGACCAGAAAAACTCTGAGAGCTATTGAACGACAAATGCTGGGTATCTCACTCAAAGATCGTAAAACCAATGAAGACATTCGTAATAGAACAAAAGTAAAAGATGCTGTCGAATAGGTAGCTAAACTGAAATGGAAATGGGTTGGACATAACAAACGTCTTAAATATGGCCGATGGAATAAAGAAATCGGGAATTGGCGGCCATATGAAGCCAAAAATCAAAGATCGTCAAACCAATGAAGACATTCGTAATAGAACAAAAGTAAAAGATGCTGTAGAACAGGCAGCTAAACTGAAATAGAAATGGGCTGGACATAACGAACGTCTTAAATATGGCCAATGGAATAAAAAAAATCGGGAATTGGCGGCCATATGAAGCCAAAAATCACGAGGAAGACCGCAAATGCGCTGGAGCGACGATATTAAAAGAACTGCAGGACCAATGTGGAAACGTCTTACAAGCAACAGAGATGAATGGTGAGAATTAGGAGAGGCCTATATTCGGCAATCCGAATAGAGAGAATGGCTTAAAAAAATTATAAGGATACGAATTATAATTATTTTGATATAAGTTTATTGACGTTTTAATTTCCACTTAGGAAATCGTTCTCAAAATACAAACAATAATAAATTTAATAATGTTTGTATTTTGAGAACGATTCTCGAAGTATAAATTATAACGTCAATAAACTTATTTTAAACTTTAATTGAATATGAATTCCCAAAAATATTGTCCCCTCTTGTAAGATCAAATTATTCCGTTAGTTCGAAATCTTCAGATCAATTGTAATGGCATTCGGCTTCAACGGTACGTTTGCACCTGACATGATACACAGATAGTACCAAATTACATACTTGGAATATTAATTATTACGAAGTACGAGAAAACATTATATAACATTGTAGGCAAGTACTGGCAGATGAGGTCAGTGCTATGAGGTCGGTTGTATAATCGATTTCGTTTGTTTTTTAGCATTTAGTTTAATATCGTTACAGAATCAAATGGTATCAACAATGTTTTATTTATTTACTTTTTTTTGAACAATTTTGTTTAAGACTTCGAGTCTACGATTTTATTATCAGATGTCGCTACATTGCGTCTATACGAAGCCATGTTATAGTTGCTTCCTAAGACAGAAAAGATTTATTTCACGTTCAGAGCGCTTGCGAAAGCCGTTCTGATGATGCCTATTGGGCTGAAATACGTATAAACGGATGCGCAAGCTCCCTATACGTGAAATAAAATCTTAACTGTCTTTTCCTTGTAATTTTGTTTAAATTTTAAAACACAATATATTTTCAAAAAGGCAGTAAGTATCATCATCCACCCCATTTTCACATCCATTGTTGGATATGGGCCTCCTCCAAACGTCTCCAGTTCTCTCTATCTCTAGCTGCTGCAATCCAGTTTGTTTCTATTCTCCTTAGGTCGTCGGTCCATCGGGTGGGTGGTCTGCCTCGACTTTGCTTGTCGGCTCTTGGTCTCCACTCCAATAATCTCTTCGTCCATCTTCCGTCTTCCATTCTAGCAACATGTCCAGCCCACCTCCACTTTTGTTTATTGATTCGCAGTATAATATCGTCTACGCCAGTTCGTCGGCGTATCTCCTCATTTCTCACGCGATCTTTCAAGGTCAGGCCCAGCATTGATCTCTCCATTCGCCATTCGTAGGTCAAGACTGATAAGATGCATTGGTTAAATGCCTTCCTTTTCAGGTGAATTGGGGTATTTGTTTTAAAAATGTCTCTCATCCTTCCATATGCCTCCCATCCCAACGTGATTCGTCTATTAAGCTCGCAGATTTGGTTGTCTCTGGTTATTCTAATTTCATGATCCAAGTATGTGTATTTATCGATTAATTCTACCTTGTTGTTATTGATCTGTATCTCTTCGCTGGGAACCATATTGGTCATCATTTTGGTTTTTTCCAAATTTATCTCCAGCCCAGTTTCTTGTAGTAAGTATATCTACTAGAAAATACAATTGTAAGTAAGTATATCTCCTAGAAAATACAATTTGGGAAACGAGAAGAAGAGATTCTGGTAAACATCTTAACCACTTACTGCATGTCATTGTTTTTTTGTTATCGTTAAAAAATATATGTCATACTTGATATCGCAAAAGTAACTAGAAAAATATTTAAAAAAAATTTCGCTGCCTTTTTTAAAAACTTTTTACATTTTTGACATGTCGAAAATGTCGAAAGCAATTTCGGTCTTTGTAGTTGTAGGGGAGAGGCTGGTACAGTGGCCGCCTTTTGAGTTAATTCAGGATAACTTTAATATAAATCAGTGTTTGAGTATCAACTCAAACAACGTCAAAACACTTGGTAAATTAAAAATTTACTCTATAATCCCAAAAAAATATAGGTTATGCAGGAGTAACTAATTTTGTTTTTTCAAAAAATGTGGCCACTGTACCAAACTAGATGGTATAGTGGCCACAAACGTAAGGTACAGTGGTCATTACTTGCAATTCTTATATTTTTATTTATAATATTCATAAAAAAAAGAAAAGTAATATTAATATTTAACAAATATTATAAGATGATAAATCTGCTTTAAAAGTAAACAAATTTGCTGTTCGTTGTGTTGCTCCAGCACTTTTTGGTTGGATTAAGATGAGTTCAACATCTTCATTTGTAAATGTGGCAGAATCTGTAACTGCAGGAAATGAAACCTGTATTCCCTGACGCCTTAGAAAATTTACATTGTATTCTTGACCAGAAGAAAAAACTTCTGTAACTTGTGCAACATAAAATTTTGAAGTTTTCTTTGGTTAAAACCTAGCGAGAACAAATGAATTCACTTCCACCATTCGTGAGGATATGACTTCATCAGAAATTTCATCTACTTCTGAAAATAGACTAACATCGACGGAATCCACAACTTCAGACAATTCAATGTCACTGTTACTGTCATCACTGGGTATGCTTTTATTTTTCTTTGCATTATTTTTATTCGACTTATTTGAACTATCAATTTTTCTTTTTACTATTGTCTTAGCTCTCTTCACTCTACTTTGTCTTGATATTCTTTCTACTGTTTTCGATTCTATTCTTTTATAAATTGGTGTATCAGTTAAAATTTCAGTAGTCTTCTTTTTCCTTTGTTTTTTTAATGGCAATAAGGTAGTTTTAGGGTATGGTTGTAGTAATACAGGGGAAATAAATCGATTTTCGGGTGTGTTCTTGAAAGTTGCCATCGCTTCATAAGAAACAGTTTTCTTTTCAGGTGTTATTTCCGATGGGTGTTTCTGATTTGTTTCTGGTATTTTATCTGGACAAGTTGATGTTGAAGGGAACTGAATGTCCATTTGTGGTATATCGCTAACATTTGAATTATTTGGTTGTTGTTCTTCTTGATGTATATTTGGCATATCTGTTACGGTTGAAGCCGTATCATTGATATAGCTCATAAAAATGTTATCATTGAATGGAAATACCCTAGTATCTTTAAAAGCTGTAACGATAAGACTACCAAGTACTACCGAGAATTGAAGTACTATTGTAAAAATAATACCTCAATCAACCATGGGAGCTTATCGTCTATACATTGCCTAGCTCAGTATCTCAAGGGTGAGTTCGTCTTAAACTAGGGATTGAACCTGGGTTCTCAGTTGATAGCAAATAAGACAAATTTTAACCAAACATATTTATTTAAAAGAATAAAAAAAAACAATAATTAACCCTGCCAAAGCTTAACAGTTAATAAGTGTTACTTATTGCTTCGATGGGCTGCTTGTGTGTTCTAGCTGTTGGGTCCTCCAATTAGAATTTGTGGCTTCTGGAGAGCTGCAGTCACACGTGGCTGTATGTCCTGATCAATTGTTGAACTCCAAATAAGGTGGTTGATATAAAGCCAATAAATCCAATAAACCAATAAAATGTCCAGTAAACCAATAAAATGTTCAATAAACCAATAAACCCAAGAGAATTTGTAGACCATAAAAATGAGTCTTATAATAATTTTTGCCTTCTTTTATAAATTTCAAAAAGAGGCAAAAAATAATCCCACTGCAGAAAAGTTGTTTTGACAGAAAGTGGGAGACTGAATGAAATTAGCACAGATGTCATAGGATGTTGCTATAGATATCATGAAACTAGCTTGTCTGTCAACACGGAACAGAATAGTCTGCCGAACAAAAAGAGAGAGGGCGAATATTTATTCTACGGGACAGAAAGAGAGAGAAAATAAAGACAGAGGAAGAAAAGAAAAAACATAGGGCGCCAACTATTTTGTGAAAAATAGTAAAAATTAAACTGAAGATAAAGAAATTAATAAATTAATAAAGAAATTAAAATAAAATAATTATTTAAATATAAATTAATAGAGATGTGACGTTTACAACGTTACAAAGCTGATACCATATTTTTAAGTCAGAAAGCAAGTGGATAAGCGTCGCTCAAAATCTTTGCTATGTCGTAAATTGTTATCCTCTTACCAGGATTTTTCAATAATTAATTTTGACAACCATGTGAGTAATATTTCTTCACAGGACCAAATACAGCTTTATCTAGCTGTATGGTGCAGCACACCCCTGTGAGCCTGGAGGTGCATTTTTAACAACATAATCTGTAAAAAATTTCCTAGGAAACACTAAAAACGGCGGAATCGAATTAGCTATAGCGTTTATTGCATTGCACATGGTTACCAAAGTGCCTCTTTCATTTGAAACTATATGGCCTACTTGTTTTTGCCCCTTTTTGGCTATTACTTTACCTGTATCTTGCACAGTTGTTAGTGCTGTTTTGTCAACATTGTATACCTGACTAGGTGTTAATGCATATTCTTGATAAATCTTCTTAAGATTACTAAAGAAATTTGCAACGACTAGTCGATTAAATCCCATTGCCCTACCTAGTAAAGTTGCTTCTGCTGATCGTAATGATAATTCTGAATTTCGTTTCATAAAACTTGAAAACCAAAACTTGCCTGCCATCTTGTTTTCTTCCTATGAAGTTGGTATTTTTTTCCTGTTCGCAATTGCCAAATCATAAGCTAGTCTGGTACCTTTCGGATTGAGACCATGATGAAGCTTGGTCATCGTCTGTAACTAATTACTCAGTTCTTTTTTCTCGGTTGAAGAAAAAATTTGATTGACACCATAATTTGGGGTCAATCTTGAAGCTCCTTCGAGAACATCTGAAGTCCAATCTATATTATTTTTTTGAATCAGAAATATTTCGTTCTCCAACTCGTAATAACTCTTAAAATTAAAAAAAAAATGCGCAGCAAAAAGTAGGCAGGAAAAAACTATCTGGGATTCGAAATATACGACATTGGACAGGTGTCATGAAGAACTAATAAAAACAGTAGAAATGGAGAAAATTTGCCCGAGGTAATCACCAATATTCAATAATTAAATAGGGCACCACAAGAAGAAGACACTTACGGTTACCAAATACATTTATTTCGTAAAAATCGTAGTCATCCGATTTTTTTTATAAGAGCAACGATATGTTGTATATTGTGAATATTTTAAACAAACTATAGCATGATCTTCGATAAAAGTTGGATATAAAATGTATTATCTTGGAATACAAATATTTTAATTAGGAAACATTTTATATTATTTTTAGCAATATTTCTCACTGCCACATGATCGTAATCTACTTTTTGTTTTTTAAAGGGTCTGCAAGCTATTCGTTGCCCAGCTGGTCTATATTTCGACATTGAAAAGCAAACATGTGACTGGAAGGACTCCGTTAAAAATTGCAAATTGAAAAACAAAGAACGGCGGGTAAAACCCATGTTGTTTACCGACAAACCGGTATGTAACGAAGGAGAATTGGCCTGCGGAGATGGTCAGTGTATAGAAAGAGGGTTGTTCTGTAATGGGGAAAAGGATTGTCAAGATGGGTCTGATGAAACTACCTGTGGTAAGTGTGAATTTATTTTTGAAATATTGTTTATAAAGTTCATTAACACAGCTTTACAGCTTTCCACTTGATTACTTTTATTAATTATTAGATTTAATACAACTAAGTTTCCTTATTTTTATGCTAGTTAGATTAATGTCTAGTACTATTCAACTTTAAATTTTGCTAATTATAGAATAAACTTTCTTTCCATATTCCCATTTGGTTGACTAAAGATATGTTCGCACTTTATCGAACCGGCTGCTCAGTCAATTGATTTACAAATTTTATGGAAATATTTTCATTATTGTAAAATGTCATTATATTTCTAAAAAGCGAAATACGAAACTTAAACTGGCTATTTTATTTCCTTTTTTGAATGTAAATTTAATAGAAAAACAAATTACTTCAACTAATGTACCTATCTAATTGGTTGCTATGAAACTTTACGTAGATTGTTAAATCTTGTTCTCTAATATCACTTTTCAACAGTTATTATTTCTTTTCTGATTGGTGTAGTTTTTGTCATCAAAATTGTAAAATTCCTTTTACCTACGAACGAGTATTATTTATTTTTCCTCGTCTATTTTATTTTTTGGTTACACACTAATCGCAAAAATTTCCGTTGTGAGTTTTTGGAGCAGTTTGTTATAATTTGATGTTTACGGTTCCGTAAACTTGGCGTTGATTAATTTGAATACACATCCACATCCACAAAGACATAAAATTGCCAATCAGCATGGCGCATTCCTTTGCCGGCCGGTTAAGTCAAGTGTGCGTGTATCTTAAATAGGTACCAATGTTCCCGGATCGTGTGCCATATGAACAAACTGTTAAATAATTTACATTTATGCAAGTTCTAAAAGACACAAATTTAAGGAAACAAAATGAAAATGATCAGATTGGAATGGATAGTCTGAATCCATGATTGTTGCAAAATTATTGTCTTTAAACTTTTTTTAATGGGGTACAGCTGGTTCCTAAAAAAACGACTCTTAACGTGTATTTTCTAGGAAATTTAGCAGTGTATTTTAAAGGATAAATACTTATTTACATACTTTCACTGTCACTGCCAAATCTTAAAATTTGTTAGATAACTTATTCTGTTCAACCTTAAAAAATGCCTTCACATGCTAGCAAAAAACTAAAAAAGAATTATAAGAAATTAGAAGATAGTTGCTCACTATCTGTTGTAGCGAACCATTTTAACGTAAGCAGAACAACAGTTTTTAATAATAATAAAAGATGGAGAGAACAAGAAACTCTCAAAAGAAAACAAGTTTCTGGAAGACCAAAAATAGCTACCGCTCATTAATATATCGTACGCTTTTGGAGAGATAAGAAGAGAATCCTTATGGAGATGCAAAAACTGCAAGAATTATGTCACAGTTTTTGGAAAGAAAGACATAAACTTAGCGCAGAATTAAAGCATCGCATCTTAGGTACCGAACTGCAGCAAAAAAACAAGCTTACGCCACAACAGAAGCAATCAAGACTTATATTGGCTTAAAAAAATCAGCTACAAAATCAAGATTTTTGGACAGGGTAATATTTACAGATGAGAAAATTTCTCAATCTCTTAAAAAGGGCAAAATTGGGGTGTATAGACCAAATAATAATATATTTAATCCTCTATATGTTGATAGATATCATGCAGCTGGTTATTTTAGCGCCAATGTATGGGGTTGGATTTCATCTAGAGGAATGGGAATGGTATGGCGTATTGATGGCAGGTTTATTGAGTAGTGTTATCTGAATATTCTAGAAAACATCATGTTTCCCAGTGTAGAACAGTTGTATCCATAAAAATACATAAAATTTTATCCCCTGACAAGATAATTGTCCTGTTCAAACTGCAAATATAATAAACAGGTGACTCCAGAATAACAACATCGAAACCTTGCCATGGCCCAGCTACAGTCTAGATTTAAATAAAATCGAGAATGTGTGGGGATTATGATAAAACGGTTGTATCAACGTAATTTTGTACCTCAAAATGCTGAAGAGCTTTGGCACGGTATACAACAGGTTTGAGAAGAGCTCTCTAAAGAAGACAGTTTCATAGTTCTTTTCACGCAGATGGACCGAAGACTACAAGCTGTTAACAATGCTGATGAAGATATTACAAAATATTAATTTTATTTTTACATACCTAAATTTAGAATAGTCTTGGACTTCCAGACCTTCGCTTTCTTTCGAGAGTTTCTTATTCCCTCCATTTTTTTGTTAATAGAAAAACTGTGGTCCTGCTTATGTTAAAATGTTTTGCTGCCTCTGATAGTGCCCAGTTATCTTTTAATTTGGTTACAATTCTTGCTTTAATATATTGTTGAGTTAAGTTGTTTGTTTTATTCCATAATAATAAAAATAATAATAACAACAACCCTATTTTATGTAAAATCATTTATATCATCATCATTCAATCTTCGCTTATCCTTTGCTGGGCATAGATCTCCCTCATTATTTTCCATCTATTTCGATCTTGTGCCTCTTGCATCCAATTCCTGTGACAACGTTTTAGATCGTCAGTCCAACGTGTTGGTGGACGAGCTCTGCTTCGGTAGGCATCATCTCTTGGTCTCCATTCCAGTATCCGCTTTGTCCATCTATTATCTGTCATTCGAGCTACCTGTCCTGCCCAGTTCTATTTCAGTGTTGCTACTCTCTCTACTGCATCAGCCACTCCTGTTCTTTGTCGTAGCTGGCGATTTGGGATCTTGTCTCGTAGTCAAACGCCCAACATAGCACGCTCCATCGCACTTTGACACACACGGATCTTTTGAACTGTTCTCAAGGCAAGGCATATTGGTATATCAGACGATTTGAAAATATGGTTCAGCTTGCCGAAGGCTGCCCAAGTCAGTCTTATACGACGGAGAAGCTCAACGGTTTGGTTAACTTTTCCTATGCGAATCTCATGACCTAAAAATCATTTATATACTCTTTATAAAATGCACGAATGTAAAATAATATCAAAATTTAGACCTTAACAATTATTACAATAATTTATAAATTGACATAAATGTAATCAATTGTTTGTTGTTTGTTGGTTTATTTTATTATTTTTCTGTCATAATAAATATAATATATAGTCAAACCAATCAAGTATGCTGCTCAAAATGATCAAATATTACTAAGACTCGTATCAGTTTTTTTAGGAACCAGCTGTACATTAAGTATTATTGTGTGTGGTAACGAGGAACAATCTTTGGAAGTCATTTCTTTGAACGTGTTGACCCCTACACATGCCTTAGCGTGCTAGTGACTCCTACCAACAAAACAAGTGAAGAAATTAAAAGACGAATTAACATTACAAATAAACACCTTACAAACATTACAAACCTATATATTACATTACACCTATAATAAACATTACAAACTCCTGAGGTCGGTCCTCACATATGAAGCAAACTTGTACCCTATCATAGAAAGATGAAAGACTTTGACTAGGGAATATTTGGCGTGATATGTTCTGCAAAATATTTGGAGATATAAACGACGAATGGCAGTGGCGTAAAAAATTAAACTTCGAATTCTAACGCAGTCTTTCATCAACCAGACGCCGCAACGTTCAGTAAAACATAGTGATTCAGAAAGGCTGGAGACGTAATACGAATGAGAAACGAAAACCACAGGAATAACTGTAGGATGAAAAAGTATATCTTCTTCTTATGGTGCCTATCCGTTACGGATGTTGGACACTAACATGGCTATTCTGACTTTTTTGACTGTTGCCCTGAAAAGTCCGGTAGTGGTTAAGTTAAACCATTTTCGCAGGTTATGCAGCCAGGATATTCTTCTTCGTCCTGGACCTCTTTTCCCATTCACTTTACCTTGAAGTATGGTCCAACGTAGGTCATATCGTTGTTGAAAAAGTAGATGCCGATCACTAATTAGGTGTTTCGAGGGAGTTGAGACCGACTTAGGGGTATTAATAATCAGAAGATGGCAACAGGTTGTCAGAAACAGGTTGGCGGCGAATCTCAGAGCAAACCTGGATTCACAAAGCATTGCCGAGAAAAATATTTGCAACCTATTGAGTTATTCACACAGTCATGCGACTTCGGCTTAATTTATTCTATGGGCAAATTTAGCAAAGTTTTCTTTATTTAGATCATTTTAAGTCATATAAATAAAGCTTATTTGTTAAATCTCATCTACAATAGTAGTATTCATAAATTATCTCTTCCCGTTAGCAGAAGTTGATGATATTAATACGGTGCAGCGGCAATAAGTCAACAAAATCTATCCGACAAAAATAGCATCAGTCTAGTATAATTTTAAACATTCTTGAAATAACAAAGTGCTTTTTTATATTTTGTCCTTCATATTACGCATCCAAGTAGAAAACCGCCACGTGAGTTTTTTCTAATCCTTATGTTTATTTTGACGCAATGCACACGTAGCAAACAATATTGTTGGAACTTTGAATCTATATCTGTATACACACATCCTCGGTATTCTTTTAAAAGAAAAATATAATAGACACAGGTCTTGTTGTGCTGTCATTTAGCTCACTAAATGTTTTTACTCTGTAGTTATTTGAGCAAAATTTTGTAAACATGTTAACACTAAAGTTTAAGAATGATTTTTTACTTAAATATCCGTTTTTTGGTCTCACTTTTCGAAAATTTTATGTAAACATTTAACTAATAAAAATAGGCTGTCTTTTAGCTGTTAGAAATAATAATATTCCTTATTTGCGCAGTATATTAAGATTGATTAAATTTATTTAAGAAATATAATACCAATAACTGTTTTGTTATGAACAAGTGTACTTTATGTCAGTACAGAGTGATTATCATATTACAATTAGATTGAAGTCTACATTTCCTAGAAATGAAATATTTATCTGGCGTTGATTCTTCAAGGCAACAAATTAATTATTATACTTGACATTGAATACTTTGATTCTTTGTAGTGGTTTTTATACTACTTCTAGAAAATTGCAAAAACTAACGGAGTCAGCTAATGGTATATAATTAAGGTGACCGTATGTACTTTTTTTAGTAGGACAGTACTTTCTTTTCAAACGCTGTCCTATTGTACTTTACGATTGATGAAGTACACCTAAATGTACTCTTTTTTTTAATTACACAAAATTAAGTCCTACTTTTTGTCCAAATAAAATATAATGATTCGAACCGATTTAAGAATCGATCTTTTGCGGAAGAATCAGAATCGCCGATCTTTAGCACTACTATTCTACCAGCAACCGATCGGCACAGGAGTCACTCGCGTCACTTCTGCGCTCGCTGTTAATTAGTCTGTTTACCTTTTACATTAAATTCCGGTAGTTTTTTCCGGAAAAGTTAACAATTTCATCATGTTACCGCCTCGAAGAAAATGCTGTTTTAACGCCGAGTTGCAAGCAAAAGGAGACAACAATCCATTCAGCAAATTAAATGCTTCTCGTGGCAAACCCGTGATTGGAATTGGTTATGTGGCACACATTTTTAACAACTGTTTACAAAATGCGACGGATGTTTTACCAATAGACATCAAGGTTATTGCGGTCAAGATTTTCAAGTATTTCTATATTTTTACAGTCACGAGTGGAGAAACTGAAACAGTTTTGCGATTTTGTTCTTTAAGCATATTTTTTATCGATTGAGAATTGTCCAACAGTTCTAAAACAGTTTTTTCAAAACCCAATCAGTGAGGCATGGATGTGGTTTGAGCATAAGAGAGCATGAGTATTGCGTCTCTCTTCCACAAAGTGATTTTAAAAGTAGAAGGTAACAAAATATGCGCAACAGAAGCCGCTTTGAAGTTATTCGAACTCATAAATAAGCTTCAAAATCGCTTAAATGAGTTATTTTTACCGCTTAAAGTAAGAGAGTCACTTTCAAAACTTGAAAATATGGAAAACCTTGACCTTAGTGTACACTATCGGGATATCGTCATCATGCAGGTCAAGAAGTTTTATTCAAATTGTGTAACATATTTGAACATTTAAGTGAACTAAAGCTATTAGGATAGGTTTACTTGAAAAAACAAGTTTCTTGGGCTGAAATTTTGTCGTCGTGTGAGGCTTTCAAGGGCTACATAGTTCCGATATTGAATCAGGACGAGCTGGATGAAGTTGGTCTAATACGAACCTACGTTACAAAAGATAAAATCGCAGACTGGAATTCGAAAAATATTTCTACCGAAGATCGATGGCTCGAGTTTGTTTTTTATCTGCCTGGGACCAGAGCGTCGCTTGAGCGGTTGTTCTCAAATATCAATAACTATTGGAGTCCCAACAAGTGGCAGTTGAAAATATCTACTCTGGATCCATCATACAAGTCTACACAAACTTCAAAGTTTCGTGCAATGAAATGTTTCAGTTTTTATAGAGTAAACCACAACTTCTGAAGGAAATTCATGGTTCTAAAAAGTACAACTGGTACCAAAATAATAATCAAAATGTTCAGGGAGGAACGTCGAAAGAAAATTAGCTTTTAAAATTTATATATTTGTTGTTTGTTTGGGTTCATATGACTGCGGATACTGAATTAATCCATTCGCTAGTTTTACAGTTTTTTACTTATTAATTTATATATAATACAAAATTTATATATACCTACATAATTTACCTATGTACCTGTTTGATATAAAAAAAAATCGTTTTCTGATTGTTTGATTAAAGATTCGTAAAACTTTGACCAGAAAAATTTCCTAGGTATTAGCAGTGTATTTCCTTAAAAATTATAAATGTCCTTTTTTTTTAATTATGGTCACCCTATATATAATAAAATAATATGTGGTAATAGATGATTTAGTCTAAATTATCTGAGTATAATTATGATGTACAGCAGATAGTCAATTCTCACAATCTTAGATAGATTTTATTTTAATGAAATTGTAGTCTACCGGTTTCAAAGCTTACAATATATGTCACATCATCAGACCACAGTACAAAAGTCTTTGTTTTAATAAAAACTAAAAGCTAAAAACAACATATAACAAACAATAAACACACAATACAAATCAAAAGTAAAAGTCAAAACAAAATTAAATTAAATTATGCCAAAAACTGTAACCTTAATTGAGCAAGAAAGTGGATATTATATAGAAAATGTTAATTTTATAAATTGTAAATTAAATTTATAAGAGAATTGGCACAACAATAAATATATTGAGACATCAGTGGCAATGGTTAAAACCAGTCTGATGGAAACTTTACAATATAGTCAGTCATAATCTGTTTATTTAATGTAGGGTATGTAGAATTTAGATTAAGCTAAAGTTCAAAGTTAGACAAATAAGTTAGACACAAAAAACCAGATGAAGAAGAAGAAGCATCATTGTCTGATCGCATATTATTAGATTGAGATATTCTTAACTTTCTCTGGAATTTAGACATTTCCTCTCTTATTCCACTCTATGTTTATTTGTTACAGAAATTCCTAATTATTTTAAATAATAAATAAGGTAATTTTAGAACTATTTCTACAAATAAATAATTTCATTAAATTTTTCTACAATAAAAATAACGAGCAAAATGTCTTTATTATAACTCGAAACTTTAGTTTTGCGTCTTTAATTGCTTCTTCTTCTTCTTCCTTCTTGTATGTAGGCTTTAAAGCCTGTTTCTTCTTCAACATTATCCTCCTAAATTGTTTAAATTATAGCACTATCTTTTTCTTGGTCTGCCAATACTTCTTCGTCCATTTGGTGACTTATCTCGTGCTATTCGTAATATACTATCCTCTGCCATTCTACTAATCTGTTTGTTTCACTTTTGTTTCCGTTTTGTTACATATCCATTTATGTCTTCTATATTTCATGCTCTTCTTATGTTTTGGCTTCTTTCCCTATCCAACAGAATTTTTCCTGATATTCGTCGGAGTGTTTTCATCTTTGTTGTTTCTAGTAGTCTTCTCGTTTTAGATGATGTGTCAGGTCTTATCTCCACCGTGTATGTTAATTTAGATCTAATTGCTCCTTTATAGATTCTTGTTTTTGTGTTTTGTCTTAGGTGTTTGTTCTTTCAGATTATGTCATTAAGAGATTCCGCCGCTTTACTTGCTTGTAAGCTTTGTAGTCGTACTTTTTCTTCAACATCTCCTTAACTAGTTATATCTATTCTCGGATATCTAAACCTTGCTTCCTGCTCTATTATTTTCCCATCAATTTCGATTTTACATCGTACTGGATATTTAGATGTTGTCATACATTTGTTTTTTTCAGCTGATATTATTATATTGTATTTCTTGGCTGCTGTATTGAAGATATGTGTTAATCTTTGGAGCTCGTCTTCTGTCTCGGCGATTAATGCGGCGTCGTCTGCATAACATAATATTTGGATTTCTTTGTTCCCCATTTTGTAACCATGACCTTTACGTACTGCTTGTGTTATTTGGTCCAATATTACATTAAAAAAACTGGGACTAACGAGTCACCCTGTCTGAGTCCGCTTTGTACTGGTATACACTGTATTAGTTTTCCATTTATCTTTACCTGTATTTGATTATGTAAATAGGTGTTTTCGATGGTTTGTATAATATTGATTGGCATGCTTCTTTTATACAGTAGGTGTAAGACGTCTTCGACTTGGATGCAATCGAAAGCCTATGTCATGTCTATAAAACATAGATATGCGGTTTATTGTACTCGATGGCCTTTTCTGTGATTTGTCTTAGTACAAATATGGCTTCTATCAAGGATCTTTCGGATCTGAATCCTTGTTCATCTGATAAAGTTGTTAGTTTGTTGATTTTGTTGGTTAGGACTTTTTTGATAAGCTTAAGTGCGGTGTTCAGTAGATTTATACCTCTATAATTGTTGGGGTCTTCTTTATCTCCTTTCTTGAACATTGGTATCATTATGTTGTTTCTCCATGCGCCTGGTATCTTGCAGTGCAATATTAGTTTTTGTATAAGTTTTGTCATCTCTAGGGTTATACTTTCTCCACCGTGTTTTAGAAGCTCGTTATTCCGACTGGTCCTGGTGACTTTCTATTTTTGAGTTAATTTACGGCTATCTCTACTTCCTGAAAACTGATTTCTATTTCATGTCTTAATTCAGGGATGTTATTGTGTTGATTAAGATTTTCCTTTTATTTAAACAGTTCCGTCAGGTATCGTTTCCATTCGTTTGTTGGTATGTTATTATATTCCTTCAATTCTGTTATTTTTTCCGTTGGTTTCTTACGAATCTCCATATTTGTTATTGTGTAGGCGTAGAAGTCACTTTTTATCCTTTTTGTAAACTGTTCCCAGTGTTAATTTTTTGTTCATCCTGGATGAAATACCTCATGAAGAAACCTTAATTCTTATGGGTTACTTTAATGAACGAATCGGAAATGAAATAGAAAGCCTCTCGTTCCTCCTTAGGATTGCAGTCCTCAAGGCTATAGATAGAGATGACATTTAATTTTTTGTAGTCCATTGTGATGTTTATATGTATTATTCTTTCGGAGATATAATTGCGCTTGTCTTTAATTGTTGTTACCCGTAAGCAGGCCAAGATCCACAAAGGGGTAGTAGTACCATGATCACAAGATCATGAATTAATTATGTTTTATAGTATTTATTTTCTATTACACCTTTTAAATGTTTTATTATTATAAACATAACTTGGTGTTTTCGCAGAAGCTACCGATTATTATACTCCCCCAACCGGTCAGATTTGCCTACGCTTTCGATAAAAAATTAATCCGCATTCCAACGCTATCTGCGAAAGCGAAAGTAAAATTGCAATTTATTGCTATTACATGATTCTTTTGCGTTTTACGGATGCAATTGATAACTTGCGCACACCTGATGACATTCTCTTAACGAACCCATCTTCCATCTAATGTTGTTAGTCACGATTGTTCATAATATTATTTGCCTGATGTATATCCATTAGGTTAATAACTCTTTTAACTGCGTTGATTTCTAATTGATCTAACGGTATGGTGTAACTATGTGTCTGTTAGATAACATATGTCTGCGTTAATATATCAAGCTATTCACAAAGTATATTTTATTTAAAAATTTAATCCAATTATACACAATATCTCTTGATATATTTTTTATTTAGTCCGTTCACATTTTACGTATACATTTTTAGTACTTTATGATGCTATTGGTTAAATATATATACCTGCACTTTTTCCCATATATTTATTTTATTTTGCATTTCTACTTGTATTTCAATACATATTTGTTCATTTTCTCCAGCTGCAATTTACATCTTTTGAATTGCTTGAAGTACCTACTCATACACTTATTTTTTTTTGTAGTTGTAAAGTTACTATGTTGTTATTATAGCTGGTCCGCCAAACTTCATATCGCTTTAAAATTAAATAACGTAACATACATAATAGTTCAATAAGCTCCTCTTTCGAGTCTGTTTAGTAAGAGGAATCTCCGGGTAATGAAATCAATCTGGTCGAGGTGTCCATAGCAACTTTACCGCTAAAGCTCCAATATCTAACAACTAATTCGAAAACACAATTGCACTTTGATCTTGTTCTTCTTGATCAGAATAGTCTGAAAGTAGAATCATGGATACACCAAAAATGTTTTTGATTGTCGTGAACATCTTACAATGTTCTGTCCAGTCCCTGTAATGACCTCTTGTGGAGCCATGTACATTCCAAGCGTTTAATTTGCATACCTGTAAAATTTTCGCCATTGCTCTATTTTTGGAGATGCATAATATGTATGTATATATATTTTTTAGGGATTCTACAGTATTCACTGCCTTCCCTCGCTCAACCGTTTCCATCTCTCTCTGTTGTTCCATTCTCCATCGTTTAGTCCTCTCTTACTCATGGCGTCGTCTACTTCGTTCCTCCAGGATTTTCGGGGTCGTCCTCTTTTCCTCCTTCCTATGGGGCTCCATTCGGTTATTCTTTTTATCCATCTGCTGTCGCTAGCTCTTCTTACATGTCCATACCACTTTAGTCTTTTTTGTTCTATATATGTTAGTATGTCTGTTTCTATTGATGTTCTTTGCTTTATTTCGTCATTACTTCTCCTATCCATTCTTGTTACTCTGCAGCATCTTCGCAGGCATTCCATCTCTGTTGCTATTATCTTACTGCTGTTTTTCTTGTTTATGATCCAATTTTCGGCCCCATATGTCATAATACTTCGCACTAATGTTTTATAAATCTGCGTTTTTGTCTTCATATTTAGGTGTCTATCCCACCATACTGAGTTAAGTTGTCGGATTGCTGTTCTTGTTTGTCCTAATCTTTGTGTAATTTCTTCCTCTGTTGTTGCCTTTTTCGTGATTATGAACCCCAGGTATTTGAATTTATCCTTTCCTTTGATTGTTACGTTGTCATCAATCTGTAGATCTTCTATGTCTTCTTCACTTGTAGATAGGTACTCTGTTTTCGCGAGGTTAATATCTAGGCCAGCCTTGGTATATTCTTCTTGTAGTTTCTTCATCATGTAGCTGAGGTCGTCTTGGTCTTGTGCAATCACTACTTGATCGTCTGCAAAACTTAACGTATATAGGTATTCGTTCCGTACCGGTACTCCCATGCCTTCGCATTTTCTTTTCCATGTAGTCAAGGCTTTCTCTAAGTATATGTTTAATGCTAATTTCATGGCAAAAATTTGCAATTCGTTCGTTTGGCGCACCCTGTATATTCCTAAGTGCGTTTCGACGACTAAGTTCAATCTGAGGCTGTGATAGAACATTAAAGGCCATGTTTGAATGGCTATACATATATTTCACAAACTAAGGGTATTTCTCGATTACGTGAGCTAATTATAGCTTTAGTTTTCTCCCAGGCTCTGTAGGTTAGTCAGAACATGTATTCGAATTGCCTGTGTTTCTAGGATGGACCTCTTTCTTTAAATGATACGTGGTGTTTAACAGTTTCTCTTATGATCAGAAAGGGATATTTGCTCTACGTTTGGTCGTTCCAGTTGACAATAAATCACAACCGCGGGAATAAGCTAAATTTCTCGAGTGGAACACGGAGATAATCTTGGATCTTTGGTCAGTCTTAGACTTTCTAGAATCGTTTCTGTTGCTTTGTAGGTGAACGTCAGTTTCTATCCCTCATATTTTTAATACAGCAAGATTATAATAAATATTAATTTAGTTGGTTTTTGGTTCTTGTTGTTGGACTATATTGCGGTTGTCTCTTTTACACTCATATATTTTTTTATGTCTGTTTTGTACCAATGAGCTAAATATTTTATTGGTTATTTTCAATATATTAAGATTCTCATTATAAATTAGGTAATGTAATCTAAAAGACATCACAAAAGCGGAGAAAAAACGAAAAACTAATCAACAAAGAAAGATTTATTCAAAGACAGAAAGAATTAAATAAATGGATAAAAAAGAAATAACAATGAGATTTTGTTTTCGATACGGTTGAATGGTATGAAAAGTTGGGAATAAAGAAAAAGTATCAGAACAATTTTCCTCCTTATTTTTTAAAGTGCAAATTGACGTCATTTGTTATACTATAAATAAATTTCTCACAGTACTTGTAATACAGCAACCTCTTTTATACAACAAATAACTTATTTTAGTAATCTTATTTTCAAGCGCGTATCAAATAATATTTTTATTCAAATCTTTATTTTCTCGTGGATTTTGAACTTCATTGTGATTCCCGAAATGAAATATGTAAATAAATTTGGTAACTTTTGCAATATTGCTTCTAAAATATAATCAGTAACCGCTTTCGACGTCCTTGGATTACAACAAACACCTCATCATCATCAGAAGCATAGGCGGCCACAACATACCGGACCACTTTCCATCTCAGGAATGTAGCTAGCCTCATTTTACTATCAAATACTGCTGAGCTGCTTTTTATGAAATATGTCAAAGACCAGTGATGTACATAAGAGTTAAACTGGGTTTTTTAGGTTACAAAATATCATATCTATGGAAATATTTAATATTTATAATAAATAATTCCATTCAATAAATGACACTATTCGTATTGTTGTTATATATTACAGTGTGTATATATAATAATTAAATTTCAAATAATGAAATGTATTGAAAAAACGCTTGGATATGTCGATTTGCATATTTTTCAAAAAAAAATTTTATACAGAGTGTATTATGTAACAATGTAGTTTCTTTGTGAATGTAGATTTATAATTCATATATTTGATTCTAATTAGCAAAAATCAGAACTACAAGCAATCATGTAATCCAAACCAAAATAAAATACTGCGACATGGAAAATACACAGCAGCATTTATCAAGTAGGTCACGAGATTCTTGCGTCCCATGGCCTGTCTTTTTCATTGGCCTCGGTTTAACATTAGCTGACTACAACTAGAACTCGAATTATTAACCTCGTAATCTACACACTTTAAAGTGCTACTGTTAGCCATAGGTATATAATACAAATAACTGAGCACTGCAATACAAACGTGTTCCCCCAGTTTGACAGATAAAACTGCCACAGAGCAGTCCCTGCATCTATTACTAATGGGCCGTATTTATCGACAAATTGACTTTCTCTTTGGTCATTTAGGTCACGTAGTCGATGAACCCGGCAAATTAGAAAAAGATGCAGGGACTGCTTTGCGTCAGTTTTCTCTGTCGAATTGGGGGAACGCAGCTGTATAGCAGCACTCAGTCTATTTGTATTATATGTCTATGCTGTCAGCCTATTGACCCACTTAAGTCGGCAATTTGTAAATATATTTTGATTAAACAGGCTGTCAAGCCTGAAACCCAAAAAATAGAGTATACTTTTCCAAAGGTTTTTGGTACGCTGAATACGAATCGTTTACGATAAATTTCTGATGTACGATTTTCTGAGTGCGACAGAAAAAAACTGAAGCAAAGCAGTCCCTGCATCTCTGTCTAATGGGCCGGATTTATCGACTACGTGACCTACTCATTGGTCATTTAGGTCAGGTGGTCGATAAATCTATTAAATTAAAAAGAGATGCAGGGACTGTTTTGCTTCAGTTTTCTTTGTCTTACTAGGGGAATGGGCTGGTATTAAAATGATCAGTCTATCTTCTATTATGTGTCTATATTTTTTGGCCATTTTTAAGGTTATGTAGACCCGGCTTGCTGTACGTGATTTCCTTTAAACCAAAAAAATTAGCAATTAATATTGTGGATTCTAAGATTGGGTTGGTTTTCCTACCTCTGTATTAAAAGGGGTGATTTGTATGGGTTGATAGGGTTAGAAGTAATTTGTTTTGATCAGTTAACATAATTACTGTATGTGATTTTATGGGTTACTGTATGGGTACTACTGTATTTTTATGTAGGTGGGTTTGCCTGCTTGTAAACTGAAAGGGGTGGTTTTTACCGTTTTACGGGTTGGTTGCATTTGGAGTGTGTAGGTTTAAGATTGTTGGATTTTGTGTTAATTGATTTGGGTTGTCAGAGTTTATGACTTCTGAATTTAGATTTTTATATTCTTTTATATATTTTTTTAGATTCACTAATATAATCATATCGTTTGTAGGTTATTTAAAATTAGGAAATTTTAAAATGCAATATCTCAGTGAAAAAAAAAATATTTGAGTAAACTTAAAGTCATTTAAAATATTAAGATTTACATTTAAAGGTGGATGTAGAGTTCTGGGAGAAAAATTATGTTACAGCCGCTATTTTTGCACTTTTAGGTTAGTAGATCTCACAAACCAGAGCCAATATTGGTCAAATTTTGTCGGCATGTGTTATTTAATATTGGAAAATGGTGAGTCTACCTCTTCTTCGGATCACTTTAGTTCCATTGTTTTTTAAAATAAATTCACTTTCATTGTTTGTCGATAATAAGTATTCTTTTATTAATCTGTTTGACTGTATACATATCTTTTTATTTTGTTAGGCTTCCTAACAAAAGGTTAGGCTGATATAATGAAATCTATCGATATGATGCTGGTCCTCTCTCAGGCAACTTGTCGTCTGATCGACTTATGTCTACCATTAAGCATGTATTTTTAGTGGTCGAATAATGGTCGATATCACCAGAATTGAAATGCCTCAACTTTCTTTTCTAATGTTACGTCGTACACGTCTTAACTGTAGAAAACATGTAGTACCTAAGTACTCAAGTTCGTAATATTTTTACTTCCATTGAACGGTCCCAAGCTTCATCTTGATTGCATCCCAGTTATTTTTGCAAGTCGTTCTTAATCTGTAACATTTAAGTTTATTCATAAATACCTTACCTATGACCTTGCTGAAGACTGTGGTCTTTGTTTTCTATATATATTGTTTCATTCTGAATTCATCACAATATAAATTATGTTCATCAGTATTTACTTGCTATCTTAATATCACTGCACAGTTAATATCACTCTGGAATCCAAATTTCGTAAATAATAAATAAATGTACCGTTTATTTTTTATGTCTGTTATATTCTCCATAGATGTTTTAAAAATCTTACAAGTATACGAGGGCCATGCGTAAAATAGAATGAATAGGTCCTCATAAATTTTAAAAATAGACAGCTTTATTTTTGTCACACAGTTTAGTTAGACAGCTTGTTCTTAACGATGCTCCAACTTTTCTATACTCATGTTATAAAATTTTACCGCTAATCCTTTGAGGAAACAAGTAACCTCTTCCTTGATTTCATCATCGGTACTAAAGCGTAAGCCACCCAAGTGTTCGTTTAATTTTAGGAATAAGTGATAATCACTTGGTGCTACGTCTGAACTATAAAAGGGTGAGGCACCACAGTCTAGCCAAAATCTCTCAGCAGTTGTTTGATGTGAGACATGAGGTCGAGCTTTGTCATGTAGAAGCCTCATACTATTGGAGAATCGTCCTCGCTGGCGGTTCTGGATCACACGTCTTAGTCTTCTTAATGTCTCGCAATATCTGTTGAAGTTAACTGTTGTTTCATGAAGCAAAAAGTCGATACTCCATTTACGTGATTGCTACTTGGTTTCGGAGGTGAAGAGAAGCACCTATGTTTCGTTTCCTGTAATATTGAAATCAAAAAATTCTTTCTTGTTGTCTTGACATTGTTGCAACAACTGCTTGACACACTCGACATGTTGCTGTTTGTGATTTTCTGTAAGTAGTCTTGATACACACCACGCACACATTTTGTGACAACCTAATATTTTTCTGTTAACATCTTATAAATTGTGATATGGTAAGTAGGAATACCCTAAGCAAGTTCATTATTGGTTAACCTTAGATCTTTACACACCATTTGCAAACATGTTAAATAGATATGCAGTGTTCCTCATAAACTTTGATTAACTTACGATGAATGCTAATAGGTGAAATCCGTTGTGCATTTAAAAAACGTATCACAGCACAAAGTTTAGATCTGGCGGTAACAGCGATCGAAAGCTCTATTTTCGAAGGCTGCTAGGCCAGTACTGAGCAATGCAGGAAGGCAAGAGCGGTGGGAGGAGAGAGAGAAAGACTGGATGCTTAAAAGTGTTGCCATATTTCTCCCAGCACGTCGCATTCTTTCTCAGCGACATAGGAAACCTTTTTACAAATGACCCTCCTATATTGAACTGTAAGAGGGACAGTAAATAATCTATGTCAGGGACAGAAAAAGTATGTCTATGTCATTTGTAGAATGACTTCACAATGTGTTTCATTAGACCGGTATTCTTATATTTACATTTGTCGAGTTGTTCTTTCTTAACAGTGGATCAGATATTGAGCTTATCTAATCTTGTGTTATGACCCCAATCATGGATTTTAATAGATCTTTTATAATAGTAAATATAGCTGCTGCTTTTGTTTTGGTGATCACTAAAACCACAACAGAACTTTCTGAGACAGAACAGAAGAACTTTGTTACTCGTAAGCAGGCCAAGACCCACAAAGGGTTGTAGGGCGATTAGAAGAAGAAGAAGATATTAAATAATATTCAGAAAAACGATTTCTAGATTATGTGCACTAACTGGTATCAAATTTTTCATTATCAATCTTGAAATTCAGACACAATATTAATGGTAGTTTCTTCTAATTAAAAAGTAGTAAATACCAATTTGTTATTGTCTAGTTTCAATAGTCTTTAATGAATACAAATAAAAGTTTAACAAGTATATTATAAAATTATTTTATCAAGAAGTGTACGCCACTGACGGTACTACCCTTTTCAGCAAGCATTATCAGTTCGACCTTTGTAGCTATATCTGTCTTAAGATCAGTTTCACTTTTTAGAATCTCGCCTTTATACATATGGATATGCAAATCAAATTCGTTGGCAATGCGTAAACACGACTACGTCACGCGATACAGATTCTGACAAACAGAAAGAACCACTCTTACTCTTACTTTTACACCTGAAGGTATTTTGTCGTCGGATCGGGAGCCGGTTGGTACGACTTTCGTTTATTTTTGTGTAACTAATCGAGTTACGTGGCCCATTCTACAGGGAGAGACAATAATGAGGTTTAATTATAAAAGCGTTCTATAAATACTTTTTGAACATAAAGCAGAGAATTTCGTTTAATTCAGAAAATCAAATATAGGAGTATTTAGAACAACAACGGATAGTCATTTTAATAATCTGGTGGTATAAATAAGATGGTAATATGAGTCTAACTAAGTTAACTAGTGGGATGCATAGACTGTATTTTTGGCATATATTTTCAGTTATATGCTGCATCATAAACGACAGTCATCACTAAATTACTTTTTACTGCAACCACCTTATTGTATTTTCAACATGCATGTCTAAGGCTTCCTTTATGTTAATTGAGATGTTATGCTTCTTTCTTGTAGCTTTGTGTAGTTTACATTGAGTTAATATATGTTTCACGGAAAGGGTTGTTTGGCAATTTTTACACATTGGTGACACAGTTCGAGTAAAAAGGTGTTTATGGGTTAAGTTACTGTGTCCTAGTCGCAATCGCGTTATCCTAACTTGGTGTAGTCTATTCAATGTTGGTTGAGGCCACGGTATCACTAATTGTTTAATTTCTTTTAGCTTATTTTGCGATGCACTTCACATATTTTGCCACGCACTAAACAATTTAGATTTTATTTCAAATTTAAAATCGTAAGAAGAAACTTTTGTGAAAAAACTGTGAATGGAATCCTGGCTCAAGGATACTGAGCGGGCTAATTGGTCTGCTTCCTCATTTTCTTTTATACCGGAATGCAATGGGACAAACATAGTCGGCGCTGATCTTGTTAACGTTTAGGTTTGCTATTTCTAATTTGATCTGTAAGGCGATTGGATTATTGCTATATATTTAATAGTGTAAAGTGAGCTAAGTAAATCGGTAATTATAGGAAACAAGGACTGTTTAGATTCTTTTATATGGATAAGTTCTTGTAATATTACATACAACTCTTCAGTGCATGACAAAGTAATGAGTTTAAATTTAAATTATAAGGACGCATTTGGTGTGAGAATGGCTGTATTAACACCTTTTGAGATTTTGGAAGCATACGAAAGACATAGATATTTGCATCGTAAACTTAGGTGTGGTCTTCCTATTGGGCATTGTAAACTTTTCACTGGTATCATTCGAAACGTGACTGTAGCTATTCTTAGAGCTGTGTTTTGAACAGTTTATAAGATTTTTAAAGTGATGTTTTGCTGTAGAAATAAACTATCACACCATAGTCGAATTTGAGTCTAACTAAAGATTTATATACATGTAATAGTGTACTTTGATCTGCTTCCCAGTTTTTACTAAAAATAGTTTCCATAAAATTTAATCCTGCTTGACATATGTTTTTCCACTGAGTGGAAGTGTGTTTGATTATATAAATTCAGATGTAGTGCAAGAATATTAAGTTTACGTGTGAATAGAATACATTTAGTTTTAGTTGGCGAAAATTGTATTTGGATAGATTCGGCCATGATTCTAACTTATTGACTATTTGCTGTAACTGTTTTTGAATATATTATGTAAGGTTTTTCCTTTGGCAAATAAAACTAAAAGTCATCGGCGTATAGTCTTCCTATATAGTCAAGTGGTGAGCATTAATCAAGTATGTCGTTGATGGCTATTGGAAAAAGTGTTGTGCTTATAACTGATCCTTGTAGCATTATGTTTTCTTTTTTTTTATCTGAGGTAACGTTTAAAAAAATACATTGAATACAATATTTGAAAAGAATTCAAAACTGAAAAGTGGCCTCACAAGATGCATGCATTTTAACAAAAAAAAGTTCTGCAAACTCTTCTCAAAATCATCAATGCAATACAACGAAAATTTATTATACCTATACAACAGTGTGGACAGAATTCTTGAATTTAACTCCAAGAGATCTTCCCTATATCAGGTGTTATGACTTTAAGACTTTTCCTTTAAAAAAAGGAAAGGAAAGAGTATAAGGAGACTTATTCTCCATATTCGAACAGGTCGACAGAAATATCTGAAATCGCCAAGGTCAGACCCACCGAAAACTTTGGTAACGCAACGTTGTCAGATCAATCGGGTTTCAAAGGGTTCAAAGAGTAAAATTGATAAAAATTCTATAATGCTTTTACATTTTTATTATCACTCGAAATATTAGACGTAATAAGTAATAATTCCTGTTGTCAATTGTTTCAGTTAAATACTAATAAGAAATACTAAATTGTTTATTAATGACTTCATATAACAAACGTCTATTAATGTAGAAAGCTAAATTTCTTGCATATTTTACATAATTAGTTAATAAATTCTTTGCAGTGGTATTTGTAATAAGATTTTAATGACGTATTTATTTTGTTTTAAATAAAATCATCGTCACTGGAATCACTATCTGAATCCGATCAAAAATCTTCACTGTCAAGTCATCCTTTAAATTAATAATAATATTATCTATAGCTACATCTGTTAGTGGCTCTCTATAGATGTATTTTCGTTTAATTTCGATGACTTCGTCAGTTACTTTTTTCCATTGTCGTACAGGAAATGTCAAGAAAAATATATCTGCTAGCTTATGTCTAGACGTTAATCTAAAATCTACATTTTTGCACCTTAGATGCGACTTTAAAGCTGCCCATACCATTTCGGCTTGGGTTCAAATCAGGATGGTATAATGGAAGTCTTATTAGTTTGTATCCATGCTCTCGAATAGTGCTGTCAATTGCATATTTTACAAAACGAGGTTTGTGTAATTTTATAATATTAAATAAATCGAACTTCAACATGGAATGTGTATAGAGGAAAAGCACCAAATTTGACACACTTTTTTGGAAAAACAAGTATAAAACAGAACATTCAAGCGTTTCTAAAACATTTATTTCCAAAACTTAAATTTAATGATTCTAGAATACAATAACAATCGTCGTTTTCCCCACTTTCGTCGGACGATGAAGCAGCTAATGGAAGGTCTTCACTGCTGTCTGAGCTTGAACTTAAAGAAACTTTCCGTTTCTTTCTTGATGTTTTTCATTTTGAAGTATGTAGTTGACCTTCGTCTTCGTGTACTGGTATTTCTTCTTCGGGCGTTGATATATTTTTTTTTTTTTTGGTCGGTCTAGCACTTTTTGTTGAATTGTTTTTTTCTAGAGCTAAATCTTAAGTTTTTCTGGAGTACTAGTTTTTTTGTTTAATTATTCTTTGTAATTTTTCTTTGTAGGGTGTAGAGTAATGAACTGACGAAACCTGCTTCTTTCCTCTCATAGAAATTACTTTGCTATGTTTGTGCTGAACAATTGTAAGGCCTGTTTCGTCCACATTGAATATACGTTGTACAGGATTAGTCAGCTTAAGATATTTTGGTTCATACAGGTTAAAGACCTTGGATACATTTTAATCAGTAAACGATTTTACTCGGGCAGATGACATTCCCTAAGGAGTACGCATTAAAAGCGTCGGATGCCTTTTTAAAAAGAGTCGCAACCATTTCTTTCCGGCTGATTTTTTAATTCCGCTAAATGGATGTGATATTGAGGTTCGAATTGCAAGTTGAAAGGCCAGTCGTTTTATATCACGCGCTCTTAGCCCGAAAAAACGTTGCTCCATAGTTAGTGCATACTCAAAAACTTTTGAGGCCTTCAAATAGCCCATCTTTTTATTTCTTACTGTATCATATCATTTGCATTCCATTTTTTATTTTTTGATGATATCTAAAAACAAAAGAATACATAAAAATAAAAATTTTACACGGGGTCCTGATACCAGTAGCTTCCAAATGTGAGATTGTCTCAAATTAGTTTAAAAAATTAATAAAAATAAATTACCTTAGACAAACAAAAACGGTCACTTCTAAGCCTCAACGACAGTAACTCGAGGAGAAAATACGTAATCGCGCATCTTAATATACCTAAACGATATTAGTTATAACATTAGAATCGTCAAATAATTATAATTGTATTTTCAACTTTTCATCAATTAAGACTGTTAATTACATGTAATACACACTAAAGGGAAAAATTGATACTTTAATTGTGTATAAGAATCTATTTTCCTACTCAACCATTAGCATCTAACACCGGATACATCGGTCCACCATTACTTTCTATTCAAGATCTTAGTCGTGATATTTCACTCGGAGGTTTTATTTTTCTTTGAATTTTATTCTATTCTTATTCATATAATTATATTTTTCTAAACTGTCTTCATTTTATTTCATGATATGAGTTTTATTACAGATCTGGCTACTCATTTATGGTGAACTAGTATGATAGAAAGCATATTTTATGATTCTGTTACTTCGTTTGTACTGGCTAACTTTTTCAGTATTTCTTATTTGGGAACTATACACTATTATAAGTAGAAGATATAAATAAAAAATATTTTTAATACTGAAAATATTTTTTATCTTATTACAGCTTTTAAAATATATTTCAAGTGATGAATTTGACCGTTACTTGATGGAAATTCATTTTATCTAACAATAAAACAAAGAAAACTTTTATTTTCAACACTTTCACACAAAATAGTGATAAGATAGTGATCTTTTTTTTTTGGTATCTGTTTACACTTAATAGTCTTCAACTGAATGGCTATTAATATAGCTTAAGGCCTTTATTTTGAATGTGAAGAAGTTGAAATTAGTCACTAAAAGACTGATTATGGTCTAGAAGTTGAAGTGCGTACGTAGAATCTGTTTTTCTAATATTATAATTCCTTTTGTGTTCTGCTGTACGTTTATTAAAAGTTTTACCAGATTAACCGATGTACGTTTTTGGGCAGTCGCCACATTTAAGTTTGTATAAAGCACGCTGTAAATGCCTTTTTTTGGGCTCTTGTTGTTTTTAATATATTTGCCTAGGTTGTTGTTTCTTTCTTTTTTGTGTGTGGCTATTGTATTGGTTTTTGTTTATATTTTGCCTGTATATGTAATCAAGCAGAAGGTACTGGATTTTTTCTCTGGTGGTGGCAATACTAATTTCAGGTATTGCTCGTGTAAATTTTGTTTTAAAGTTTAGTTTATTGTTTGTTCGTTGTACACATTGTTTACTGCTATCCTTAATAATATTCAATTCTGCCTCAAAGTTGTTTTTTTTTTGACATAGAATAGTTATTTAACCAACAAGTGTATTAATAAGGGCGATTAACAATTGGGATATTTTAACGCGTGAGCGAAGCGAGCGCGTTAATGTTCGAGATTGTTAATCGCCATTTTCACGAGTTCGTTACAAAACTTTTCCGTTGACCGTACTTTTGAGAAATAAAGATATCTTAGTTTAAATATTTATTTACTTAACGATAAACAACAATTTTTTCAGCTTTCATTGACTTTATTCAAAGTTTCCTTAGTGGTAGTTTTATTATAGTAAACAATAATATTCGAAATGGTACAATTACTGAAATTAAAGGAAGATATTGATAAATAATTATCTGCTGTATAGCATTTTGACAAATTTATATTTAAGTCTTCTTGGACCTCTGTAAATTCTGTGATAGAAGAAGTTAAATTTTGAAATACACAGAATTTTAAACAATAAAGTAAATAATGACATACAATGACAGATGTACTATAACATAGGCTACTTCATTTTAAATTAATTTTTTAGTGGGTTTATAAATAGGTATATGTTTGGTTGCCTACACCACAGGTCACTGCCAATCTCAGAGCATTTAATTAATTTATGCAAGCAATGTATGTTGTGTTGCCTATAATAAAATCGTTCATTAATAGAAAATCATTCATTAATAGGGGTCATTAATCAATGATTTTGAGGGTGTTAAAATTGATCATAAATGGACGGTCGACGGAAAAGTTCTATTAATCTATGTAAACTGTTATAGTAGGCTGCCAATTTATGTTGGATGGGATGATGAATTGTGTATAGTTGTGTCAGAATGGATAGGTTTATGAAATACGGAAAACTCATGTTTGTTTTTGTATGAAAATTTTTAAATCTAGAAAATATATGGACTGATTCTGTTCTGTTTCTATTGTAAATTCAATATGACTATGGAATGAATTAATATACAATAAGAACTAGACAAGTTGCCTGATAGTTTCTGAAAAATGCCAACATATCGTCAACGTATCGATACCAATATAAAACTGTTTGAATACGGCATGTTTTGAAATCTTTGCTTCTAGATGATCCATCAAAATCTCTGATAGCAATGGGCTTAGAGGATTACCCATTATACGTCCTGCACTGTTATTTTTTATATCTTCTTTAAGTGCCATCTCCGCGACGAAGCTTGGCAATCATCATGACTATTTTGACCATCGAGGCAGTTGCTCTGAAAAATTGCCTTGAGCTGCAACCAAATCACTCTCTCAGGTTCTTCAACCAGGAAACGCGTCTTCTTCCTACGCTTCTCCTACCCTCCTTTCCAATGTCAGAACTTTGCTGCATAAAATCTTTTTCATTTTCACGAAGTTGGCACGTGCTTTTTCAATTCTGACTTTTATTTCTACAGTATAATCGTTATTTTCTGTGATTATCGTTCCCAAGTAAGTATATCTTTTTACTCTCTTAATCTGCTGATCGCCTACCGTTAATATTTTGTTTGTATTGTCGTTCTTGCTAGTCCGTATTCTCCACTATATCTTAATATTTTGTTCATTATTCTTTCTAAGTCTTCCAAGTTGTCGGCTATTATGACTGTATCGTCGGCATACATAATGTTGTTAATTAAACTTCCGTTCACTTTTATGCCGACTGTCTCGTTTACCAAAGCTTCTTGTATGATTTCTTCAGAATAAGCATTAAACAATAACGGTGACAGTATGCAACCTTGCCTGACCCCTCTCCTTATCTCTATTTCTTCACTTCTCTTCCAATTTTCACATTTGATCGTTGGCTGTAGTATACATTTGATATCAATGTTACATCGTTCACATCCAGATTTTTGTTTTTGAGACTTCTATAAGTCGGTCATGTTTTACCTTGTCGAAACCCTTGTTGTAGTCTATAAAGCATATATAAAGATCTCGATTAACATCCAAACATCTTTGGGTCAGCACGAAAAAAAAAATAGTGCCTCTCTTGTGCCCACTCCATTCCGAAATCCAAAACTGGGAATCACTAATATCCATCATCAGCTTAGCGGGTATTCTATTATGGATGATTTTTAGCAGGGTTTTTAAGGTATGTGACATTAGACTGATCATTCGATAATGACTATATTCTTTGGCATTTACTTTCTTTGGTAGATAAATAAATGTTGATGTCAGCATTTCACGTGGAATGATTCCTGTGGAATAGATTGTCTTCAGTAGTTGGACTATTTGTATATATATATTTTATTATTAAATTTAAAGTAGTCCTTGTTTATGGAAATTTCAAAAAGATGTAAAATTTTAGATGTAAGGATTGGATTTGTAATATTATGGTATAAAAGGTTTCATAAGAGGTCAAAGAACGGAGGTAAAGGAACTAATAGAACCAAAACACAAAAAAAGGGATACGTGAATTGACTACCTAAAAAAGCTATATGCAGAGGAAAAACAAACGACGCTAGAACCGGAAACACCAGAAATAACCACAAATGAAGAACTTAATATAAATGTACAGAAAGTTCGGAAAATACTTGAAAATCTGAAGAACAGAAACGCAGAAGGTAAAGACGGGATACCAAACGAGTTGACTGAAATATTGTGTAGCAGCAATGACAGAACAATTAACAACATTAATTAATAAAATTATAAAACTTTCAAGTAGTCCTTGTTTATGGAAATTTCAAAAAGATAAAACACAATAAAATACCGGAAGAATGGAAAACGAGCGAACTAATTCTACTATTTAAAAAAGGAGATAAAAAACAGCCAGAAAACTACAGAGGTAGGATAAATTTGTTAAATACTACGCTAAAACTTAAAACTAAAATTTTAGCGGATGAACAATATTGTTTTTGTATTGGAAGGTCGTGTACAGATGCAATATTCGTTATAAAGCAAATTACTGAGAAACCATTAGAGTATAATTAGACCAGCATTTCTGTATCTGATTGACCTAAAGAAAGCGTTTGACAGAGTAATATTCAAATATGTAATGCATCTGCTGTATAATAGAGCTTCCCTAAATATTATAAAAATTATCGAAAACATCTACCAAAACAACAAAATGGAAGTTAGAATAGATAAAAAAACTTACAGAACCTATAGAAATAGGCAGCAGAATAAGACAAGGGGATTCATTCAGTCCCATGCTCTTTAATTTGATCATGGATGAAATCATCAAAAGCGTTAACAAAGGAAGGGGATACAGAATGGGAAACAAAGAAATCAAAATACTCTGTTACGCAGACGACGCAATATTGATGGCCCAAGATGAAGATAGACTGCAAAGACTGGTCCACAGATTTAACATACGAACAAAATAATTTAATATGACAATTTCATCTCAGAAAACTAAAACAATAGTAGTAAGCAAAGAATCAACCAGATATAAAATAAAAATTGATGGCATTAGTATTAAACAAATAATGGAAATAAAATACCTGAGAATTACAAAGACAGTGGACAAAGAAGTGAGAGATCAAGTACAAAAAGCAAATAGTCTGGCAGGATGTCTTAATAACACTATATGGCGAAACAGACACATTAACTCTGATATTAAATCAAGAATTTATACAGTCAGTGTAAGAAGAATAGTGGCATATGCCTCAGAAACCAGACCCGACACAGCCACAAGGCAAAGGCTACTGGAAACGGCAGGGATGAGAGTACTGAGAAGAATTACAGGAAATACGCTGAGAGATCGAAAGAGAAGTGAAGACGTTAGAAGAAAATATAACGTACAGTGTATAAATGAATGGACACAACATAGAAAAAAAGAATGGAACAGCCACATAAGCAGAATGGAGGAGACCCGTGTCGTCAAAGCAGCAAGAGATAAGTCACCAATCGGCAGAAGAAGTGAATCGGACGACCGCGCAAAAGATCTAGTGAGAATCTTCCATAGAGGTATTAATCCGCCAATGAACAAGCAGAATTGCTTATAAAGAGGAAGAAGAAGAAGAAAAAGAAAAGGTTTTTTAGTGAAACAAAAGTTTTTGTAGGAGGAATATTAGAAAAAAGATTTTTTACGTCAAACGAAATTGATCTTGAGTTTTTATGTAATTAAAAATGTTTTATTTTATTAACTAGTTCTATAGTATTTTTTACTGTAAATTTAGTTGAAAATGTAGTGTGAAAATTGCAGACTTTATTAGGTGATCAGGTTTGTGTAGTTTGATAAAAAAGTATATTTTAGTGGGCTGTGGTTTTATAACATTGTGGTCTTTCTGTTGTATTGAATTTAATACTTATTTTGAATTTTCTATCACCAGTTTTATTTGTATTTGATACTTTTCCGTCGTATCTTAGTTTATTGTTTTAATATTTTGATTTTTTTTAATTCTATTGTTAGTTTATTATATTCTGTTTTCTCTATAGCAATAATAGTAGTGTTACCTTTAGCTGCTTTTGCAAACACTATGTTGTTTTCTATTGATTTATTTTTTAATGATATGGCTGTTTTTCCTTTTGTAACAAGACTCTTTTTAGTTATACTAAACATATCGGTAATCGATTTTGCAATTATACTTTTTCTGTATTGTTAACAGTTTTGTTTAACGCTACTTGACATCATCATCATATAACGGGGGTCCTACGGCGATTGTCGCTTCCCGCATTTCAGCCTCCATCTTTTCCTATCTCTCCAATCTCCCTCTTCTAAGCCTCTAGATTGCATTGTTTTTGTAATTGTTCTTCTCCAGGAATTTGGTGGTCTTCCCCTTTTCCTTCTTTCTGGCGGAACATACATTAAGGCTTTCTTTGGCCACCGCTCCTCCTCCATTCTCATCACGTGACCATACCATTGTAATTGCCTTCCTTGTATTCTATCTGAAAGAGTATCTCTAATTCCTGTACGGTTTCGTATTTCCTTATTCCTGATTCTTTCCATTCTCGATACTCGACATGAACTTCTAAGATAATCCATTTCCACAACGTCTACTTTATCTCGTTCATTCATTGTCATCGTCCAACATTCGGCACCATATGTGGTAATTGGTTCTACAATTGCTCTGTATACGCGAAGTTTGGTATGCATCCTTATTTTATTAGACCAGAGTAATGAATTCAGTATTCGGATGCATTTTTTCCCTTGGGTTATTCGGTTTTGTACATCTATCTTAACTCTGCCATCTGCTGATATGATGCTTTCTAGATATTTATACTGGTTGCAGCCTTTTATGACTGCGTTTTCAAGCCTCAGATCTGTGGTATTTCCTCCAATTTTCAAATATTCTGTTTTGCTTATGTTTACTGTAAGCCCCCATTTGGCATATTCCTCAAATAATTTTCGATTCATATAATATATATCTTCCTCATCGGTTGAAACCACCACCTGATCATCTGCAAACAACAATGTATACAGAGTTTCTTGTCCCACTTCGATGCCCATAAATCTACATTTATTTCTCCAATTCCTCAATGCTTCTTGGACGTATATTTTAAAGAGTGTCGGTGACAAACAGCATCCTTGCTTTAGGCCTTTAGTGACTTTAAATTCATTTGAGGTTCTGGTTCGAATTGCTACTTGACATTCTACATCTAAATATTCTTCTAAGGTTTTTTGATTATAATGTTAAGGCAAGTTGTGTTTAAATCCTTTCTCCAAAAGTTGTATCTCGCTATTACTGAATTTAGTACCTGGTAAATTTATAAATCTATTGAAAAAATTATTGTTCGAAAAACTTTTTGGATAATGAGTATTATGTTTTTTACTATAGCAGATTAGATTATTTATTTTTTACACTGTGTATTGAATTTTTTATCTATTATATTACCTACTTTAATTCTTAATTTAAAATCTAGGATGTCAAATTCTATATTATTCAACCTATAATTCAATTCTAAATGACATATCTTAAGATAAACAGCTCCTAGCTTATACTGTATATACTTTTTTTTAATTTAAAAATATTTTTCTTCGAACGTCAAATAATGATGACATTACATATCTAAATTGATCCTGTCAAAGTTTGATGTCTCCGCCGGCAGCAGTTTTTTTTCCCATTTCTTTACGACGGAGGGAAAAAAGAAAAAAGTATATCCACATTTTTTCTAATAACTAACTCGGATTTTATCATAGAGTATCGTGACCACATTCTAGAAGATTTCCATTTATTTTCATTTTCCATTATATTAAAATATGCCAGTAAAACGTCTTCGGTAACTTGCCGTACTCCTCTTGTATCGCACCAATCTTGGAAGTGCTTGTACGCTAACCGATACTTTATTCCGGACTTGGAGGGCCCCAAACGTGCTACTCCATCATTAGCCGCGGACTCAATTTCGTTTAGGTTTTCCATTTTCGCACTAAATTTGCGCTTGCGGTTGCAACAACAATAAGCTGTCTTTAATAATTGCAAACAACTGTAACCAGGGAGACGCAAATCCCACCGACGACTTAATTATTTTAATGTCTAACATCTAGACGACTTTGATAGTTGTCACAGTTAATTTCGAGTAAAAATAGCGTATGAATTGTACTATTTATGGTTGAAAATCGCTACTTTTGGAGAAAAATAGTATACTTTATTCGGCAAAGAAGCGACTTTTCTTGACTTGCCCTCTATTACGCGCCTCACTTCGTTCGGCGCGTAATATCGGGCGCGTCAAGAAAAGTCATGCTTCTCCGCCTGATAAAGTAATATACTATTATTAAGAATTTTATTCCTACAAACCTACAAAATAAGTCTTTTACTCTTATAATAAGCTAATTATACAATTTTGCATAAACCAATTGTGTACCATAAATAAAAACTACATATACATATAACTAATTATTATTTCTTTTTTTTTTTCAGATATCGATAGTGACCCCAATAGCGCACCAAGCTGCGACCCTGCAGTTTGCGTTCTCCCCGATTGTTTCTGCTCAGAAGACGGTACAGCCATTCCTAATGATTTACCAGCCAAAGATGTACCTCAAATGATAACTATCACATTTGACGACGCCATAAATAATAACAACATCGGCCTGTACAAGAATATTTTCAGCGGTGAACGGAAAAACCCCAACGGTTGTCAGATCAAGGCCACATTCTTTGTTTCTCACAAGTACACCAACTACTCGGCCGTCCAAGAAATGCATAGAAAAGGTCACGAAATCGCAGTACACTCAATATCGTAAGTCTAGCATAATGTTTTAATTTCATATTCTAATACATTTTTATTTAATAACCTCGTTTATGACAACATAAGTTATTCTTAGAAATATTTCCACGCGGCCTTTTGCGTCTTTGTCTGAGGAAAAGTTTTAAATATATTGCTGAATATTTTAAGACAACTTCATTCTCGAACAAAAAAGATATTACATTTTAATTATACATTGTATTCAAAGTTCTTTTTAGTTTTTATTTTATTTAAAGTACTTTTTAGTTTATTACCAACAAAAAATAATGCTAATATACATCATTTTTATGTCACAAAATATAAAAATGTCAGAATCTGTTAATTAGAAAGTACTACCAAGAAAACAAAAGGTTACAGTAGAGTCGGAATTCGCCTAGATAATTAAAATCGAAAATAACATTTACGGCCTCGCCACAAAGATCACTTTACGGGTCTGTACGTGACTATTACTCGGACCGACAAATTAAATGGTCATTGGAACATTGGAAGTTAAATCCAATGTACAAAAATTCGGATTCTAATATTAACCATATTGCACTCTCAATGTCGGTGTAATTTACGCTGTGACCTATACAGGTATATATTTACACTATAGACCTCAGTCTGTCTGCTTTGCTTGTTTCCCTCATTTTCGAAATATTGTTGATAAGTTGGGTTCGCGTTTTGTGCTCTTTGTAAAAAGCAATATTACATTTATTTTTACAACCATGGGTTCGAAAAAGAAGATGATGTCTATTAAACTAAAACGTGAAATCATTGAAAAACATGAGCAAGGTGTACGATTAACTGACTTGGCGAGGATGTACGGGCGTACCACATTAATGATATGTACTGTACGTAAACGGAAGGAGGTGATAAATGGTATAATGCCAGCTAAGGGCATTACAATAATTTCTAAGCTCCGGACTTCTCTCCATGAAAAGATGGAGAAACTACTAACGGTGTGGGTGACAGAGAAGCAGCTTCAAGGAGGAACCTTAACACAAAGCATCATATGTGAGAAGGCACGAGAGATTTACAAAGATTTGCTGAAGCAGATCTCACACACTTCCACAAATTATGAATCGGAAGACTCGTTTAAAGAAAGTCGCGGCTGGTTTGACAACTTTGGAAAAAGGATTGGCATTCACTCCTTCGTCAGACATGGTGAGGCAGCAATTTCGGATGTGAAAGCAGCTGAGGTTTACATCAAAACGTTTTCCGAACTGATAGAAGCCAAAGGATACATCCCGCAGCAAGTTTTCAACTGTGACGAGACAGGGCTTTTCTGGAAAAATATGCCAAATAGGACTTACATAACGGCAGAGGAAGAGACGATGTAGGTCACAAACCATGAAAGATAGATCAACCCTACTACTTTGTAAACTGTAAAATCAAACCTCTTCTACTGTACCATTCAAAAAATCCCAGAGCTTTTAGGTTACATAAGATTTTAAAAGAAAAACTGCCAGTTATGTGGAGGGCAAATCCAAAGGCGTGGGTCACCAGGAAATTCTTTGTGGTGTGGATAAACCTGGTGTTTGCACCTTCTGATAAAAAATATCTACAACAAAACAACCTACCCATGCAAATCCTTCTTGTCTTTGATATTTCCCCTTCTTACTCACCAAATCTCGAAGATGATTTACTCCAAAAGCTTAAGTTTATAAAAATTCTCTACCTACCAGTCATCACCACTCCTATCTTGCAGCCCATGGATCAGCAAGTGACTTCTAATTTTAAGAAGTTGTATACCAAGCACATTTTTCGGAGCTGCTTTGAGATGACGGAGAACACAAATTTTAACCTTCGAGAGTTCTGGAAGGACCACTTTAACATAGTAATATGCCTAAGAATTACTGAGCAGGCCAGGCTAGATATTACAACAAGGAACTGAATCTCTGTATGGAAGAAGCTGTGGCCTGAAGCTGTAGATGAAAGGGCCTGCGAAGGTCTGGAACCCGAAGTGTCAGTGTTAGATGAGATTGTTTCTCTTGGAAAATTCATGGGTCTGGAGATGGATAAAAGAAATGTGAACGAACTTGTCGAGGAACAGTCTCAGGAGTTGACAACTGAGGAGTTAGACGAACTACATTCGCAGCAGCATACGGTGGTTCAATGAAAATTAGTTTTGAAGAGGAGCCAGAATTGGAAGACGTTGTCTCTACAAGAGATATATAGGAGATCCTGGGAATGTGGGAGAAAGTTGCAAAGTTTGTGGATAAAAATCACCCCAAAAAAGTTACAACTGGTCTTGCATCGGTGTTGTTCAACGAAACTTGCCTAACACATTTGCGCAACATTCTAAAAGGGAGAAAGAAACACACCTCCTTGGATAGTTTTTTAAACGATCTGCAGATGAAAATAAGCAAAGTGTGACGAAAAAAGCGAAGACCACTAACGAAAATTAATTAAGCGCTTCGGTAAGCACTTCACTTTTTCTTATGTTTTTACAGAATATGTATGTATTTTTTGTTACTTATAAATAAATGATATTTTAAATACATTTTTTCAAATTTAGAAACAGTTATAAAAACAACTAACGTGTTTTTTGGGAAGTGAAACGGATTAATGATATTTCAGTTAATTTGACTGGAAAAAATGCTTTGACATACGAACAAGATTACGAAACGAATCATACTCTTATGTCGAGGTACCACTGTAAGTATCAAATATAAAAATATATTAAACCAAGTATACCTAAAGGGTATTTTTTTTAGAGGTATAGAGATGTAAGTTGGTAACACCTTTTTAACTGTCGGCCATTTTGACAGCTATCAAATGATTTATGTTAAGTTCGGTATGGAATTTCAGCATGAATAGACTTGACGCCTGAACAACGCTTCCAAATTGTACAAATTTATCTTGAAAATTGTGGTTCTGTTCGAAATACGTATCGCGCATTACGTCCGTTTTATGATCAACATATAGTCCATCAGAGCAAGTAATTCGATTACCCATGAAACGTTTTTGCACCACGTTTACTCTAAATGATAATATGCATCCATAGACATGTCGTAAAGTACATACAGAAGAAGTTGTTGCTTCTGATTTAGGAAGACTCGAATCAGTCTATCTGCCATCGTGCACAGCAGTTGGATACTTCTACTACCTCCATTCACTTTATGAAAGATTTTGCGAAACGATCTTGCTTTGCGTGCTTACAAAATTCAATTGATTCAATCACGCAAGAATTGAAGGTAGATCATCAACTAGCAACACAGAGATTCGGTGAGTGGGTCCAAAACGAGATTGTCATTGATTCCGATTTTCATAAGCGAATTTTTCAACATTTCAACAACCATAATGTTCAGGATCTGTAGTTTCAATAAGATTGCGCAACATGTCACACGGCTCGTGACACGAAACGTTTGGTAATCGCATAGTTTTACGTTTCTTACCGTGAATTGGTCTCTAATCTCGTGCAATTTAATACTGCTAGACAATTTTGTGTAAGGATATGTGAAGGTGCTAGTATAGGTCATTAAACATGAGACGATTGACCACTTGCAGGACAACATTCGCCGGGTTATTGCCGATATACGGCAACAAATATTGGAAAAAGTAATCGAAAATTTGACCTCCAGATCCACTACGCCAGAGCCAGCCATGACGGTCATATGCCAGAAATCATATTTAAAATATAATGCTAAAAGATTATCTTTCGAATAAAGACAATTTTATGTCAATTTATTAAAATTACTTTTGTTTTTCTTTTGTTGTATTTCATTTCAAATTTCTATACCTCTAAAAGAACACCCGTTACTACAGTACATAAAGATTTATTTCTAATTACTTACAACTCTATTCACAATCACTGTCGCACATTATATCAACTGTCAGCACTGATATTGTCTACAGTTATAATCAAATTAGTTAATGTGAACAAATATTTGGCGTATTTGTTTTCCACCCCCATTACTTGTTCAATGATATTTTTTCAACTTGTTGCTGTAATGTTTTTTACTTCTTCCGCAATTAATTGGACAAAACCTGATGAAAAGGAGCCACATTTTTTGTTCTTATATTTCCTTTTAACTGCGTCTATATTACTTTTTAAGGAGTTATTCGTGTGGCTGGCCTTCACAGCAGGTAAAACTTTAGAGCCTAGAAACCCCAACGGGCGACCATGACATTCCATGAGCTGTCAGTTGTCACAGATGATAATTATATTAATTTTATTGGATTTAATATACCAAAATAAGGAGGTAGTCTAAGTACCGTATGTCCACTATTGAGAGTAATGTCATCAACAACATCTTTCTTTTGAAATTGATTACTTTGAGTAACCTCTAATAATTGATTTTTCGTATATGTCTCTTTAAAATACAAATCTTCCTCATATAAAAATAGTTTGATTTGGGATTTAATCCAAGTAAAATTCGGTATTTTTTTTTAACTAATCTGGAATGGTATAAAGCGCTGTCGATGACAATTACGCTGTAATCATAGAATGGGAAGAGGATCTGCAAGCCATCACAGACCACAGTCACATAACCATATTCAATCGAAAACCCACAAAATACACAAACAACACAACACCAAGAATACTCACCACACCAAAGAAAACACAAAGAAACACACATACAGAACAACACAACCCTACTCCTTTTACATCCAAAGCAGATACACTTTACTACGATCCTCCATACCCTAATCCCTGCAACCACACCCCCCCGCAAACACAGGACACACTCTCCCCAACACACACTCAACCAACACCATCACCCATACACACACTTATATATACACGCACGACACCTCAATAAACAACACTCTTTCAACCTCAAACAGCCAACACACGAAACACACAACAACCATACGCTTTCCTTAATTACAGAATCGAGCACATCCCCTCAGATATCTGTCAGCAGAGACCTTTCTACCGACTCATCAAAGACCACAACTTCATCCCCCCATTAGACTCAATCAGTCCTTCCATCCCAAAAGGCACCTTCCGTGCGAACTACCGTAACCCTAGACCACCACGACCTCACGGCAAAACTCCGAAAAATCACTCGAGATGACGTCATCTTACTAAACCTAGGATTCAAATCTAGAAAACCCCATACTCCGCATCCCGATCCAAACGATCCACAAAACTTTCAGCTAGTCATAGCCGGAGTCGACCAGCCCAGAAAATTATCGAGGATATCCTATCCGAAAACAGATTTCCTTTCTCCAAAATAGTTCACAAACCAACCCACCTCATATATCAGAGTTTTCATGAACTCTGAATCTAAATTCGCTGATGCACTTTTCGAACTGTTCGAAATGCTGCAAAAGCGGACATCTTAGCAATTAATGCCCAAAAAAATCATTTATCTGTCCAAATTATTAGCTTTAAGAAAAACGCAAAGTGTTTGCTGAACAAGAACTGATATCTTTTTAAATTAGATGTCTTTAGTCCTTCTAATTAGTCCTTTATACACATTTTTTACTATACCTTTGGCAACGTTTTGAGATATTTAATATTTTCTTTGCATTCTACATAGTCATCCTGTAAATTCTCTATAGCAAATTCAAAAGCTAATCTTTTAATTTCTTTTGGGCTAATGCCACAAAATATTTTTGCTGCCTCAACAGCATATCTTCAAAAAGCTCTTCTTCTTGTTATTGTGAAAATGTCATTCGAGGCCTTATGTAACTCTTTTCTACCCCTACATCTGGGTTGGTTTGTTGTTTTTTTATATATCTAAGTAAGGAAATCCGGTTAACACTATATTTTTCAACTGCTTGTCTTAAACTCCGACCACGTTCCCTTTTCCTTTTATAATTTCTCACCATTATCTGTAACAAACCCATAAACACACATGCAAAATTCGAAGGGGCATGTTTTGACACTGTCACAATGTGCCCCAAGTCTGTCGCCACAACTAGCCCCACGCTATTTTACATAATGCCACTCGCACAGACCTCAACACATCGTATAGAAACCAAACTGTGTCTTACTAGAGAGAAATAAAGAAGTTATTTATTACAACTAAAATAAGTTTCTTACTTTGTGGTTTGAAAGTGGAATACTTTATTACAGCGAAATGATCATCATCATCATCTTTGGCTCGACAATCCTCTGTGGATCCTGGTCTGCTCTCAGATTAGTTTCCATTCTGTTTGGTTTCTGGCAATGTGCCATTTTCTGATCTCTAGTATCGAAATGATTAAAATGTTATAAAGTAGGAGAAACGAATAACATCACAACCAAAGTACACAATTCTGTGGATCCTAGCGTTGAAGTTTATAATTTTTATGTTATATCTTTTTTTTTATAAATGGTAAAACTTAATCGAATTGTACATGGAAGAAATTTTTTATCTCTTCCTCTTTCTTAATAGCAGTGGGTGCATATATTTAAATAAAATTAACTTATTTGTTAGATGTCACTAACTGAATTATTGTCATTATAAAATAGACCAAAATAGAATAAACATTATCCTTATTTTCGAGTAGGGGATGCAACCAAAAACAAATTTATTCACATTTTTTTCTACAAGAATAACAACTCTGTATCGACGATTAAGATAATTGTTTACTATGAATGTTCGATGCCTAATTAAATCTTTATTTGGAGTGATTAAAACATAGATTTTTCCACTTTTAGAATTTAAGGGAGAAACGGTATACCATCTGCATCAAAGTAGTTAGGTCGTGACTAAATATAGTCGACAATACGGTACAGTACAGCCCGAACTTTTTCTTTAGTCGTCAGAGACGAAAATATCATTGAACATTTAAAAATCATACGAACACGCAGAATTTTGTTGAGAATATCATTTTGGGGCTCCAAAGAAGATACAAAAAAGTTTACCACTCCTACTTCCGGGCTTCCTCCTAAAACCCTCCCTCGTAGAGGTCTTCTTCTTCTCGTAGCACTACAACCCGGGGTGGGTTTTGGCTAACTGCACAACTTGCTTCTATCTTGAACGGTCGTTCATAATAGTTGGGACAGTGGGTAGCTCCATTGTTCTTAGATCTGACCATATATTGTCTCTTCATCGCATTCGTGGACGTCCTAAGGGTCTTCTTCCTGTGGGGGCTTCTTTCCATATTACCTTGGCAAGGCGGTTATTAGGGAGTCCATGAACATAACCAGCCCATCTTAGACGTTGGGATTTAGTTAATCTCTTGGAGTTTATCGCTCGCTTTATACATTTGCTTGACCTCAGCATTTGTTCGCATTCCGTATTGATTGCTATTAATATCGTGATAAGGCCCAAAGATTCTTCTGAGGATTTTCCTCTCAAAACATCTAAGTTTTCTTTCAGTTTCTTTGGTCAGGGTCCACGTCTTACACCCATACATGCCCATCGGTCTAATCACCCTTTTATATATTCTAATTTTTGGTGTTCGTGTTAGGCTTTTAGATTTAATAGTATTGTGGAGTCCCTATTCTATCTCGTCCCTTTTGTCTGTTGATGCACATGTATTTGTTTTTCTCTTCGTTTACCCTTAGACCAGCTTTCTTTGCCTCTAACTCCAATTTATCAAAAGTCTCCTTCACATTGCTGACTGTGTTTCCCACAATGTCAATGTCATCTGCGTATGCTAGTAGTAATTTTGGTCCATTTACTGTCAGTAATTCTGTTTTAAGTTGTGGTGCACTTACTACTTTCTCCAGGATGATATTAAAGAGAAGAGGTGACAGCACATCTCCTTGTTTCAGGCCACTGCTTATTTTAAAAGATTCTGAGAGATTGTTACCTATCCGTATTCTGGATCTACAGCTCTTCACACATAGCTTAACAAGCTGGATAAGTTTTTTTGGGACTGAAAATTCTGCCATTGAATCTATGAAGAGATTATGGATAGTTTTATTGAATTCCCATCCTTTTTCAAGCAGCTGTCTTAGAGTAAAGATCTGATCTATGGTCGATCTATGTTTTCTAAAGCCGGCTTGGTATTCCCCCATGAAATTTTCTACAAACGGTGTCAGCCTACTTAATAGGATGCTCGCTAAGATTTTATATGCCGTATTAAGTATTGAGATGCCTCTATAATTAGAGCACTTGGTTTTGTCTCCCTTTTTATGAATGGGGATTATTACTAATAATAATTATTATTATTATTTTCTCTTCTTTCCATATAAGTGTTATTAGTTTGTGTATTTGTCTATGTATCTCCTTCGTACTTAAGGAATTCAGCCAGTATATTGTCAGAGCCTGGGGCTTTTCCGTTCTTCAATTTGTTAATTGCTTGCAATGCTTCATCTATTTTGGGGTCCTCTGTCGGTAGGTCTACCCCAAAAATATATATTTTCTCCATGTTCTTCCTCTTGATGCATGTTTAGTAAAGTTTTAAAATATTCTTGCCATGTTTGGAGCAGTTCTTTTTCATTTATTATTAATTCATCATTTTTTCTGAGTACAGACACGCATCAAGGTCTGAAGCCTTTCATTTCGTTTGACACTGATTTGTAAAATGCTCGAATATTTGACTGTTGCCTATTCCTTTCCATTTCTTCATATTTCTGTCGTTCGTACCTCGTAGAGGTGACAAACTGGAAAGATCGATGTACCAAAGGAATCAGGGTAGAACAATGATATCCCCTGTATGGTATTAGGAGATAAACCAAGGCTCGTGTATGGCATTGGCGCATCCCTGTAGTCGATCTGTCACCTATCGGGATCATAGAGGAGTATCTCCCCGTTATCCGCTTGAATATCTTATCGACAAAAATCAAAATGCGTTTTCAAGGTGAAAAGTGAAGATTTCGTTTACAATTTTTGTATTTTGCCGAAGGTGAAGTCAGTTTCTATAAAGCTGCGAAATCAATAAACGTTGCGCGATTTTTGGCATTTTTTGCGATTCTCATGAGATCAATAAAATTTATCACTTCTATTGACCGGTCACTATAAAATATAATAGTATAAAATTTCGATTTTGATTGTTGGCAACAAATATGAGCATTTCAAATATGCCTAAAAAACACAGGATTTACATAATCACATTAAAAATGATCTAAAACATTTAAAACGGTTTTTTTCCTTGCACAAGTACATTTATTCAAACTACACAACTACAAACTTCACCCAATGCCGTCATCGTAAAAGTATCTTTGTGACGTAATATTGTTTTTAATGTAAAAGTTTAAATTAAGCGTTTTTTAGTTGCCTCATATTTATTGCCAAAAGAACAAATTAAAATTTCATGCTATAAGTTTTGAATATTAAGCTCTAACAATGGAAATTCCACAGCAACCGATCAATGGAAGTGATACATTTTATTGATCTTTTGAGCAAAAATCGCTCAATATTTATTTTTTAACATCTTTATCGTCACTGACTTCATTTGCGGCAAAGTACACCAAATGCCTACGAAACCTGTACTCCTTATCTTTAAAACGCATTTTAATTGTTTTCGATAGAACACTCTGTTTTGTGTTAAAATTCAACTTGTTTGTCTCTTTTTAGGGATTAAATCTCTGATGACTGAACAGTTTAAATAAAAGTAATTACAAATTCCAAAATTATCAGACAATTGTGAAATTTTTAGTTTATTTTTTTTTAAAATCTTATCATTATATGTTATTCAAATGTTGTTCCGAAGCCAATTACGAATTAATTGATATTACTAAGGTGAATTTTTAAGCAACTTATTTAATACGTATAATAATATTAATTTAAAAATTAAGTTTACGTTGTTGTATATAAACGAGGTTTAAGCATATTCAATTACAGCTCAATAGCTATTTTATAAGTTTTAAATTATGTCTCACTCATCGTATTGATGTAATTGAATTGAAATTTCTAATTTTTTATACTGTTTCCTGTTAAATTTGCACATTATTTTGATGGGTGCTTTCCTATTGTTGCAGGCACAATGATGACGAATCATTCTGGTCCAACGCCAGTGTAAACGATTGGGTCAAAGAAATGGGAGGTATGCGAGTCATCACCGAGAAGTTCGCCAATATTACCGACAACAGCGTAGTCGGAGTAAGAGCTCCATATCTAAGAGTGGGAGGTAACAACCAATTTACTATGATGGAAGAAGAAGCATTCTTATACGACTCCACTATCACCGCACCCTTAAATAACCCACCGCTATGGCCCTATACTATGTATTTCAGAATGCCACATAGATGTCACGGAAACCTCCAAAATTGCCCAACAAGATCGCATGCAGTATGGGAAATGGTACTTAATGAACTAGATAGAAGAGAAGATCCTGAAAATGATGAGTATTTACCAGGTTGTGCCATGGTTGATTCTTGTTCCAACATTCTTAGTGGAGATCAGTTTTATAACTTTTTAAATCATAATTTCGATAGGCATTACAATGAAAACAGAGCTCCCTTGGGTCTTTACTTCCATGCCGCTTGGTTAAAAAATAATCCTGAATATTTGGACGCTTTCCTTTACTGGATAGATGAAATTCTCTCAAACCATAATGATGTATATTTTGTAACAATGACACAGGTTATTCAATGGATCCAAAATCCTAGAACCGTCTCCGAAGCCAAAAACTTCGAACCATGGAGGGAAAAGTGTGTAGTAGAAGGAATCCCAGCCTGTTGGGTACCTCATAGCTGTAAGCTTACTTCTTCCGAAGTACCCGGAGAAACTATAAATCTCCAAACTTGCGTAAGGTGTCCAAATAACTACCCATGGTTAAATGACCCAACCGGTGACGGTGTCTTCTAAGTCAGCTCTAGTTGAATTTGTAGGGTAGTATTTGAAAGCAGAGCTGTCCACAATATTATGGGCAGCTAGTGATCAAACGTTACAATATTTCGTATTTATTTTTTAGCAATGACTGGTATGCGTGATCTTGTTGTTATAATAAAAACTAAGAATTAGACTGTTAAACAGATGCTCGAAGCATAGTGAGTCTCACGTTTTATGTAATATACACTCCTACTAGATATTTTTGTAAAAAATGTATTTTTGTATGTTTTATAGAAACGAAATAAAAATTATTTCAACAGTATTTTTAATTTCCTTTTGTAAATGTTTACCATAATTTGGTCATGACGAATATTCCTCATAAAAACAAAAGTATTGAGTTGAGTTTTTGAAAATGGAGCTGAAACTTACAATTGAACGTTTAAAGGGTAAGTGTTAATATTACTCATAGTACTTGCTTAAGTTCAAAATGTTTAAAAAAATGATAAATTAAAGAAAAAGAAGTGACTCTATTTTAACTGATAAACTGAAGTTAAATGATAAAGACGGTGATGGCAGAATGTACCTCTCTTATTCAATCAAACTTATAGATTCCTCCCTTATCTATTAAATGCCTCTATTAAATTGTCACTCATTGATGCACAAACAGAATAAAATAAACGTCCTCTTGCAATGTGGTCTTTGCTCACTAATAGTTAAGTATTGACTGAGCAGCAGTGTGTTAAGTTTATAGTATACAGTAATAAGTCCAGAAGTAAGTAATTGATGCTATACTCGTTTTCATCGTTCTTGGCGTGTGCCTGAAATAAGCTACTACGAAATTTTTAATATTCGTCTCTCTCTGATACACAGATGCGTAATTCAATTGTGCGAGTCAAGTTCGTCATGGTAAAGTGCGATGAGAAGGGAATGAAGAGACCACTCACGTCTCCCAGTATTGTAGCAATAACACCGATGCGTTTGGCCGATACGGTGTCGGTGATAAATTCGGCCTCTTTACGAATACAGATAGCTGGCAGTGACGTGTTTTTTTTTATCATGTTACCCTGATCTGTGCAGGTTTGAAGTAGCTGATGAAATAGTTTTTATAAGTAAACCGTTTTTAATTAATTAATAGTTTGAGCTCTTACTGTGTGGAATTTCATTACATAAAATAATACTCTCGACACCTTAAAAATTCCAGTTTATTATAAATTAACTCTCTCTCTTCCGAAACCCCATTGCAATAATGACTTGTGGCATTGTTCTTGAATGAGCTGGCTAATAGGTTTATAATTGTAGCAATTACCATTGATATTTTATGTTGTTTTAGTCGATTTTAGTCAGTCATTGTTGGAATTTGTTCTGAACAGTTTTACTTATTATTTTTTGTTGTGAATAACTAATTGTTCTATTTAATAAAAAAAATGCCGGGAAAAACGATAACAGGAGAAATGCGACAATGTGTAGTTCATTTATTGGAGTATTTTAAAAAAGAAAAAGAAAACAACGGACCTTTGCTTTCGTTATCATCGGTACATGAACGAGTAGCGGACGCTTTGAAAATCAGTCTTCGCACAGTGACAAGAATAAAGAGTGAATACAAGACAGGGGCAGCTCTTACTACACCAGGAGAGTCACGTAATGTACAAAAAAAAGACTAATGATGTCAACAATACTATAAAAGGAGAGATTAGAAATGTACTGTATGGCATGAAAGCAAAAGGAGAGCACGTTACAATTAAAGTTCTAAATACACAATTAAGAAACAAGCATCTCTATGACAGTTCTGATACAAGTTTGTGGCGTCTTATGAAAAATTGTGGGCGTCATACAAACTAGAAAATAGTAGACGAGTGCTATGTGAGAAACCATGTATTGTCTCCAAACGACTGTATTTTTTGAGGCATTATATGAGAAATTTTTTAAGTCCAAGCCCACTTCAGTTCGTTTTTTTAGATGAAACATGGATATTCCTAAAAGGGGCATATAAACGTACTTGGCAAGATGACTGTGTGAAAAGCATCAGAAAAGGACACGAAAATACAGGTACCGCTTTGTTGTTTTACTTGCCGGAAGTAGGCAAGGATTTGTTAAAGATGCTGGATTACTGTTTTCTACGAAATCGAAGAGTGCGGACTATCATGATTCTATGGATAAAGAGTCTTTTAAAAAGTGGGTCTCCGAAAAGCTGATACCAATGTTGGAGAAACCATCTCTAATTATTATGGATAATGCCTCATACCATGGCTCTTTAATACAAAAGTTACTGAATGCCAGTTGGAAAAAATCGGATTTACAAGAATGGTTACGAGAGAAAAAAATAATTTTTGACGACGATTCGAGCAAGACAGAGCTATTGAATCTTTGTCGCCAGAATAAACCACAAAATACCAGGTACGTTATAGACGAGCTACTCCAAGAACATGGGCATCAGGTTTTGAGATTGCCTCCATATCACTGTCAATATAATCCGATTGAGTTGGTCTGGGGCATTTCTAAACAATACTATGATCGTCATATTGGAGAACATGGACGTGGAGATGAAACAGTGAAAAAAGTTTGGGGCGATGCATTAGCTGAGGCAACACCTGCAGTGTGGGCGAGTTGTGTTAACCATACTGAAAAATTAATTCAGGACTGGGCAAAAATGGTCACATATGATGAAAATGAAAGTAGGATTATCATCGATTTGGCGGAAGATTCCAATGATGAAGACAGTTCCAGTGAAGACGCTGACTGATTAGCTAATTAATCAAGGTCAGTACGTTGTAACAGTTCAGAATTCGCTACAGTGCTTAAAACTTAAAAAATCTGTATCATATCTAGTTTCGCATTGAATTAATAAAGAATCTAACCTCCGCCTCTGGTTATTTGTCAAAAAAGTTTACTTTTTTTAATTTTCTAGTTGTTTTGACTTTGCTTAATTTTTGCAAAGGTGTGTGTACCTTAAAAATTTAGTTTTATTTTTATTGTTTAACGGGATTTAACTGTTTAGATAGGCAGAATCATACATACTGCAGTCGATAAAGTAGCAGCTCTCGCAATAATTGGTGAATTTAGAAACAATTCCCATGCATCTAAACGTCTTTTTAATGATAGGTATCCCGATCGCTCTATATTGAGGACTTATTTCCTCAATATTGAGGCAGCTTCTTCGGAAGTTTTCAAGAAACAGGTAGTGTTCAAGATGTCAAACGATCTGGTCGACCAACAATTATTGATGACAATAAAATTGACATAATGGCAGAAAGTGAAGTGAATTCTATTTCTTCTACAGCCCAAATTGCGTATATCTGTGGAATAAATCAAAGGACAGCACACTAAATATTGACTAAAAACAAATTTCATCCATACAAATTGAAAATTGTGCAACAACTTTCAGATGATAACCCCGACCGAAGACTAGAATTCTGTGAAAATATGTCCAATCAAATTAACCAACAGCCAGATTACGTAAAAACAATTTGTTTTATAGACGAAAGTACTTTTTCCCCTAATGAAAATGTTAACACACCTAATGTGAGGTATTAGAGTGACACAAATCCTCACGTCTTTCGTAAAAAATTCTCAATTTCCAGAAAAAGTAAATTTTTGGCCAGGTATTTTGGGAAACCACATAGTTGGAAGATTTTTCTCAATGCTTACTTAACCAGTGTTAAAATCCACAAGGAAACATAGTTCCTGTAGCTGGATGTATACCACGTATCACAAAAAAAATTTATTTCAAATTTTTAGTAAAGGTATAAATAAAAAAAAATTATTTATACCTTTTACTAAAAATTTGAAATAAAATTTTTTTTTAACCAGTGTTAGTATATCTGGAGATTGTGTGAGTATATCTAAAAAACGCAATTGAGCCATTAATTCTTGAAATTCTGTAAGATAATCCTGACTAATTCGGCAACATGGAAATAACGTTTTACCAAGATGGTGCTCTTATACACATACACTATTATGACGATTATGATCCAGTAAGACGTTACCTAGATGAGCTATATCCTGGTATACCCTGATAGAATTTCCAGCTGGGTCACCGAAAGTCACACGATTACATTTTTGTTTTGTGGGTTTACTTTATATCGAAGGTATACTCTACAGCGCCAGACAGTACATTTTAACAAGTATAACAAGAATTTAGCTAAAGGATGCATTACTGTCACAAAATAGAAGGAAAACGTTTTTAACACTTAATATAAGAACAGATTCTTAAATATTTGTTAATTAAATGCAAAACTACAATTTTAGTATTTATTTAATTTATTCATTAAAATTATTTTAAACCCAAACAAATTTAGTATGATTGAATAGGTATTTTTAATACCTTTCAAACAAGGTATCACGTTATAAGGTCCCATTTAAAATTATGCTCACAGTGACTCTGTAACGTTATCTATTAGTAGTTCGTTATCTGTTATGAGTATTCAAGAAGTTTTCTGTGTGTCTTAAAGTGTCCTCAATTTTAATTTTAATCTTTTAACTTTAATTATTGGACTTTACAACCATTTGCCACATATTACAGCAATACTTTATCAAAGAAATTTGATATTTACAAGTTAATAGAATTGCACACCCACACAATTTGTACATCTAATCTCATTCATTGTCTCACAACAGTCACCTTCAAAAATAAAATCTCAATAAATAACACATATTTTATAAATATACCTCTAGAATAAATATAAATAACCTTTTAAATAACTCAATGGTATAGAACATTACTTTCATCAAACAAACAATTACATTACACCTATCTCTACTTTATTGGATAAAATCTGTCTCCTCAAGAACTTCCCCGTTTACTGTCAAACAATTACAATAGCAGACTTGAGTTCTCCAATCAACAATACAGGATAGTTTGAACCATGTTCTTTCAACCATCAATTAATAGAGTACCGGCATCATTTATTTAACTTTGTATCAAGACCTGAAGATGCTTTGCATATTGTAGAAAGCGAAACCGGTCGTCTGGATAGTTAAATTAAATTGATTGTAAGTCTAATTTATTATTTCTTTTACCTTTCGAAGTATAAATATTTCTAATAATGCCAACTGTACTTTTCACATTCGTTTAAAAAAATACGATTTTGAAATATTTGAATAGAGTTTTTAAAACATTTGTTAGTAATATTTGTAACCCATACTGTGAATGTTGTTAAATTGGATCTCTAAATCATATTATCCTAGAGTGTCCAGTAAACGTTTCTCCAAATTTTGACCTCTACAACGAACAAAACTACAAACTCCTATAGAGATTTGTTCTCTCCTATCCAATCTTAATCCTCAAAGACTAAATTTGTTGATTACTTTTCTTAATCTAGCCAAAATCAATCTATAATGTATATTCCTTTCTTATATTCTACTATAACATAACCTTACAAATTTCCCTCTTTTTTTAAACCTGGGTTCTCTGACTATCATCCGTTGGTAGCATTTCTGGTATGTCTTCAGCTTGGTTGCTACCCCCAAGCGAGAAAAGTTTTATTCTTTGTTGTATTGTCTTTCCTATACTAACTCTTTGGCCCAAGAAAAAGATGTTTCAACATAGTGTTCGTTCAGTATAAAATAAGTGTTATATGGGGATATTTGTTTGTCTAGAACAAGTTGAGAATATCCCCCCTGAATTAGCTGGGCAAATTATCCCCTAGGATATTACCCAATAAAGGAAGAAGAAGAAAATATAGGTTACAAATAATATGGTGAACATTTAACATAAAGAAAAAAACATTCAACGTTTGTATTTTGTTTAACAGTTAATTTTTCTCCATGAATTTGATCACCTTGTTCAGTTGGTCTGTGCTGTTTAGGATCTGTTTGATTCCATATTTAAATAATACGAAAATAAATTATAAACAGGCTACAAACTCTGTCAAACCAAAACTTACATTGACATTAAGGAAAATCAATTACAGACTTTCGTCCTATGACTGTCTTTGTTCGATGTATGCTGTTTTGTATGGACAGGCGGCTTAAGTTTATGGATTTAGTTTATGTGAGTAGGAGAGAGACGTAATATAAAAAATAATTCGTGAATAATGGTATTCTTATAGGTAAAAGAAATAAGAATAAGACTTACTCACAATCAATTTATTCTACCACCAACGACCGGTTTCGCATACTGTAATTTGTTATGCATTTTTAGGTCTTAAGGTACATGGTAAACTAAATGTACTATGTACCTTAAGACCTGAAGATGCATAGCACATTATAGTATGCGAAACCGGTCGTTGGTGATAGAATTAATTGATTGTGAGTAAGTCTTTTTTTACTAATTCTTATTTTTTTTACCTATTTGGAATGGAGTCACAGGAAACATATCCAAGAATATCATACTTATGCAAAGATCTAGCGGATGGACTGTAAATCCATTAAATTTAATGTAAGAGTCGGTCGCTGTAAGACAGAGAATTTAAGATACAAAACAAAAACTAAATATCTACTTGATTAATGGGAAAATAAAAGAATCTACTTGCTAAACAAATACTAAATTATAAACTTAAAGAAAAAGTGTGATATGCGTGTTGAAAAGACAGAACGGAGTTTGTTGTCGAAACAAACAGCAAATGCCTAATCCCTGGAATGAAGAAGCAGACAATTTCGACCGTAAAGGTCATGTTATTATTAATCGACATTCTAGATCTAGAAGAACTTGACATAAACACCAATACATTGTTTACAAGAACAAGATGTAGACCTATAGATTCGGCCAATGTTGTACGTATGCAGATTGCAGATACCAATTTTCCAAGTGAAAATTCTCGTATATAGGATATATAGCAGGTGACGAAGCTAGAGGGTATCAAGAAAATAGGTATCGACCAAAAGATTTAAAAAATTACATCAGACCAACGAATCACTTTTATATTACCATAAAAACATTTCATTTGAGTTTTATTTGAATTATCCGCAAATGAAAAGTGTTACTTTCAATTAAATCGTGACTGTGTTTTCTTTGTCTTCATTTCAGAAATTCTCTTTCAATTGATGAGTTGCATAAACGGATTGCTAAATATGGAAATGAGTTTCTTTAGAATATCAAGGTTATTGGGTTTTTTCTGTAAACAAGTATTTATTCTAAAGAACAGGTTAGACGTCGTCTTTCGATTGCGGTGAAGTGAATAATAATAAGTTAATTCGATATGGTATTTTTTGCCGTTACATGATGGTATTTGTTTATTGTACGAAAACAAAGCGTTATTTTTGGGATTAGATTTGATTACAATTACTTATAAAAATATTTTAAAGTACCACTATTGTTTAGCTTGAATAGTTTAAAAATGATTACGTATCCTTCATATATATTATAGTAGTTTTCAAGATATTTGGTTTAATTCAACAATTGCTTGTCATAAAGACCCTGAATTTGTTGAGATTAGTTGTGAATTTCGGGTTTCAGATATAAAAATTTAATTACGTTTCTCTTCATTGTTGGTAAAATATAGCACAGCGACTACATTCCTGGATATCAGTAAGGCAATCGACAGAGTAAGCATCAAATCTCATACTTAAAATGAGTCAATTTGTGTACAGTCATAGTAGTTTGTGTAGAGCCATAACCGAGTACAATAGTATAAACTTTTCTTGACCACTATGATAATAATACTGCTAAAATACTTGTATTACAATCAAGTAGCCCCTATCCAAATTGGAGATAGTCGTACGAAAAAACTACCCATTAAGCGTGGACTACGACAGGATTGTGTTTTGTCACCCAGTCTTTTTAATCTATACTCTGAAGAAATCTTTAGGAAGGCTTTGAATGACAGACAAGAGAAAGTAATACTAGGTAGAGAAGTAATCAACATCAGATACGCTGATGATACCGCCGTTCTTGCAGAAAATTTACAAGATCTGCAGACATTAGTAAATATAGTCAGTGAAGCACGTTATCGAAGATGCCCTAAAATGAACATTTGAAAGACAAAGTGGATGGCAGTTAAAAGATTAATATAGATCAGGGTCTGCTTTCGCTTGTAAATTGTGACCCTGATGAAAAGATATTAACCAGGATCAAAATATCACATAAGGCTTTTATAACCTTAAAACCAGTTTTATGTAACAGACACCTATCGATACTATAACGGGTAGCTCTGTTAGACAACAGGCTCAGTAAAACATAGGTTTAATTTAAATAAAAATATATTTGAAATAAATAAATAAAAAAATAAAATTAGATCCTCGGTAATATGTACAATAAAAATTAAAACGTCAATTCTGGCGTATCGACGGTGTTATGACCCATTGTTTAATACCTCCAAAAAACAAAATACAAAAGATGTCATAAACTCTAAACGGTAATTAAGGTGTGTTAATACACACTCGGCGAAAACGGCAAGGGACGGGTCGAATGAATTCTTTTGAATAGAGATGAAACGGGCCAATTAACACTCGGTTTGGCGAGGAACGGACGGTGACTAATCAGTACTTAGTCACAGCAAAAAATAGGTCTGTCTAAGATCAATACTTCAATACCGGGTACGAAACTGTTAAACAGATCAGTACTCTAGCTGAACATAGCGATGAAGGTGGAACTTATGGTGGGGAAGCGTGTGTACGGAGCGCTAACGGGACGAAGGCGATGGACGTCGTTACACCCCCTTCTCTTTAAGAAAAAATGTAGCATACATTTTTTTTGTAGCGTGGAGCATACAACTGCATGCTCTCATCAACGGTGTAGTCTTTGTCAGTTAGGCGATAGCCTACTAACAAAAACTGATGTGGGATGACTGTAAAAATTATGCTCCCCTCTGTAGATCTAGGGCGTGGTCCCACCAAATCAATTGGAACATTGGTTTTTTGTAGATTGGCTTTTTTATAGTGGATAGTCACATCTTCCTGCCGGCTGCATCTGCGAGTATTTATACTGGGGGCATTTACTTCTAGATTCTAACATAGCGTAATATTTGAACATAGCCATACCAGCTTTTTTACGCTATTGGGCAAACGCTTGTCGCAATTCTTCTCACACCTATCTGACCTGTTATTTTGTGATTAAGAATTACTTGCAGAATTCTACGTCGATTTTCCCTCAATATATATCTCAGATAAGATGTTTTCCGGCGTTTTAACACTTCTTAAGTCTTTAGTAATTTCCTATATTTGTTGACCTTACTTAGTATTTCCTTATTAGCCTTCCTGGCCATCAAAGGTATTTTCAATAACCGTTTATAAATACCCATTTCTAAGGCTTCAATTCGGTTTATGCTTGATACTTTCAGAAGCGTAATTTCTTTTCCACATAAGATTAGAGACCAAATATAACATTTATTTATTCTTTGTCCTAGTTTTAAACAGATGGTTATTGCAAAGTCTTTATTTCCAAAAAAACTTAATTTAGTCGTTGCTATTCTGCAAATTATTTTTATGCCATCAATCAATACGTCAAGATCTAGTTGGTCTATTTATGTCGATCTAGTTGGTCTAGATTTTTATTCTATATGGGTGTCTCTTAAGTGATTTTTTCAATAAATGGTCCGTATAAACATTAAACCAAATGAAATTTTAGGTCCAGCATCCCTGATGGAAGTGTTTTAGAACAATGGTTAAAAATTAGTTTCATCTGCAATCGGTTTACAACCTGTTTACAACCTAAATAAAACTTGTCTTTGCCCATGGAGCGACGGGTTTTAGATTTTTTTACCAAACTTTAATTTTCGTATAATTTAAATAATTTTAAAATATTTATATCCTAAAATATTACCAAATGTTCGCAACAAATTGCAACGCAACTGCGACCACGAGAGAAAAATCGAGCACCTACAGCGCAACTGTTTTAAAATTACGATCTGAAATCAATTGCATTGATCCTGTTTATTGATTTAGGCAGGAGTTTCATACAATACTAGAAAGAAAAGAAATATAAAGCAGCATATAATTTGAATTGACGTTCAAAGATCCTGAGATAACAAAATATTAGAAGAAAATGAAATAGGAATACTAGTTGGTATATACGATTATAATACAATATACAGTACGGCATATATTTTAGGAAATGGTTTATATGTATTTTTATTGTGTTGTCGAAAAATCCATATACAAAAGAATATCAAGATCATAGAACACTCTGTTTATTGAGTCATTAGTACATTTAGTACTAGTATATAGTAATTTACGTAGTATTAAGTACATTTAAGCGAAAAAACTGCTGATCAATTGATTTCAGATCGTAATTTTAAAACAGTTGCGCCGTAGGTGCTGGATTTTTCTCTGGTGGTCGCAGTTGCGTTCCAATTTGTTGCGAACATTTGGCAAATATTTTAGGATATAAATATTTTAAAATTATTTAAATTAGAAGAAAATTAAAGTTTGGTAAAAAAATCTAAAACCAGTCGCTCCATGGCCAAAGACAGGTTTTATTTAAGTTGTAAAAGGTTGTAAACCAATTGCAGATAAAACCAATTTTTAGCCATTGTTTTAAAACACCTCCATCAGGGATGCTGGACCTAAAATTTCATTTGGTTTTAATGTCTATACGGACCATTTATTAAAAAATCACTTAAGAGACACCCATATAGAATGAAAACCTAGACCAACTAGATCGACATAAAAATAAATTGCAGAATAGCAACGACTAAATTTAGTTTTTTGGAAATAAAAACTTTGTAATAACCATCTGTTTAAAACTAAGACAAATAATAAATAGGTGTTATATTTGGTCTCTAATCTTATGGGGAAAAGAAGTTATGCTTCTGAAAGTATCAAGCATAAACCGAATTGAAGCCTTAGAAATGGGTATTTATAAACTGGTATTGAAAAGACCTTTGACGGCAAGGAAGGCTAATAAGGAAATACTAAGTAAGGTCAACAAATATATAAAATTACTAAAGACTTAAGAAGTGTTATACGTCGGAAAACATCTTATCTGAGATATATATTGAGGGAAAATCGACACAGAATTTTACAACTAATTCTAAATCACAAAATAAAAGGTCAGATAGGTGTGAGAAAAGAAGAGGTTTCTTGGATAAAAAATTGTGGATGAACTCAGATACCAAATGCAGGACAATTATTTCATGTGTCAGAAGAACAGGAGATCACCAATGTCGGATAATTTTGAGACGGTATGTGAAGAAAAAGAAGTATTTGTGCCCCTTTTTAAACCACACTAATATTTCCAATTGTGCAGTCGAACTTCAATATCAGTTTAGTCTTGATCTGCGCATCCTATATATTGTAAGGGACGTTAAGGTCTGCTAGTCTGAATTGTTAACTTTTTTGTGTATTGGACATAACATTCCACCCACTCTACTCCTCTTATAAATTCCTATCTACTGTCGTTGATATAACCACATAAACATAAATTGAATACAGCAAAATTCCAAAAAAAGCAAGCAATATACACATTATTATACACATTATAAACAAGCAAACAAAAATCAATTCGCAGTCGTTATTTATCACACATTTACCTTACAAAATGTGCTAAAGTAAAAACAAAACAATAAACAGGTAACCAAGAAACCATACAATATCGTATATAAAACGAGTTTGCTCGTATTAAATATTTCCATAATTTAAATCAGCAACACCTACTATTAAAAAGGTAAAATATAAAATGATAATTGATTCCGAATAGTAAAGGCTCGCTAACAGGAAATCCGAGGAAGGAAAAACATTGAATATCTTTTAAAGCGTAAATTTGAGATTAAAAATAACGTAGGCAGAATTTTTCAGGTTATATCAAGGTTTGCAGCTAGTTACCCTTGTTTTCTTTTTAAGCAATGTCGGCGACACTGACCACTCCTAAATAATTAATTATTAGGAACGACATGAGGGTAAAGCAAATATTTATTTTTACTTATCTGATACACTTTGTTTGAAAGCTATCTATTTGTCTGAATCCCAGTGTTTAAACGTTTTTTGGGATAACATTAGATAGTAGGAAAATGAAATCTTTATTGAAAGTTTAGTCTGTGGAATTAAAAGCATTTGTTAAGCTACAGTTTATTAACTAATTAAAAACGATAGTTCTATCGGATATATTTATATCTACTAAATATTTTAATGTATAAAATGTTTAAGTTACTGTAGTCTGGCTTTCTTTAATCTGTTTTTTTCTTATATGATCAATATTTTTTACTTCTCGGTATAACTTTCTTGTCTATCGTCCATTATTATATTAAAGAGAAGTGGGCTTAACGAGTCACCCTGTCTGACTCCGCTTTGTACTGATATACACTGTCTTCGTTTTCCATTTATCTTTGCCTGTATTCGATTATGGAAGTAGATGTTTTTGATGGTTTTTATATTATTGATTGGTATGTTTATTTTATACCGTAGGTGTAAGACGTCTTCGACTTGGATGCGATCAAAAGCCTTTGTCAGGTTTATAAAACATAGACTCCAGGCTAATCTTAACAAAATACAAATTTGGCTGAGACTGTGGAAAATGGAAGTAAACGAGAGCAAGTCAATTCATATTACATTCACTAATAATAGGAAAAACACTTGTCCGCCAGTGTCTTTAAATAACCAAGAGTTATAACAAAAAGATCATGTCAAATACCTGGGTATGCATCTCTACAGAGGTTAATATGGAAGAAGCATATATTTATTAAAAAAAACAGCTTAAGTTAAGCTGGGCCTTAAGCTTAGCAAACTTTACTGGTTACTAGGTAAACAATCAGAACTATCACTATGTAACAAGGTATTAGAATGTGCTTTATGTAAAACGTATTGAGATTGAGATTAATTTAAAATAATAAAAAATGAAATATGTGTAAATGAAGATGTAATGCAGATTATTGCAATTCAAATAATAATCGGCAGATTTAATAACTTATTATCAATTCTACATGGGATTTACTTGCATTTTGTAAATGCGACCGATTTATAGACTGATGGATAGCGACGTCTGTGGCTGGTGCACCGCTCGGAACCGTAGGGTATGCTGGAGGCACACTTGATGCTGGTACGGATCTTAGCTGGTTCTGAGTTGTGTGCTCGACGACGAGTTGGTTTAGAGTACCGATACATACTGAAGAAATACGTATATATGAAAGTCAACTAGGGTGGTTCCCTTGTTCTTAGGACCTCCGCGCATAGCAATAAATTACGCTTAAAGTGTCATCTTAAACTTTCTACGCAAAGGGCGGGTACGTTTCTTAAGGAATCTAAAGTGTTCTGGGTTGATAAATAGTTTCCCAAAGACATGTTGTTTTCAGACAAGTGAATTCTCAGAAATATCTGAACTTGATAATAACGAAGCAGCCAATTTAAGTGTGAGAATTTAAAAGATGTGTAACTAAAGCCTTATTATAATAAGCTAATATATTATAATTAATTAAAGAGTTATAACTTAATAAGGTCATATTTTAAATATTAAAAATAAACTATTTAAATAAGTCTTGAACACTTTTCTAAACAGTGGATAAATCAGTTATAAAACCAGTATGGTGTTATGGGATCCAGCTATGGGGATCAACGTCCAGGTCCAATGTAAAAATCTTAGAGAGATCACAAATTGCTCCAAAAAATATGCTGTGAGACTCTTTACCATCTTAACTGAATGATATACAAACCATCTTAACAATCTTGTAGCGATCCTAATGAGGCCACGATCAAATCGAATATAGTCGGTTCGCTATATTTACGCGGGTTTCGGATTAAAAATTTAATTGTAAGTACCCAGTTTTAATTACCTGCTCTTTGGGGAAATATCAACTGGTCAAATGAATTGAAAAATAATCCATAACTTTTTTTAATTAAATAAAAATGGAAAATCTTTTATATAATTGACAGTATAATAAGGAGAATTACTTCATTAATGGAATCTAATGTGGCTAATATAAACCTAATAATAATTTTATATTACACTTCATACAGAAAATATGTATTTCTAATGAAAAATAAAAAAATTTAACTTGCCAACAAAAATGAAAATCAGTCATTATCATCAAAAATATCATAATCGTCATCATCATCACTGTCATCACCATTAATTGTTATTATGATTGGACTTATTTCGTTTATTTTATTTTCACGAGTCCACCAATCTTCTATTAGTTTCTCGCACTTGAATATACAGTTGCACCACACTTCTGGAGTTACAATTGAAAGTGCCTTTCGCCAAGTTTCCCGAACTGCGTCGTCGCTATAACCGTTAGGCCCAATATGGTTGTCATAATATTGTTTTGCTATTCCCCATATATATTCGATGGGATTAAACTGGTAATGATACGGTGGCAGACGTAAAACTTGATGACCGTAACTTTCAATAATCTGATCCACAACAAAGGTTTTTGGGTTTGCGTGGATATTTGCCAAGTTTAATAATTCTGATTTTAAAATATGTTGTGTAAATGGTATATGTTCCTTTGTCAACCTTTCTTTCATTTTATTAACATTTTAAGAATTCGTTGGACTTTTGTTTAATATTTCAGAATGGTAAGGTGCATTGTCTAAAATAATTACGCTGGGCTCACTTAAACCTGGGAGAAGTTTTTCATGTAACCATTTTACAAACATTTCTGTGTTCATATTATCGTGATAGTCACTTGATTTTGATTTAGATGAAAATATTAAATCAGCACCTTCTATAAAACCCGATTTCCCTCCTGCATGTAAAATTATGTGTCGCTTCCCTTCTCCATCAGTATGTTTGATAGACTGTACGTTATCATCTTGCCATATTTTCTTGGTTGCACCCCTAGAAAATATCCATGTTTCGTCTAAATATATAAAATTTGCCCTTTCTTCTTTTAATTTAGAATATTTTCTTAGAAAGTTAATTCTTTTATGCACAACAGAACTTCTTTGACAAAGGGCTTTTCTGTTATCCTCCTTTTGAAATTTGAAACCCAAATTATGTATTACTTGCCATAGACTTGTTCTGCCAATTTTGTCAAATTTTCTATCTTTTAATTCCTAGAGAATTGTATTTAAGGTCACATGTTCCTTGTTGGCTCGCATTCGATAAATGGTATCACGAATTAAAAATTTTTTTCCATCTGGAATATCTTTCGTTTTCAATGATAGGCGAGTTTTTCCGTGATCTTCTTTCGGCCGTTCATTATTGCGATTTTGTAATACTCCTCTTAGTTTGGTTTCACTAATTCCTAGAGCATCACATACGCGTTGTTGAACAGACATTACCGATTTTAAAGGACCGCCATTTTCTTTTTCATCCGGAAAATACTTATGTACACCACAAATTAGACTATCTACATCTAACACACGTCTAGGCATTTTTAAATATTTCCACCAAACATACCATGTCAACACTGGCAAAGAATCAATTCAACTGCAATATTGTAACAAATTTATACCTACCCTAATGTTATTTTAATGTATTTTAAAATATGACCATTAATGCAGTTTTTACCTAATTTTCTGGGAAGTCGTTTACTGCAACTGGTTATCAATGAGTCATTAGCATAATTTTGTTAATCCGAAACCCGCGTAAATATAGCGAACCGACTATACTAAAGCGACACACTCCCAGTAATCTTTCAACAAGATTTCTTAACTGAGTTATTTTTATACTTTTTGTGTAGATCCTAAATTTACAAATAATTTTTGTTAAAATTTATAGGGAAAATATAATGAAATAGGACATTAAGAGAGATTAAAATAGAGATGGATAGATATAGATTATATAAAAAAGAGGCTGAGTTTGGAAAGGCTTCCAATATAGATTTCTTTATTGAGAATTAGATATGTAGGTATGCTTTTTCGAAGCGGTTGATTTTTAATTTTTAACAAAATATTAGCATCTTAACATCGTAACATTACTTCGATAGCGCCAAATAAAAACCATTTTTTAATAACTTTTAAATAAACTGTCCAAAAATCTTTTCTGTAATTGAGGTGTATATCGGGTACACATACTCAATTTCACAAGCAGACGGAACCTAAATAGTATTTGGATGATCACTTTGTATGGAGAAACTGTGAAAGAGACGAACAAGGTCAAGTAACTGGGAGTAATACTCAATAAGCAGCTTTCTTGGATCGCTCATCTAGAACAATCATTCAATAAAGGCGTTCCCTTAGGGGATGTCGAAGGATATGTGTGAAATCATATGTGATGAACCAAAACATATGTACTGGCTATATATGACTGTAGTCAGACCTATGATTACGTATGGAGCACTAGTAGGGTGGTCTTAATCATCATCATCATCATCCAGCCCCGTTTTCACATCCATTGTTGGATATAGGCCTCCTCCAAACGTCTCCAGTTCTCTCTATCTCTAGCTGCTGCAATCCAGTTTGTTTCTATTCTCCTTAGGTCGTCGGTCCATCGGGTGGGTGGTCTGCCTCGACTTCGCTTGTCGGCTCTTGGTCTCCACTCCAATAATCTCTTCGTCCATCTTCCGTCTTCCATTCTAGCAACATGTCCAGCCCACCTCCACTTTTGTTTATTGATTCGCAGTATAATATCATCAACGCCAGTTCGTCGGCGTATCTCCTCATTTCTCACGCGATCTTTCAAGGTCAGACCCAGCATTGATCTCTCCATTCGCCTTTGTGTTACCCTCAGTTTTTCGGCAGTAGCTTTCGTTAAAGTTAGGGTCTCTGCTCCGTAGGTCAAGACTGGTAGGATGCATTGGTTAAATGCCTTCCTTTTCAGGTGAATTGGAGTATTTGTTTTAAAAATGTCTCTCATCCTTCCATATGCCGCCCATCCCAACGTGATTCGTCTATTTAGCTCGCAGGTTTGGTTGTCTCTGGTTATTCTGATTTCATGACCCAAGTATGTGTATTTATCGATTAATTCTACCTTGTTGTTATTGATCTGTATCTCTTCGCTGGGAACCATATTGGTCATCATTTTGGTTTTCTCGAAATTTATCTCCAGCCCAGTTTCTTGTAGTATGTAATTCAGTTCTTGGAGCATGTCTTTGATTTCTCCCAGATTATCTGACAGAAGCACGATATCGTCCGCAAAACGTAGATGGTTTAATCTTTCTCCATCGATGGATATTCCTTTCTGTTAATAAGACTAACATGGCAACAGAAAGGTGGTCTTAATACCAACAAAAAAACATTACAAAGAAGCTGAATAAACTTCAGTAACAAGCATGCTAACTAATAACAGAAGCGAGATAGACTACCCCAACCGACCTCCATAGAGGTCACACTTGACTACCCGTCATTACAGGATTAGATAGAGAAGGAGGCGAAGAAAAAAGTATACAGACAGGGGATAAGCTGCAAAGAAGCAAGATAGGAGAATACCGGGATCAAATCTAAAGAGGTTTTAAATATAATAAGGAAAATATCCAGAGTTTGAAATGAAACCAAATGCAACTAAACCTAAATATAATTTAGAGAAGCCGTTTACCGTCGTATTTTCAGCAAGGGATGAATATGAGTTAAATAAAATAAATCTTATAATAGCAGATTAATGCTGGTATGTTGACGTCATTAAACCAATGAAGGATTTCAAGCTGGAGTATACGAAGGAAAACCAAGGCTTAGCCTTAGTGAAAGCATAGGTAATCACTCCACTATCTTCTAAGCTAAAATGTATGCTACAGAGTAGTGCCTGTAGAATTTATTAAAAAAGATCTGCAAGGACAGATCTCTGAACATTATATCGGATAGCCAGGCGGCGTTAAAAGTACTGGAATGATCCCAAGGTAGTTTAGAACTGTCTGCAGAATCTAATTCGGATCGAAAAAAGTAGCAAAGTAAAATTACTCTGGGTGCTTGGTCACACTGGTATTGTAGCAAACAAAAAAGCAGACCTACTTGCCAGATGAAAAAAGCAAAAGGCAAAAATTCGTAGGCCGAGAAATTTTCGTTGTCATAGCAAGAAGCATAGCCAAAATAGTCCAGGACATGACAGTTTTATGCTGAGAATTCTTTTTATGTGCATGTATTTGCATGAAATTTTGAGAGTTGATAAAAATTAATCAAAGATTAAAACCTACCCTATGCCAATATGTGATTTTTTTCTGAGGTTGGTCACCACCCCAGACACTATTTTCGGAATTTTAAAATATTTAATTTTTTTAATAATTTTATTGGTTTTATTTATAACAATAAAAATGCCAGAATAAAAAAAAACAACTTTTTTACAGAGATTATCGTTTTTGTAATTTCTGTAGACTAAAAATTAAACAGTCAACAGTACGGACTAAACATTAATACCCACAAAACCAAACAAATGATTGTCAGCAAGGAGAATATAAATGGGGCTCATCTATACATTAATGGGACGCAGATAGAGCGAGTAAAACAGTATTGCTACCTGGGAACTATTATAAACGAACAGTGGAGCAATGTACAGGAAATAAAGTGCCGCATAGGAAAGGCAAGAACAGTCTTTAACAAAATGAGCGCCATCTTCAAAAGTCACAACATATCCCTGGATACAAAAATGAGACATTTGAGATGCTATGTTTTCTCTGTGTTGTTGTACGGGGCGGAGGCATGGACGCTTACAGACACCACTATTAAAAAACTTGAAGCATTTGAGATGTGGCTTTATAGAAGAATGCTGAGAATATCATGGACAGCAAGGATCACGAACAAGGAAGTTCTAGAAAAAATGAAGAAGGAACCAGAGATTGTGTTTACGATCAAACGCATAAAATTGCAATATCTGGGACACGTTATGAGAAATCAGCACCGTTACTCCCTGCTGCAGTCTATATTGCAAGGTAAAGTCAAAGGTAAGCGAGGACCCGGTAGAAGGAGAATATCATGGCTGCGGAATTTAAGAACATGGTTTAAGAAAACCTCAACGGAGCTGTTTCGAGCCGCAGCGAGCAAGGTCATGATTGCCAATATGATTTCCAACATCCGAAACGGATAGGAACCAGAAGAAGAAGAAGAAAAATTAAACGAGATATAATTGTTTAAAGGTTGTATTCGCATGCTTTTAGCACCATCTTCAAGCCCTTACAATGCAACTCTTTTGAAACGAATGGCTGGCATACAATTTAATATACACCACTTTGTAGTTTGGTTTGAAAACTAAAAAGTGATAGTGATAAATCCACAAGGAAACTAAATTCCTGTAGCTGACTGTATACCATGTATCACAAAAATTTTTTGTTAAAATCCTTTATAAAAGGTATATAAATTAAAAAACCCAAACGGGCTATGTCATGAAGAAAAAATGTTTTCGGAATCAATATTCCATCATCAGTGTCTAGGTGTACATGTTTTGAGCCACTAAATATCTAGGTAAAAACATAACATGGCAACGTAAGACTCCACATGAAGCTGCTGGTCCTGAGACGAAGGGTCTTCGAGGACTTGAGTTGCTATCATTAAGTCCTCGTAGACACTTCGTCTCAGGACCAGCAACTTCATGTGGAGTCTTACGTTGCCATGTTATCATATCCACTGGTAACTTTAACATCCTTATATATAAGACTAAATTATGTAAACTAAATTGTAACATATAATTTTTAACGGGTTTTTACCCAGATATTTAGTGGCTCAAAACATGTACACCTAGACACTGCTGATGATGGAATATGGATTCCGAAAACGTTTTGTCTTTATGACATAGTCCGTTTGGGTTTTTTAATTTATAGGCTTTTAACAAAAAATTTTTTTATAGTGATAAATATTAAATTTTTAAACCAGTTAAACTTTCAGAATATAATGTTAGTATATAAATGAAGTGAATTGTAATTGAACAAGGAATAGATTTAAGCTGGTTGGTTTTGGAGGGGGTGAGTTTTTTTTACTTTCTGCATCACAAAAAATATAAGTAGATTTATTTAAATTACCACTTACCTCAATTTTCATATAAAGCACTTTTACTAGGAGTCCTTTTTAAGGTTTTGTTAAGGTCTTTAAAAATTTTTTTATAGTTTTTTTATGAAAAACGTACAGTTTTCTCGTTATTCAACATCACATTTGGATTTTTGTATTCGATGAATAAAAGTCTACATTTGAACAGCCATAACTTTGTTAATATTAAGTAAAGTAATACAGTAAACTCCCTCTATAACGAGAACTGAAATGGCAGACTAATTACCTCGTTACAAGCCGATCTCGTTATATCAAACAAAAATAATACTGTGCATGCATATGAATATGTAGTTTTTTAAAACAATAACTTCCTATAGTGAAACCATTCCGAGCAATATAAGATGCTAAATATTGTTTGAATGGCGTTTTTGAAAAAAAGTTGTTTACTTTTATTATCAATGAAATACATTAAAACAAAAAAAGAGTTGTTTACTTTTATTGTCAATAATATACGTTAAAACAAAAAATCTGTATTCTGTAAATCTGTATAAAGCGTATTTTCAACGATAACATAAACTATTGCTTTTGCAATTGGAAGAAGTCTGTCATTTTTTACTGCTTTAAATTGTCCAGTATTCTATCATATTTTCTAAAGATGTGAAATAGTTGTATGCTTCTTCATTTATGTTTTGTTATTTGGATAAAGTTTCTTACAACATTTAAAGCACTTTCCACATCTTGTCTATTAGGACCTTCTTATTATTAGGTTCGAATGGTCAAGCCCCTACAACGACACTTGTAAATCATAAATTGTAACATAAAGTTTGTTGCGGGCGACAGTTAAAAAGGGTATTTATTTATAGCCACGATCGGGCCAAAAACGTAAAAAAATCACGTTTTTAGACCTTATTTTCTCTCGTTATAACCAAATTTGCCTCGCTATAAAGGGTTATAGTTCAATAGAAATCTCGGGACATCTAATGTACCTCGTTATAAGCGCAACTTCGTAATAACCGTGTTCGCTATAGAGGGAGTATACTGTAATAAAAAACGAATTTCTATGTTTCATTTTATATTCAAATAGTTTTTCGATAGAATTATAATGTTAAAATGGAGTTATTCTCGAAAAAACCGTTTAAAAACATGCTTTTTTGACGTGTAATTTAAAAACTTTTACTCACAAATCACTCAAAAAATATTGACTTTTCGTTAAAAACTCTAAAGAACGTTTTTTTTTTCTTAGAATTCACTATTCGAGCGATTACCATAATTTTTTTTTAATAACTTTTTTCAACCACTAGTTGAAGAGTAACCACCTCCAGTGAAAAGTACACATTCCCATGTAAAAGATTTTAATATCTGAACTAATTGTTAACTACAATCAAAATTTAAAGCAAATCGATACGTCTGAACCAGTGTCCAAAAGTATATTAACCTTTTTATTTTTAATATATCCATGTCTTCTTCTTCTTTCAGTGCCTATTCGTTCCGAATATTGGCAATCATTTTGGCTATAATTATTTTATTGACTGATGCTTTAAATAGATTCGTTGTTGTTGTGGAGAACCATTTCCTCAGGTTCTTCAACCATGATATTCTCCTTCTCCCAATTCCTCGCTTTCCGAATACTTTACCCTGTAGGATTACCTTCAGTAATCTGTATTTAGTGCTGTTTCTCATTATATATCCGAGATATTCCAACTTTCTCCTTTTAATGGTATACGTCACCTCTCTTTCTTTGCCCACTCTTCGTAATACGGTCTCGTTGGTTATCTTGTCTGTCCATGATATCCTTAGAATTCGCCTGTATAGCCACATCTCGAAGGCTTCAAGTTTTTTCTCCATTGCTTCAGTTAGTGTCCAGGATTCAACTCCATAATACAATATTGAGAAGATATAACATCGTAGGAGCCTAACTTTTATCTCCAGATTAAGATTGTGGCTTTTAAAGAGTTTGGCCATGTTATTGAATGCACTCCTAGCCTTCTCTATTCTACATTTTATTTCCTGTGAGTGATCCCATTGTTCATTTACTGTTGTTCCAAGATAGTTATACTGTTTTACTCGGTCCACTGGTGTATTATTGATAAGTAGTTGAGCGTCTCTAACTTTATTTTTGCTGATGATCATAAATTTAGTTTTTGTTATATTTACTTGAAGTCCAAATCTTTCACTTACTTCATTTACTTTGTTTATTAGTTGCTGTAAACTGTTCAAACTGTCTGCAAAAATAACGGTGTCGTCTGCATAACGGATGTTGTTTAGGCGTTCTCCATTTAGAAGTATTCCATGTTCGCATTTTTCCAAGGCTTCACTAAATATTTCCTCTGAATATAGATTAAATAATATCCATGTACCATAACCAAATTATTTCGCCGTATTCAATTGTTTTTCCCGCTAAAGTGATAAATTCCCAAGGTGAGTATATATTCCCGAATTCAATTTTATCCCTGGTTTTAGTGAGTGCCCTCCCGAAAAGACGGCCCTGCTCTATTGTTTTCTACTTCCACATTGTCTATTTCTTGGTGTCCTTGTTTATGTTCTCCTCCCCTCATTAAACGTAGGTTGTTTATTTCTCTGTTTTGTGTTCTTCCTTGTCCATTGTTGTTTCATTGTTGTATTCATTTCTTTTCTGCTCATATCTACTTTGATTATTATTATTTGGATATCTTGGTCCTCCATTATCTCTATATCCATTATATCGGTAAGGATTATCAGTACGAGTCGGTCTGTAGTTGAGTGTTCGGTTTGTTTGGTTGTTCCCATTGTTTTCCGTTTGCCTACCTTTCCTTCTTTCTTTTCTTCGGGCCTCTCTTACAGCTAAGAACTGGCATAAACTGTCCATGTCTCTATATCCTTGCAAGGTGACATAGTCTTCCATTGTATTGTCCAATAATTGTCTTGCTATTAATTCAACTAGCTGTTCTTTTCTACGAATAATTATAATTTAAATATTGCCCACTGACGTATACTTGCAATACATATCCCTCTTCGGATGATCCTAGTTTTTCATCATATTTTCCATTTTGTAGTTCACTATTGACGACCATCTGTTTTTCTTTTCGCCAATAATACCTCAAAAATTTCCCTTCAAAATCTTCCCAATCTTGTAACTCATTTTGCTTACTCTCGACTCATAATGCTGCGCCATCCTTAAAATGATTCCTTATTATATCCTTAGCCTCTTCAAAATCTTCGTATCCTTGTTTTTTATTTTTCAGCATCCTAATAACCGGAACTGGGTGTTGTTTCTTTATATCTTCGCCAAATTGGACCTTACTTTCTGCTCCACTGTGTATAATCACTTGTGTTATTTCTCCAGTATTATATTGTGTTTTTACTTCCAATAATTGCTTATCTAATTTTTCCAATCTATCGTCTATTTCCTCGTCTCTATCTTTTATACTCGTACCCGGGTACCCGGAGGATACCCGTCTCATCAAAATAGCAAGAGATAAGTCACCAATCGACAAAATAAGTATCGGCGACTACGCTAAGATGGAGTGACAACCTTCGATAGAGGTATTAATCCGCCAAAGAACAAGCAGAATTGCTTATAAAGTGGAAGAAGAAGAAAAAGAAGTAGAAGACGTTGCGTTGGTTGCCGTCTTTAGTATTTAGCTTTTTTATTATGTATTTTCTATTTCTATTTGGCGATGAAGAACGCTGTTCCACGTTCTGTAAGATCCCGGCTTAAGATGGAGTGGAAGGGTGGTTAACTGCCAATCATATTGAACCTAATAGACCAGTAAATTTGGTGACATAAAACGGGTTTTGTAGAATTCTTTTGCGTATTACAAATAAATTCAAATAAAATATCAACAATCTTGGTGTAGAAATTTACATATATTTGGATCGCGGATTTCTTGAAGTCATTTTAATTTGAAGCAATTCGAAACCTTCGTTATTTGCTACTTTTACTTATTAAGGTAAACCGCATACGAACATTATTTGTATCAGTAGGTTTTTCCAGTAACTCATATCGCATAAAATAAGTAAATTTGTAACATTAAAAAAATCAAAATTAATTGATTATTGATGATACGATTGTGGTTTGTAGTTTTACTAAACAAGCACTTTCTAATATTCCGCGTATAAAGATAAAGAAAAAGCTGATTCAGTAAAAGCGAAGTTTAAAATAAATCAGTTCTTTTTAATGATAACATTACAACAGCTAGCAACTTCTTAGAATATAGCTGAATTTAATATAACAAATTAAAAAAAGATTACTACAGTTTTCAGAAAAATAAATAAAATATTTTTGATTTTTAGATAGCAATTGGAACGACTGTTCAATATTCACGGATGACAGGATCAAACACTATAAATTATCACTAATAATTATGTATTATTTAAAGTTTTGCAGTTCAAATTTTGCATATACTCGTGATAGCGGCTACTTTCTAAAGCTCTGGAGAGATTAGGAAATGCCAAAGGGTTTTAATCTCGATAAAGGAAAAATCCTAGTCTGCATCTCTACGTGTTAAAAGTTGGGCAAGATCAATGTTGATGGCTAACGCAGATAGGGACCGAGTGATTGCCGGTATAAGCAATCTGCTTACCGACCAACGGCTTCGGGTGAATGAGTCGGTAGGTAGTAAGACAATCTTTTGTCCTGAAGCTGAGAAATCGACTCCAAAAGCGGAAGAACCAATAAATTGATCAACAGCAGAAGAATGCAGAAGGCAAGGGAAAACCACTGCATTAAAGGTTCAACAGGACATCCCAGGACAGTCATTCATCATGGTAAATACACAAAAAAGTCAAACCGTTACTGATCTTGGAATCCGAAAACCAAGTTTTCGAATAGTTTGTGCCGAGTTAGGCACAAACTAAGATCTAATAAAAAAGAAGACATTACAATAGTAATAGGTACTTTAATGCTAACGTCGGGAGAGGAAAAATTGACGAATATGTTGGGGAATTTGTACTAGGTGACAGAAACGAAAAAGGGGATAGACTGGGGGATTTTATCAAAATGAACATTTTGCAATAATGAACACAATGTTCCAACTACCCGACAGAAGATTATACACTTGGAGATCTCCTACAGACAACGAAGACCGTTAAGACAGAAAATTAGTCAAAAATAGATACAAAAACTTAATAAAGCAGTAAAAGCATACCTTGGAGCATATGTCAACTCAGACGATAACCCGCTGATAGCTAGAATGCACGTGAAAGATTGTTATATCTAAAAATAAACCAACGTTTGATTAAAGAGAATTAAAAAAAAATAGATCAAAAAGTAATCCAAAAAGTCAACTCAAATCTAACAGAAGTAGGAGAAGAAATCCTAACATCAGAAGATGTCAATGAAAAGTGGAGCAATATTCAGGAGGCATTACTAAAGGCTGCAGAAAAAATTTAAAGCCTGAAAAGACAAAACCAGAAACTCTAGCATTAATGTCATTAAGAGAAAAGAAAAGTCAAAGAGAGAAATGAGCCAAAATATCAAGAATTACAAAGTAGAATTAAAGTAGATATAAAAAAGGCCAAGGAAAAGTGGTTAACAGATCAATGCATAGAAATAGAAGAGTACGGCAGAAAATACGACGGCTTTAATATGCATAAAAAAATAAAAGAACTAACAAATACCAAAAATCAAGCACACTATGGAAGACTTAAACATGACAATAATAAACTCATTGCAGACATCAAAGATACTAAGATTTTGGCAAGAATACATAATTAAACTATTCGACGATGAAAGAATGATACAAGACATGATGCTCTTTAATGTAGTGGTTTCCCGTTGCCTTCTACATCCTTATGCCGTTGGCCACTAATAGGTTCATCAGCATTCGTTCATCCAAAAAATGTTTATAAACAAAAAAGTTATTGCAAATTAAACGCAAAAGTAAGAATGTTTTTCAATTGTTTATAATTATTAAAATAAACAATAAAAACATTTAAATCACATTTCATAATATGAGTTTAGATATTTTTTTAGTTAATTTTTTATACAGTTTGTCCAGTTGCAAAATATAGGCACAATCGGTCAAGTAGTTTTTGAACAATTATATTTGTTTATCCCATTTGAGAGAACAAAGGTCATTTTCAAATGGCTGTAAAGGTGATTTGGCAATACTTAGAGTGTTTTTTTTGTGTCTGATACTCTTTATAAGGTCTTAAATTTCCATGTTTTTTAATAGCTGTAATAATTTTTAATTGTTTACTTACAAATATGCAACTTATTATACCATTATATTGGCAATGTCCCTAACTTATGCCGCGCAGTATAATGTAAAGTGACGAAAAGAAGCAAATAAAGCCTTAGACTCATCCTTTTAAACATTACTTTAACCAAATATGTTTAACACGTATAGGAATCAAGATATAGATGGTTCAAATTATTCCCAGTTAATAAAAAAATATATTTTTTAACGAGAAAGAATCATAATATCTACAAAATCGTTGTTTACTTCTCTTCAAAGTGAAAGGCTTACACAAAATATTGCCAGTCATTGAATCGTTTGTACCAATCTAACATTTTGATAATGTCTCACTCTATAACATTTAAATGAGGTACAGCTCCTGACATGGCATTGAACTTTTATTGCTATGCACATTCAGAAGAAGACGAGGACTTTCGTTTTCCTAAAAGAGATATACTGGTCGTGAATCTATAATTTTTATATCAGAATGTTTCTAAACCGTTTTTAATGAATATTTTTAAGAAACCAGTGGGGAAAATTTGTTTTATTGTTTTGGGATCAGTGATTTGTTTGGGAGGCGAATGCAAATTTTAATTTGAACAATTAAAATGCATTTAATATTAAATTTACTATGCATGTTAACACAAAAATGTTTTCAAATTAGTAATAAAATGAATATTATCTTTAAATTGGATTAAGCCACAGTTGATTGTAATTAAAATTACATTCTTAACTATATTCTATCTTCTTGAGCTTGATAGCACAGCACCTCATTATAAATTCAAAAATGTGTCCAAAACACTAAAGGATTTTTTAAAAAATTAAAGCGCTTTTTCATTAAATTTGTCTTAACTTACTATCCTTCGTTGTATCCTCTCTGTATTGTGAGTTTCAGGTGGCTGATACACTAGATTACAATAGGATACAATAACAACATAATGGAGCTTTAACAGAAAATAAAAACGAAGGATTTGCCGATTCAGTGCCGGGGAATTGGGTATGTATGTTTGGAAAATAAAATATTGTTATAATTAAAATTGAATATAAACTGCTCCAAGAAATTAACGCACCATAAAAACAAGCGATTTATTGGTGTTTTAATTTTAATTGTACTTAACTTTGTATTGAATATACTATGTAAACTGCGCGTCATTAAAAAGAAGCCACCTAAAATTTTGGGTATTTTTTAATTTTTAAGAACCCTACAAGAAATTAATTGGCTTTAGATGTTTGTGTAATGTTTAAGAATATGTTTTAAAGCAGTATGCAACCATTTCTTAAACAACAAATGTCAAAAAAAAACTTCTCCCAAAATGAGGATTTTCATGGAAAATTTTACAAATTAACATTGTAAATTTTTTCTGTTTGCTTTATAAAAATTTGGGCTTTGAGCCGGCCCATTTATTTTTGGCACACCGAGGGTTTCCAGGTATTGCGTTATTATCCTGGCCGCGCGTTGTCTTGCATTAAAATAAAGTTGTCGCCCACAAAGACAGCAAAAGACATTGCATGCTCGTCTAGAATTTTGGTAATATATCGGTAAGCATTCAACGCTTCTCTACTAATAAACACGAGATTAGTACGGCCTTTGAATGAAATGCCTGACAAAACCTTACAGTGCCTCCTCCAAAAGTAGCACGTGATCGTTCCCCACGTTTTCTGTACGTTTTGATGCGACCGTCTGAGCCATCTTATATACTAAAAGGCTAAGCCCTTTTCTTGTGCGCAATACTCCTCCTAAACGGTGATAGATAGGAAAATAATTTTTTCGAATAATTAAACAGATTGTTGAGTAGATTCCCCCTAAGGTTTAAAATTTAAAAAATTCGAACCGGTTTAAAAATGGCGGCCATAAAATGAATTTTTCATATAGTAAAGTATAGGAATTCAATAGTATACACAATGCAACAACGCGTCAATTATCGAATGCTGGAATGCACCAACAAGTGTTTTCACTTAAGGAATAACGATAATGACCAATCAAAATTCGGTATCCTCCTGTCTCCGATTTTAATTTACGGGGTCTGTTTTACACTATCTGATGAGTTGGTATTTTTTTATTTTTATGTTTAGTTAGAAAGTATTCTGTTTCCAACAAGTGCAGCGTGTGTGAGGTGTTGTGATTGATATTTAGAGATTTAGACTACGTTTTAAGTTTAATACTTGAAGAATTAAATAATGAGGTAAGCATTACTTTGTTTTTAATTTATAAGTTAGAAATATATTTTAAATTTTGTTGGGAATAAGCCACTATTTTACTTTAAATTAGGTTTGTTTTAAATAAATAAATAAAAAATAAACTTATTATAAAGTAAAATTGTGGCGTATTCTCAAAAAAGTGGAACAGTAGGCGGTAGTGTAGACTAGCGCGGAACATCATACTGTTTTCTGTATTTTTTAAATTTAAATAAGATTTAAATATAAATTTAGTTAATTAGTTAGTTAGAGTTCTCAAACCGACTTCTTTTTCTTAAACGTGGCATTTTACAATCTAAAATATGCAAAAAAAAAGTTACTTCCGGTTTTACTTCCGTTTTTTATTTAAGAGGGGCGAAGTCTAACAATCATATTGTTTCCGTTTCCTAATGTAAATCTTCCTGAAAATCCTAAAAAACTACTGTATGGATTTTTAATTTAAAAAATTGGCGTCGATACAGTTTATTTTTAGGATTTTTGGAACATTTACACCAGGCGACGGAAACGATGGATTGTTAGACTCCGCCCCTCTTAAATATCAGCAAAACTTAAAATAGTAAAATACTATCCTGGACTCATCACTAAACAAAACATGTTTTCAATCTTTTATCGTCCAATGCTCGTGGTCTCTAGCAAACTTAAGTCGGCGTTGTCGATGTAATGCTTTTAACAAAAGTCCTGTTGCAGACAGAGAGCCCTTAAAAAAAATCCCTCACGATCTTCTCTGGTCGTTATGATACTTCCCGCGCCTGATCCTGGTCGTTGTTAGTGAGGTTCAGTCTACAAATGTTTGGTATGTTTTTTGGACCATACAACTACTGACTTCATGCTGTCTGGCTACTTCTCTTTTACTAATTCCATTATCAATCAAAGTAACAATTTGAATAGATCTATCAAATCTCTCAGCCATAGTTTTAAATTTAAAAATTACACAAGTTCAGTCTTTGAACCACTGTAAACTAATGAAAGATTTTTGAGAAACAGGATAGCCACATTTCAAGAAAACCAACGTAGAAACAACACGTGCATTCTCCTAAGTCGAACAACTGATATCAATTTTGCAAACTTATTACCCTTAAATAACCTGTCGGCACCCAAGGTGGTGCCTAAAAGTGTTTGTGCAGGGAGCTTTCTTTTGTGCGAGTTTATTTGCAATGGAATAAATTGCATAAACTTAAAATTATTTAAAAATTCTTATAAAATTCTAGGTGGCCTCTTTTTAATGACGCGCAGTGTATTTGGAATGTTTTTTTAGGATACTTGTTTTTTTTTGTTTCAACCGGTTTTTAAGGAACACAAAACAAAGGTGCTGTAAATTTGTTAATGCCTAGAAGAGGTTAGTGTCATTTTTAAGTCGTTGCGTAAACTATTGTTGTTTGTTTCTAACATTTTACCAACGTTTTAATCAAAATGCAAAGCGAATTGAGAAATTTGACTAATAAAGACTATAATCAAATAGTAATTTGGAACGAAGAAGGTTGGAGTTACAGACGTTTAGGGTAATGGTTCGGCGTACACTATATATCGGTCTCACGAATGATGGGAAGGTATAGAGAGACCGGTAGTCACTCTAAGTGTCCAGGACAAGGTCGACATCGTGTAGCAACGTTTTTGACGACTTCGCACCATAAGACAACGATTTGTAACTACCAGAAGCTTACTATCCCAACATTATGAACAACAATTTTTGCAAAAACTAGCAGAAATAGATTACAATTACAATATCCTAGTCAGTATTGATATCACCAGCCTATTCACCAACTGCTGTTGGTTTGAAAATAATAAAAGTTAAATAAGAGAGAAAAGATACGTTGGCAACAATAAACAAAATGAATGTATTAGCTATAATAAAGCTACTAATACTTTGCACCAGACTATACTTAGTTTTAACTAAATAATCTATTCTATAAGCAAAATGATCTCATCCTTATCTCCATTATTAGCAAATATATTTATAGAGAATATCGAACAAAATATTTTACAAAAACAAGACAACAAAACAACCCGTAGTATAGTAGGGATATGTAGATGACGTGTAATAGCAGTATAAGAATATCCTGGCTTAAGAAGTTGGGTTGCAGCAACAGATACTCTAGAAAAACGCAAAGTCATACTGAACAAAAGAAACAACAACAATACACCATGGTTCAGAAAAGAAATAAAAGAGAAATGTAAAAATAATACCCCAGAATCCCGAGACACCTATAGAAGAATATGAAATGAAACAGAGCAGTTGATAAGAAGAACAAAAAATGAACACTGTGAACAGTTTACAAAAAGAATGAAAAGCGACTTCCACGGTACACAAAGACAAATATTGGGATTCATAAGAAACCAACGGAAAGAAATGGCAGAATTAAAGGAATACAATAACATACCAGCAAACGAATGGGAAAGATACCTGACGGAACTGTCTAAAGCAAAGGGAAATTATAATTAACACAATAACGTACCTGAATTAAGACACGAAATAGAAATCAGTTTTCATTGAGTAGAAATAGCCATAAATTCACTTAAAAATAAAAAGTTACCAGGACCAGACGGAATAACCAACGAGCTTCTAAAACACGGAGGAGAAAGTATAACCCTAGAGATGACAAAACTTATAAAAAACTATTCCATGCGTCTGGTATATTGCACTGCAAGATACCAGACGCATGGAGAAACAATATAATGATACCAATGTTCAAGAAAGGAGATAAAGAAGACCCCAAAAATTATAGAGGTTTAAATCTGCTGAACACCGCACTTAATCTTACCACAAAAGTCCTAACCAACAAAATCAATAAACTAACAACTTTATCAAATGAACAACAAGGATTCAGATCCGAAAGATCCTGCGTGGACGCCGTATTTGTACTAAGACAAATCCCAAAAAAGGCCATCGAGTGCAACAAACCAGCATATCTATGTTTTATAGACCTGGCAAAGGCTTTCGATCGCATTTAAGTCGAAGACGTCTTACACCTACTGTATAAAAGAAACATACCAATCAATATTATACAAACCATCGAAAACATCTACTTCCATAATCGAATACAGGTAAAGGTAAATGGAAAACTAACACAGTGTATACCAGTACAAAGCGGAGTCAGGTAGGGTGACTCGTTAAGCCCACTTCTCTTTAATTTAATAATGGACGAAATAATACAAGCAGTACGTAAACGTCATGACTACAGAATGGGGAACAAAGAAATCCAAATATATTGATATGCAGATGACGCCGCATTAATCGCCGACACAGAAGACGAACTCGAAAGATTAACACTCATCTTTAATACAACAGCCAGGAAATACAATATGATAATATCAGCAGAAAAAAACCAAAGGTATGACTGTTGCGTTCTGCACATACGATGACCTCAATATAACAATTGGGGTCATCCTGAAGGGGGAGAGAAGATATTTTGTTCAATCTAGAACACGCTGGTTGCCCCCTTTTGGATTGGGTATGTATATTAAAATAAAAGAAATGAAAACAAGTGGACTGTATAAAACTCTATTTTAACACGAAGTAAAAGCAATCATAAATATACATAACCCAATATACCTACAATTATAAATAAAGAAGAATATAAACTTGAAAGAAGAAGAATATATGTAGTACAAACTTACACACAAAAAGAGAACCATAAACAAAACAAAACTGTCGATTGTATATATACCACGTTATAGATAGAAATAATATACAAAAAATAAAAAATATGAATATATATGTCATATAAAAACAAATTATTAAACTCAATGCAAAAGTATACTCATAATACACATTATGAGTTAATATTAGGTAATAAAATACACAACACTGTGATATATATACAAAAAGAATAGTGAAATTATTATAATATGAAAAATATACAAATCTACATAAAGGTAATGAAATGTTCTCGATCAAGTTCAATCGCGATCGCGGCACAACTGATAAAAAGTTCGAAGCAAATATGACATCTATATATCAAGTAAACGTACTTGATATATGCAGCAACATAGATTAATGGTGTATTGTTCCTTACCCAATGAGAAGATGGCACTCCGGCCACCGCAAAAAAATATGTCTTCACCGACGAATAACAGGAACCACAAAATTTCTAATTTCAACTTTTCTGCATCAAACCGACTTCCTCGGTCAAAGGACCGCTGGCAAGTGTCTTAAGGTACTCTTAACCCAAACGCACACACATGTGTGTGGTTTGAGAGATAAAACTCGACTCTAATTGTGTAGATGCATCGCTTATCTCAAATACACATCTGTTTCATTTTGCAGATTGCCTGTCTCGTAGCATGTAGTTTTTAACCCAGATGCACCCTTATACATGAAATCTTGATATACGGGGAGAATCAAAACTACCATAAAGTCTTAATATTTAATAAATGTTTATTAACAGTTGCGAAACTGCAACAATGACAACATCTAAATACCCACTACCATGTAAAATCGAAATTGATGGGAAGATCATAAAGCAGGAAGCAAGGTATATCTGGAAATAGATATAACTAGTTACGGAGATCTTGAAGAAGAAGTACGACAACAAAGCTTAAAAGCAAGTAAAGTGGCGGGATCTCTTAATGACACAATCTGGAAGAACAAACACCTAAGACAAGACATAAAAACAAGAATCTATAAAGCAGCAATTAGACCTATATTAACATCCACGGCGGAGACAAGACCTGACACATCTAAAACGAGACGACTACTAGAAACAACAGAGATGAAAATACTCCGACGAATATCAGGGAAATGTCTGTTGGATAGGGAGAAAAGCGAAAACATAGGAAGAGCATGCACTATAGAAGACGAAAACCGATAAATGGGTGAAAAAACGGAAACAGGAGTGGAACGAACACATTAGTAGAGTGGCAGAGGATAGGATAGTACGAATAGTATGAGATAAATCACCAAATGGACGAAAAAGTATTGGCAGACTTTAAAGCCTACATACACGAAGGAAGAAGAAGAAGAAGAAGAAGAAGTTGGGGGAATGGTTTGAAAGTAGTAGTGCAGAATTATTTAGGGCAGTCGACAGGGTCCGCACAGCCATGATGATTTCGATCCTTCGATAGAAGATGAAACTTAAAGAGGAAGAAGAAGCAGTATCTATACATTTTCGATATGTCGTAAAATCGACGTATTTCGGGAAAATTAGAGGAAAACGTCGCAGAACCAAAAAAAAAGTGGCAGAGAAAAACCGTATACTCGGCCTAATAAAGCGATACTCAAAGTTTGGAGAAAGTATCTATCATAAACTTGTTTGCCAACGGGCACTCTATTGTATTGTAGAAGTACCAGCGATAAATATTTTAAGGGCTGCTACTTAAAAAAAACTAAAATAAAAATTAATTTTAGGCAAAATCGTAACCACCTTATTACAGTTTAATGTACGGACTTGATTTTCTTGACATTTAATCTTTTTTATCCTAACCTTCTGCTTTCATAAATGTTGACATATATCTATATACCGGATATTATGGATCTCTTCATAAACCAGAATGCCTTCACCTATAATAGTCTAATCCTTTAATGCTAAAACCATTCATTAAAACAAAATTAAATATATTTATGCGTTTACAGTTGTTTCTCACAGCTCCTTAACAAGAATCAGGAGAACTGTGTGTCCTTGAGCACTGATTAAAATTTAAAATAAACTGTTATATGACGACCAAATTGATTTTAATAAAACGTCATTAGCATATTTTAGTCGAAAATCTGTGGCGAAAAAAACATTTTTCATATTAATCTTTATTTATCTTCCAAAAATATCTTTTGGTTTTTTAATACCTTCTTTACATATGAGGAGTCTATTGCTTTTTTGGTTGGTGCCATTTTATTGATTAGCTGTTTAATAATGATTTTTTTATTATTTTCCGACTAGTGTTTAGAAGAAACTTAACCTTCCGCCGGTAACGTGAATTCTTGTAACGTAGTTGGTAACGTCGATCTACGACACCGACTTTTTTAATAATGAATATCTTAGATTGTGATTTTCAGTTATATTTTGATTTGACTAAATATTTAATATAACTATATTTAAACAACAATATATTAAGAAATGATCAATATTTATTTATTTTCGAAAAAAAAATGCACATTAAAAAAAATTGGCTTCTTTTAGGTGCTAACATCATTGACAAACGATTTACAAAAACTTGTCAAGGTTTTGAATACAAAATATCAACAAACATAAATACAAGGGTTAAAATGTAACAAAAAAAAATAAAATAACAGATGTCCAACATAAACTGAAACTATTGTCCGTTTGCTTCCTCATTTGTTCAAGACGTTCAAGTCCGACAACGAGACTGCCGCGTTCAGTGAATATAGCCTTAGAGGCCACCAACGCGAGTCGCGCGGTCTTTGACTATATGACAATATACAGATTGAACGAATTTAAAACGGAACATACAATTTAATATATGCCTGTTTGAACTGCATTTGAAATAGTGGACCAATATAAAACTTGGACAAAAATAAATCCATACCCAGTGATAGACATTGTATAAAATATCGTTCAACTATCTGTCTTCTTTAAAGGAAAGAGGAGCTTGCCTAATAGTCGGAGAGATAGAGCCGAAATTTTGGAATGATCAGTAATATGACATTTCTCTATTGGAATATATTCATTGTAACTGGGTTAAGACTTTGCCTTACAGGCGGACGCCCCTCGTGGTACAGGGGGTGGCTATACAGGGATGAAGTTGTAATTTTTTCGGAAAAATTAACGATCGATAATATGGCTGAAAATTTACCCAGAGTAAGATCTTGGTATAACTAGAGGAAATCCCAAAGGGCGGACGCGAGAGTGGATACATAAGGGGTGGCGGACAGGGGTGAAATTGCAATTTTTTGGGAAAAAATTAACGATAAGTAAATGTCCGCCATTTTCATGACTCATCATTTAGCCCCTAAAAACTCTAAATCCAAAAGAGCGGACAGCTGGGTTGGTACAGAGAGCCATAAAACGGAGTCAAATGTACCACTTGCCTGCGCATTTTAGGTCTCGGTAACAATTTTCAAACTGATTTTATTATGATATTTTTATACCGATTGATTTGAAAATTTGTATGCTCACTTCTGTTACTATTCTGAAAAGCGTCAAGTAGAGTTTTCCTCAAAATTTTCCAAAAAAATTTCCGTAAATGAAAATTTTCGGAATTTTTTGAGGTAAAATCTAATTTGTAGAATCCTTTCGATTTTCTGTCAGTTATACCATGATTTTTTTCCAAAAATTTTCAAACGATTTTTCCGATAAGAAAAAAAAATTAGAAAAACTTTAAAAATTTCGTCATTTTTCTCACTCTCATTGATGTCATCACATTCATCATCTTCGTCACTTTCACTTTCAATAATATCACATTCATTATCTGCTTCATTTTCAATCACTACTTCTAGAACTGATTCTGGCATCTGAGGTCCACTAAACCATTTGAATTTATATGTTTCATCTTCAAACTCCAAACCATGTTCTTCAACAATCAATTCTGTTGGTACTTTTTTATGAGCAACATCAACAAATATTTGAAATATAAAGGGCTCGCAGTAGATGTTGGTGTAATTCATCTTGACATGGTGGTAAGCTTGAAGCATCGAAATTTTTTAGTTTTTTTTTAAAAAGGCTCGTTAACATCATGCAACTTATACTGCCGGTTAAATAGTGAAAATCTGACATCGTTTACTTTTATTTTTGGAATTGTTCTCGTCAGTCCTGTTCCATATAAGTGACATATGAAAGTTTCTAAGGTTTCAAAAACTTCATTACAATCGAAGTCAGTTTCACCAAGTTGGATAAAAGCATCTTGATACTTATTACATTTAGCGCATGCGTCTAGAATTACTGATCTAAATGGAACGCGCATCATTATTATTTTAATATTTTAAAATAATAATGATGCAAAATTAATGTCCAAACAGAATTTGTAAAATTATAATTAACTAATGAAAAAAATTCAATCAATTTAAAAGTTAAAAAAAATATTGAAAATATCTACAAAGTAAATTTCAAAACTTAAAAAATTGATAATTCCACTATTAAATTGATTTTTATTAATAATTATTTGTAAAATGTTAAAAGAATTCTACAAATTGAATCTTACCTATTGATAAATAGAAATAATATATTTTGTATTTGATTATTAATGTAATATTAAATCAAATTTTTCTTATATCTGAACAACCATTATTTATGCAATATAAATTTAAAAACCTTTTTATTGTAATAAAAAATAAGTAAAATTACTATTTGTTATACTAAAAATATTTAATAGTTAACATTATAAAATTACTTTAATTTAATAAAATATCAAATATCAAACATTTATTCAATTAAAAATTAATTCGTAAAATATTTATATTTTAGAAAAAAATGTGATTTGTAAAGTAAATATGACTTTATTTTGAAAAAAAAACATACAGAAAATCGAAAGTTATAAACATAGTAAAACATACATTTACGGAAATTTTTTTGGAAAATTTTGATGAAAACTCTACTTGACGCTTCTCAGAATAGTAACAGAAGTGAGCATACAAATTTTCAAATCAATCGATATAAAAATATCATAATAAAATCAGTTTGAAAATTGTTACCGAGACCTAAAATGCGCAGGCAAGTAGTACATTTGACCCCGTTTTATGGCTCTCTGTACCAACCCAGCTGTCCGCCCTTTTGGATTTAAAGTTTTTAGGGGCTAAATAATGAGCCATGAAAATGGCGGACATATTACTTATCGTTAATTTTTCCCCAAAAAATTGCAATTTCACCCCTGTCCGCCACACCTTATGTATCTACTCTCGCGTCCGCCCTTAGGGATTTCTTCTAGTTATACCAAGATCTTACTCTGGTCAAATTTTCAGCCATATTATCGATCGTTAATTTTTCCGAAAAAAATGACAACTTCATCCCTGTATAGCCACCCCCTGTACCACGGGGGGCGTCCGCCTGTAAGGCAAAGTCTTAACCCAGTTACAATGAATATATTCCAATAGAGAAATGTCATATTACTGATCAGTTCAAAATTTCGGCTCTATCTCTTGGACTATAAGGAAGCGATAAGTGGTTTGACAGCATAATAACTGCTTGTTTAGTCTAGTTTTTTCAGTGATTCTAGGCAACCTATTTGGGTGGAGTTTTGACTTGTTCTTGAATGAGTTCCGAATCCAGCAGCCCGCTGAAGTATTGGATTTTTATAATATAATTATTTGACAACCTTTTGTTGGCCAACCACCTAGAGCGGAGTTGAGCCGAAATACATTGATTTCGTATGTTCCGTTTTAAATTCGTTCAATCTGTATAAGCGTTATCTCAGCGGATTGTTCACGAATTACAACAAATAGGTATCTGCTGGCCGCTTGGAAACACTGTCATGTACTGGAGTTTGTGTTTGGTTTTCGAATTTTGATGTTAAACTTTATTCTGAGTATATGACAAATGTATGAATGTTATCTCGACCGATCTTTCACAAATTATAACAAATATCTTCTGTCTCATTGATAAATTGGATGATAAAATATGAAATCCTCAATTTTATTGCTTACTTTTCAAATATATAACCTAGACGTGCTCGAAAACGACAAAATTAGCTGTAATAAAAGGTTAAAAGCAATAAAAGGAAAAGCATCGGTAAGCTTTGAAAGAATCACGAGATGTATTTAGATTATATTGCATTTTCAATAATTTGTTGCATTATTATAATCCAATCCCATCGGTTTATTTTGCTATGCATTCAGTAATATTTTCTACGCCTTCGGTGTTGGATGACTTTTGGTTTTACTGTAAGCCATTGTACGTGTTTTGCTAAATACTTTAATTTTAAATTATTTTTAAAATAAGTGATGAATATTGCCAACTTTTGACTTCTAAACGAGGTAGGTGGAGACTTCTCAGCCAATCTCAGATTATGAATTATTACACATATTAGAAGATTCACTTGACGACAGTGATGCAAGAGATGCAGATTTATATTGTAATGAAGATGACCGGACAGACGTTTCTAATTTACAAGAAGAATCTGAAAATGATGATGGAGATGATGAGTCTCAAAATAGTATTGAATAGACGTTTTCATGAAGAAATTGAAAATTATGTAATTAGTTTGTTTTCTTGATGTTGTTGTCATTTAATAATTACTTATGTTAGTTATCTAGGTTCATAATTATATTTTTTTTTCAATCAGATTATTATTTTTTTTTTAAGTTGAACCGACACATTTTCTGCCCTGTGGCCACCAACGCGACTCACGCGGTGAGTTTTTTTTTGTGGCCAATTTAATTTTTTTGTACCCATATTTATTATAAATGACTTGTTAAAGTGTACCTTAAAAATTAATTAGTTTACACGAATACATCTCAGTGGCCCACTGTTTTCCCTTAAAAAAAGGGACAAAGCTGAACGTGTTTTAAAAACCTTTGAATTATTTTGGTATTCGCTTTATGTTCAGCTATTTTCGCATCAAATTTGAATTTTAATCATTTAATCATAGTGTTTAAATTGCCAAAAAATAATTATTTAGAAAAGCATTTATTACTTTCGTTATTTTTTTGTTATATATATATATATATATATATATATATATATATATATATATATATATATTGAAAAAGTTGTATTTTATTAATTTTATTTTTATTTATAATAAATGTTGTAATTTTTAAAATCTGTGGTTCGTTGTTTAATTTAATATATACCTCAGCTAGCTCAATTATGTGTTCTAAGCAATCTGTCACTGTGTGACGTCGACTCTGTAGTCTCCTGGTAGAGTTCAAAAAGAAATTAAACCAAAATTTACTTTAGACCTTTGATAAATTAACCCAAATGAAGCACGTTATTTATTAATATTGAACAAATTTAATATAAACAATAAAATTCGTCTGCAACTTGGGTTGCCTTTAAAAATTTACAAAAATAGGAATCGTATAAATCTTAATGTGGTTTAGAGTCGTGACAATAAAAATTTATTACAAAATGTGGAGACTCTATACAAGTACCTAAAAACTAAATAAATATTGCAACTTTATAAAGTGTTTAAATGAACTATAAAGAAAAGAAAATGAACACTTTATTCCGCTGACTTTTAACTTGCATTCAAATATAATCAAAATTTCAAATGATCCCCAAAATTATTATCCAACCTTACTTTAAAACAGTTCTGATTTATTTAAAGAAAACTAACTACTCGCAAAATAATTGGTGAAACTGGAATATCAATCCTCTCTTCGGAAGTTAAGGTACGTACTATTCTATTTTTAATTTAATGATCATTAATATTTTCAATTTTTTTTTAAGGCCTATCGCAATTATGTTAATTCATGAATTTTAATTTTCTCAATTTAAATAACATTTCTGTACTCCAATAATAATTTATAAGTTAAATTGTTTCTCTTACTCTCTGGAACAAATTCTGGATATCTCTGCTGTGGAAACTGTGGAAAAACTAAAATTCTCTTTAGACGAGTTAAAAAAACACTCCCGACCTATTCCACAATTTCAGGACTCCCTTTTCAAAATTTCTTGTCGGCCTCCCCCAAAATCCATTATTCGTTGCTAACAGCAACCAACGTTCTTTTTTCTTTTCGTCTTCTATTTTTTTTTTAAACCATAAAAGTGTCCTGTTCTGACACATTTGTCAATCCACATTAATTTCTCATAATCACTTTAATCACATCTAATTTGGGAATTTATAAAAAAAAATGTTCAGATATAAAACTTATTCTATTACAATGCTAATACAATTTATTCTTTTCATCTCCACATCATTGTAATTTCTTATTTAACAAAACCCCTATTAATTTAGCTCCCATAGACTTGCTTGACAGTTTATTTTCTGACGTTTTCAAAATTTCTATGTTTAAATATTTTTTAAGAATTCTTCTTTTTTTGTTCTTTTTAAGGTTTAGACGATTCACCTATACACTAGGCAACTATACTATTCAGAAATTATTAACACTATACCAGGTAAGTCAAAATTAATTTATTTAACAACTTACTAATCTTTTTCTCTCTTTTATTTCAGAGTCGAACCCACATTGTGATGGCTTCATGAAATTCATGAACAACAAACTCATATAAAAATCCATTTAAGTTGTATCCTTTTTAACATATTGAAATCATTTCAATATATATATATATATATATATATATATATATATATATATATATTATATATATATAAATAATATAGAAATAAAATTGTTTTAGGTTGGAATATGTTTATCATTTTCGACAGAAGAAAGGTATATGTTCTATAATTTTCTGCAATAAGAAATGATTGCTCATAAAAGCAATGCTTGGTAAACAACTGTTTTATATTATATGTTTTATAATTTTCTGCAATAAGAAATGATTGCTCATAAAAGCAATGCTTGGTAAACAACTGTTTTATATTAATAACCAAAAATATCTGAAATCATCAAGATAAAGATAATATTAGTACATTTATAAGCCCTAAAGTCGTTTTATTACAAGATCTTATATCATAAAATGTTTATATTCAACAGGGGTACAACTATTATTTTTTTTTAAACTACTATTTTGTGGAATATTGTACAGTCCCAGGTTTGAAATGAAAGATAAAAGCTATATATGCAATAAAACCAATTTCAGATTTTAAAGGACGTCAATAGTATCAAACATTTTGTTACAAAAAATGTTTAAAAAGCTCTACTGGAAAATTACGTTTTTTGAGTTGTAACCCTCTTCTTCGGCATGGTCGATATAATAAGAAAATAGTGCATAACTAATTTTAAGAAAATTTAGTATCTTATTTTTGACATAAAACAAAATTCTTGAAATAATACGATTAACTCAATACCGAATTGATATTTTGAGTCGAAATCTGAGTTGCAGTTTTATGGTCACAGAAAATATGATCCATAAATGATAAAATACTGAAAAACTAGAACACTTTTCTTATTCAAGAATGTTATAAAAAACTCTTCGGAATTGTTAATAAGTATGTGTAATTCTTTGATATTGTAGCGGTATTGTCGATATAAAAGATACTCTCCATATATCCCATTTGAAAGTACATCAATAAAGTACGTCCTCGCGTTCCTACGCTGTATTAAAACTAATGTGTGTTAAAAACAAAACTGTACTCGATTGTATAGATTATACAATTGGATTATCGAGCTTTTAATGATATAGAAGCAACAAATAAGTTTTTTTATTAAAATAATAGCATCCGTGCTATAAAATATTTATTATTACAATAGATCGATAATTGCAAAACGATTTTAAAGGTTAAATGTTTCGGTCACGACATTGTCTTGTTTAAAAAAATACTATAAATTTATAAAATTAACAAGAAAGCATTTCTGGGAAATTATTATTTGTGATTCTTGTCAAGGCTTAACACAAGAACGATATATTAACCGAATAAACGATCAATCAATGACTAAGTGCGTTCTAAACAAACCGTTTATATGTTTAGGAATAAAAACTGAAACGTGTAAAAACACGTATATGCACATTGCCTTTTATACCATTTTGTTTTTTCTTGTTCATTTTTTAAACATCAAGGAAACAATTTTTATTTAATAAAAACATGCCGTGTATTATAGACAGAGATATAATTTATTCTTTTTATGTATGTCCAAAGTTATATTAAAATGATGTAAACATTTTTTTACACAATCATAATTCAAGTAATAATTCTTATAAGATTCATGTCTATACAGGATCTATCACAAAAGTATCGTAAGTTCGTTTATCATTTCCCGTTAAAACTTTCCAGCCTTCCCTATAGTCCAGCAAACAAAAAATTAAATGAGTCATGAGTGAGATCACTTACGTTTATCGTATCCAGCTGTAACCAGCTGTAAATAACACTGAAAATACTACGGAAATCGACCTCATCCAAAACATGTCTAAAGATAATCCAAACAATTCGTCTTTTTCTTCCAAAACAACAGCACCAGCTGTAAATAACACTGAAAATACTACGACACCAGAAACAAAAATAACCTTAAATAATGCAGTCAATTCTAAACAGATAAAAAGACATAACATATCATCTCCTGAAATTAACGAAGACAACCCAAAAACCGACTTATTCGTTTTTAATACCCCTAAACAATATAAACCAAAAAAGAAACCCAAAACCTCTTCCAAAACCCCCCGCGAAGATGTCATTCACTCGCTAGAATCCTTCAAAGACAAAATCGAAAATAGATCATCTCCATTTATACTAAATTTCAATGAAATATGTGATTTTATGGAAAATGTTTTAAACTCTCATAACCCTGAATTAACTTCTAAAGATTACTCCAATGAACCAGAGGAACTAATTCAGATCCTTAATTTTATTTATTTTTACACACAAAATTCTAGGTTGAGAAATAATATCACCCGACTAGAGAAAAAAATAAATCCTAACCCTTCTTCAGCTGACGAAACTGACGAATCATCACTAGTTGGGGGATAATCAAGGGATGATTCTCATTAATCACTTGTACTCCGAAGTGATATCTCATTATCCTAATTATCTCCAAATTTTCAGTGATGCCTCTAGCTCATGACGGGCACGCTGCTGCATACTACTGTAAATACACTACTCACACTATATTCATACCTACAAACTGCTGCATCCTCATAGGCGAGACCACAGCCATTTTGGAAGCCTTAATTTTCTTTTTAGTGAGAATAAATGTATATAAATAAATATACCCTACAAATCCAATATTTCAGGCTATAAAAAATGAGATAAATATAATTCAATCAACTCGAAAAGAAGTAGCATTTATCTGGGTACCGTCGCATTTAGGAATAGCTGGAAATGGACAACCTAGCAAACAAAAGTCAAATAAACTCACAATACACAACCAAATCAAGAAATTACCCATACTCCGATCTCCAAAACCTAATTAAAGACCACTGTATGAACATATGGTAAGACTACTGGAAAGTTTCAGGAACCAGACTATATAAGATTTATCCACTTGTGAAGACCATCTCGAATAATCCATCCAATAGAAGGGACCAAGTAATAACAAACCGACTAAGAATTGGACACACTGCACTGATCCATCAATTTTTAATCAACAAAGAATCTTCTCCAACCTGCAGAAACTGTTCTCTCCCATTGACGGTGAATCATATTCTGATTGACTGCCAGTACCACGAAGAAACAAGAAGAAAATATAGAATCTTATATGACATCAAAACCACTTTAACCATAAACACTGACCATGTAATAAATTATTTCAAAGATTTACGTTTATATACATCTATTTAATGTAAATAAAATGAACTCTTGTGTACGATACTCCACTAATAACCCTGCGTGGTTGATGTGGATTATATGTTTTTTCTAAATAAAAAAAAATTAAAATGGAAGAAGCTATCTATCATATTAATTGTGAATCCATCTGCTGCTCTTCAGGTGCCTTAATGTATATCTTTTCAAGCGAAGTTAAAATTATACAATCGATTCCAAAGAACCTACTACGAAAAAAAGAAGACATTTTTAAAATCAGAGTATCAAAAATATTTAAAATTCGTAGTTTATCATTTGTTTGATACCATGCAAGCTAACCATTTACTTTGGATTTCAGTTCTTCCTTTAGCGGAATTTTCAGTTTTTTATTGACGCTTGTAAAATTAAAATATTTGCTTCGTTTCGTTGTTGCAGCACCCGTTGATTTAGCTGCTGATTCAGCTGTTGACTTATCTGTTACGTCTTTATTTTATTGTGTATAAACACATTTCGACTTTAATGTCAGGTCATTGACTAATTTCAGTATTACATAGAACATTGATATTTTGACACATAAGGGAACTGAATCCTTGTCAGAAATAAATATCGAATCTTGATAATAGCCTTTCGTTTTGTTTACATCTGAAAACGTAAGATCAATTGCCTTGAGTATTGTGTTTGTAATAATATGATTCGTGTAATGCATGACTGGATTTATAAGATTTTCCAAATAAACACGTTTTGGCCTATTTTTAGAAGTCATCATGTACATACAGACCATACAACTGCAGTTGCTAGTACGCTTTCTATTGATAGACTAAATAATTAAAATTCCTTACAAGTAAATTATGAACTATCTAGTTCTATGCTTCTGATTAGATTGACTTTTTTTGGGTTCGTCTTATTTTGTTATAACTGTAAATTACGACGTATCAGCAACAAATTTGCATTAACCTTTAGTTAAACAGGACAAAAATATATGAAAACTATTGACGGTTGCAGAAGTCCTTTAAAAATGAATTCATGAGCTAAAAATAGAAAAAAGATGACAGCAAGTCATCGCTTTTATTTCACTCGTTTAGAAGTCGCTCTGGTAAATTAAAAATGATCGTTGATGCCGAAAATATGCTTTAATGTATTATAAGGAAGTTTTTTTTTTATTTAAAACACTTATACCACATCAACCACGCAGGGTTATTAGTGGGATGACAAACACAATAGTTTTAATACGATTATGTACATTAAATAGTATTATACAATTTTATATCTTTTAAATAACTTAATACATTTAAAATTTTATCTGTCAAGATGGATTTGAGGTCGTCTGGAATTCCATGCATTCTTCTTTGATTTTGGAAACATGGGCAGTCAAGTAGGAAGTGTTTCACTGTCAATGAAGTGGAGCAGTTATTGCAAATTGGCGGTGGATCTTTAGTGATTAAAAATTTGTGTGTGTCAGCAGTATGACCAATTCTTAAACGGTTTATAATTACTTGATCTCGTCTACTTGTGAGGTTATTCAAAGAGCTGTTCACCTTTGGGCATATTGGGTTTAATTTGGTTACTGAATTTTCCCAGTAATTTTGCCAAATGTTACTGCAATGATCTTTAATCAGATGTTTCATGTCACAATAAGGATATTTTGTCATTTTTGTAGTATCTTCTAAGTTGATACGGCTTGTAGTTGCTAGTTGATCTGCTTTTTCATTTCCCCAGATTCCAGTATGCGATGGTACCCAAATGAAAGCTATGTCTATAAGGAAGTTGTGGTTTTACAACTTCTCAGCTTTTTTGATGTGAGTGTAGATACAATTAGTATCTACATAATAGGATAAACCTGAGAATGTTCTAATTGAGACATAGGTTCCTGGATACAAATATAGTAGCTCTTATCTGTAATTTACTAATGACTTAAATACTATTGGTTTACAAAGCTATTCAAAGGTACGAAAGATTTATTAATTAGAGAGAGAGAGAGAGAGAGAGAGAGAAGTACAAATAACATTCGTACAAATGACGTAAAAACAAAATTTCTAGAACTAGTCTTTTGAATGTCTATGTGCAATATTGTCCATCCACTTTACTATCACGAAGATCCTAAATGTAGAGATACGGAGATGAAGCAACCATGTGTGTCTAATAATGCTAGCAAGAGCACTACGCGAAAACTGATTAGTATTATACCAAAAGCGGGACAAATCTTTGACAGATTCGGAAAGTACTGTATAAATGTGCGTGGAGTAAATCATTGACGGATTATTTGAGTGCTTCTGCAAAACGAGATGTTGTTCCGTGTCACAGAGTGTGTTACACAGAGGGTAATATAATGAAATAGAACGAAAGGTAAATTTAATAAGTGAAGTTAAGTAACTTGGAATAATATTGACTTATGACTTACTTGGAATCAGCAGATAGACGACAGACCAAATAATCAAGAGAGCGATGACAACTTTAATGGTAAATGGTAGCCAGACGCACTCATGGAAAAATGTAGGGTACCAAACCAGATATTATATATTATATTAGGTATATAACATGGTGCTAAAAACAAAAATAACATTTGTCAATTTGTGACCCTTATTGCGGTTGGTGGTTAAGCGGACTTTACATTTACGAGTACTCGGATCCGAGTAGCTAGAATTTGAGTTACGAGTAGAACTGCGATAGTTTACATTAAATCCTTCGTATATCCTGGACCGAACATGTCACCAACACAGAGGTAATCCAAAGAATCGGAAAGGAGAAAGAAATCGTGAATACAATTAAACAAAGAAAGCTTGAATATCTAGGCCACATATTGAGACACGATAAGTACCGTCTACTGCAATTGATTGTCCAGGGAAAAATAGACAGTAAGCGAGGGCCAGGCAGGAGAAGACACTCGTGGCTACAAAATCTAAGGAAGTGGTTCGGGCTCACATCGGTCGAACTATTCAGAAGCGCCGCAAATAAGATCAGAATTGCCATGTTAATAGCCAACGTTCGCAACGGACAGGGCACTTGAAGAAGAAGAAGATCAGAGTAGTTTCAAAGAGAATTTAAAAATGGCGCCCTCAAGAAAGAAACGAGCTGCTGTTGCATTAGTGTTATTAAACATTTTAAAGGAGAAAAATAAAGATAAAAAAAATTAAGAAAAAGAGAAGCATTTGGGTGAAACAACATTTACAAGAGCGTCATATATTTGGGATTGAAGAAGGTTGTTCACAACTTTACTAACGCAAGATGGAAAGGAGTTAAAAAATTTTATGGGTATGGAATACGACGTATTTATGATGTTACATCAGAAGGTAAGTTTTAGCACTAAAATAGGTAAGTATTTATGTTTAAAATTATTTTAATTTAAGGTTCGTCCATACATCGAAAAACAAAATACTGGCTTACGACGTAGTGTAAGTTCTGAGTTAAAACTTACAGTATCTTTGAGATTTCTTGCCACTAGGGATAGCTAGGAGTCATTAGAATAATTAACAAAAGTGTCATCTTCGACAATAAGTTTATTTGTCCCTCAAGTATGTGAAGTTGCATATTCTGTTTTGCAGCCAGAATATATGAAGGTAGGTAAAAAATAAAAATTTAAAGAGAGAGAAAGTAAAGTATTTTTTGTAAGTGTATAAAGTTTTATATAATCAACCCCTTCTTCTCCACTGTGCATGTACCCAGAGCCTCGATTGGGATCCCCTAGTCTTTACTTGATTACTAAATGTTAACCGAATCGGTTATCTAGGCACGGAGAAAATATATGTGAAATATAAAAACCTTTATCCCATAACCATAACTGATATCCTGGGTGTTAATCTAAAACAGCGATTAAGTTCATATAGGAACATTAGTCAACGCTGTGGCTTGAAAACTTTAAATTTCGAATAGTTGAGACACAGTTGCAAAGAAGTTGCTGAAATCTATTATGAAGACGTACACGAGAAGTTAAGAATGGAATGTCTGCATTTGACAGAATACTTCGAAGGCACTAACAGTATTCTGGAAATATATCATTTTTTAAAAGGGAAAAAAAAGTGAAGACACCTTTCCTGGTGCTATTCTACCTGCAGTCTACCTGTCTATCTATTATAATGTGCAAAATAAGTCAATTTTGTGGCTCATTCCTAACTAAAATAGTAAATTAACGTGACAAAGTATCAGTTTTATTCACTTATTCACTTTGTAAAGATTTTTTTGTTGGCAGTGGCACTTGTGTGGCTAAACAATACCATAATATTGTAAAAATACCACTTTTTTCTTTTCTTGTAAGTACGTGGATCTTATGTTGTTGATCTTTTTCTTTACTTGGTCTGTGGTAATGGTCATGATATCCGCAATAGTCTCGTACGCCTTATTTCTTTTGATAATGTCGCGATACTCCTTCAGTTTCAGATTACATAGACATTTAAAAGAACGGTAAAGATCGATAAATTGATCCATTTGATCTGCAGAAAATATTAGTTCCGCCATTTTTAATTTGGAATTTCCACCACGTTGACGCTCACTCGTACAGGAACTGACAGGAACTCGTACTGCTACTCGGTTTGCGTTCAACTTCAATCCGAGCTCGGATTCGAGTGACAAGAGGCTCCAAGTAGACGTTTATACTTCCGAGTTACACTCCGAGTAGATTAACTCGGATCCGAGTACTCGTAAATGTAAAGCGGACTTTAGCTCACCCGGGCATAGGTCCTGTGCTGTGCCAAAATAAATCGTATTTTGAAAGGTCTAAAATTCAAAAATAACTTCACAGATTTGTTCATATATATATATATATATATATATATATATATATATATATATATATATATATATATATATATATATATATATATATATATATATATATATATATATATATATATAGAAATGTAGCCATAAGCTCCCTTACTATTAAGAATCAGCAGATTCCGATATCCGACGTTATAAATAGGAAGAAATCAATATTTTTATTATTATTGTAATTATTATGTTTCAATAGTCAACTTTAAATCATTAAATGTAGTAGTTTGTAGAATTTCTCAAAAATTGTAACTTATTTTCGAAATAAAGATTTTTTTTTGGGAATATCGACGTTGAAGAAACATTTCTGGCGCTGCGAACCACAGGATATTTCATACAGAAACATAGTCGTTTCCTGGTCTACATTAGTTTAATGAAATCCTGAAGAACCTGGTAAAAAAAAAAATGTATTGGAAATCAAACACGATCATCCTTGCGTAAGTTTTTCCTTTCTTTACCATTGTTTATGAGCATTTATTATTTTAATTGAATTCTTAAACATTTACATTGAATTTATTATTTATTGTTTATTGAATTTATATTTTTTATAACATTTTACTTCAACGAATTTTTATATATACTTGCATTTATATTTTTGCATATATTTTATGAGTACATTGAATGATATTTCCCAAAATAGTATCGAAAATTTAAGTTTACTATTCGACAGTTTAAATCTAAAAATAAAAAGAAATCTACAAACCTCTAAATCTAAGCCTGCATCTAAATTACGTTCCAAAATGCCGATGACCAATAGCGATATTGCTAGCCTTTGCTCAACTCTGCCCGAATTCTCTTCTGGAGACAACCTCTCCACCTTCATCAAAGCAGTAGATAATTTAATAGTTTTCTTAGGCACCCAAGACTTAAATCCGTCCCAAGAATTTATCTTAAATTCCCATATCGTATCTCGAATTAAAGGAGAACCTAGAAATTTCTTAAACTATTCTAATAAAACCAATTGGACAGAAATTCGTCCAGCGTTATTAACTAAATACGGAGACAGACGTTCCGAAGACATATTAGTAACACAACTATCCACTACCGTCCAAAAACATAGTGAATCCTACGACAATTATCATCAGAGAATAACTACAAATCTGAACGATTTACTCCAACACATCACTTTAAACGATAATCCTGCGACAGTCACTTTTAAAACTCCATACTTCAAAAACATTGCCCTCAAAACTTTCTGTACCGGAATCAACGAGCCTTATTGCGAATACTTATCGCATTTTGAATTAAATTCCCTAGAAGAAGCCCTTCAAAAGTGTATTGCCTACGATAACCACAAAAATCAACAACAATACATGAACTTCCTTAAGAGCCAACAAAACAAAAAGGCCCCACTCAAAAATAAACCCTATTAATCTTCGAATAATCAAAGATCCACAAACTTTCAACCCACATACTCAAACTTCCAACCCACGCATTCAAATTATGTGAGACCTTCAACTCACAACACAGAGCCCAATTTTAACTTCACTCCACAACAGAACTATAATTTTCCTCAGAGACAAAATTTCAGTTCTCACGAACAAAATCAATCCTTCCAACGAAACAATGTTCCGAAAAACAACCAACAAAGATTAAATAAATATAAAGCTCCTCGACCCCAACCAAATTTTGCTACTCCAATGAGCGGTGTTCAAACTACCACAACCAGAAACCATCAGCCCATGACAATTACAACTAATAGAAGCCACAATTTTCACATAGACTCAAATGATACCCAATATTTCGAAAATGATTTCGAAAATTACGAATCCGAACAAGAGCCCGATTTGCATGATGAAAATCATCAGGATTTTCAAGCCATCCCGTTAAACGATCATCCACCCCCTGTATAAACCTACATAATATCGAAAGTTCCCCTGGGTTACCCTGCTTCGTTACACCCAAAACACATCTACGCGTTTTAATCGATACCGGCGGTTCCCATTCAATTTTAAATCCGCGAGCTCTCAAACTATTTGATAAAAATCATATTTATCGAAAACCTTTTTCGCTAACGTCAATGAAAATTACTTCCAAGCACGACTTAAATATTAAGACGCCACTATTCCTAGAATATGGAATTCCACAAACATTCGACGTAAAAATTGCTGATTTTAGTCAACACTTTGATATCCTCCTTGGAACTTACGATCTGAAAAGATTCCACGCCACAATTAGCTACGCAACTCATACTTTAACCTTTGAGAATCCTCACGTTAGCATTCCATTTGAAACCTTATACCAAAAAATTCCAGTAAGCGTTCATAATGGCGAAGTTTTATTGCGCGAAAGACACTTTCAAGGTATCAAAATTCCCCATTCTATTCACGTTGCAAAAAACGGCTTTCTAGACACTTTCGACTTACCTATGCCTATGAAATTTAATAAGAGAATTGAAGTTGAGAACTTTTGTAATTATAATATAGAAAAAATTCCAACGACGCATTTTAATGAAAACAAAATCCGTACTTCGGACTTAAATAACGAAGAAAAATATAAAATTATAAGTCTTTGCAAAAAATTTAAAGACGTATTTTACGACGAAAACAAAAATTTAACTTTCACATCAGCTGTTAGACACGAAATTAAAACTAAGGATGAAAATCCAATTTATGTAAAGGGATTTCGGCATCCCAAAGGAATGCAGGAAGAAATAAAAAAACAAATAAATAATTTATTAGATAATAAGATAATTCGACCGTCAATTTCACCGTACTCAGCTCCAGTTTGGATAGTACCAAAAAAAGCTGATGCCTCAGGTCAGAAAAAATTTAGATTAGTAGTTGATTACAGGAAGCTTAATGATCATACTGAAAGTGATCGCTACCCACTTCCTCAGATAGACGAGATACTGGATAACTTAGGAAAAGCCAGTTATTTCACAACATTAGATTTAGCTCAATGTTACCATCAGATTGAAGTTCATCCGGATTCTATTCGGAAAACAGCCTTTTCAGTTCCGCATGGTCACTTTGAATTTTTACGTATGCCCTTTGGTTTAAAGAATAGCCCAGCAACATTCGAAAGGTTAATGGACAATATTCTTAGGCCCTTTATTCATAAGTTTTGCTTCGTCTACATGGACGATGTCATTATTTTTTCCAAGTCACTGCAAGAACACTTAGTTCATATTGCGACTATTTTTGACACTTTCAGAAAAAATAATTTAAAAATTCAGTTAGACAAATCTGAGTTTCTCACGAAAGAAGTTTCTTTCTTAGGTCACGTAGTGACAACCGAAGGAATCAAACCTAACCCAGCAAAAATCGAAGCTATACAAAAATATCCTCTACCAAAAACAGTAAAAGAAATTAAATCATTTCTTGGTTTAATCGGTTACTACCGAAGATTCATACCCAACTTTGCGAAAATAACGTCCCCATTTTCGAGATGTACTCGAAAAGGAGCAACTATCGACCCCACAAATCCAAATTATTTAGAATGTTTTGCAAAATGCAAACAATTGTTAACTAATTCTCCAGTCTTACAATATCCAGACTTCGAAAAGCCTTTTGTACTGACTACAGACGCCTCTAATATAGCTATAGGATCAGTATTATCTCAAAATAATCACCCTATTGCCTACTATTCTCGAACTCTAAATTCCGCAGAACGAAACTACTCCACTATTGAAAAAGAACTTCTAGCCATACTAGATTCTTGTAAACACTTCCGTATGTATTTATACAAACAAAAATAATCGGTAAAACAGATAAACAAAATTTAACAAGCACTCACCTTAAATATGTAAAACGAATACGAAAACATGTAGATAAACCTACTCAAGACCCAAATTTTTCACAGGACAATCCTCGCCCTGGTCCATCCACTCAATATTCAGGAGATTCCGAATAATGGTTACTATGCTGAAGAGATAGGCAAATCAAGAGAAATCTCCCACTATCACAGACATTTTCTTCACATTCCACTAGACAAATTATCCGACAGTATTGACGCTAGTCCGACAAGCTATTTCAAAGATCACTTCAAAAATGCACCTCTCTCGCTACTGTACTCCCAATACACCCACATACAAGAACAAACAAAAGACGATCTACACAAGATTACGCGAAAACAGAAACGCGGACTTTTTAATTTTCTAGGTACAGCCATCAAATACGTGACTGGAAATCCAGACGACTCTGACTTAGACTTGTTAAAATCACACATAATCTCTTTAGAAAATAAACAAAACGAAATCATAAAAAAATTTAATAACCAAATATCTTATGGAAACTCTTTTAACACGAGATTCGATAAACTTTTAGAAAAACTAAATTCTGATAATTCAATTCTCATATCTGCACTCAACAAATTATCAGCTGATTTTGACAGCTATATCATTCTACACAACGAGATAATAAATCTCCAAAATATAAACGAATTTCTAATGAAACTTATAAGAACCATTACTTTATCTGAACTTAATATCTCTAATATAGAATTATTCACTTTAAAGGAAATAATAGACCTTAAAGAGAACCTTCTCAAAATTTATCCCAGAAATTCAATTCCCAATAGTAATGAACACCCTTATGAACTTATAGAGTCAACAAAAACTTTAGTTTGTGTAACTTCAAATACAATGCTCATAATAATTAAAATCCCTATACTCCATGAAATTCCTTATACTACCTATAAAATCTATCCCATTCCAAACAAAGATCATGTTATGATTTTGCCACCTGCAAGCTACTATACAAATAATAAATGGTTCAACACTTGTATAGGACAAGGCGATAACATAGTTTGTTCCAACTATGTACAATCCAAATGTAACATACCCAATGTAGATAATTGCACAAAAACATTAATCACAGAGAACTTTTTCCAAGAAACCAGCAAAGTCATATTGCTAGGAATAGTTCACCCAATGAGAATCCAGCAGATAGAAATTAATTCAACCAGTCTCTTGACGACAGATGTACCAATAATGATTGAAGGTATCCAATTTAATAAAAAGACGTCTCAAGACATTTCCATTCCAAAAATTGTTCCAATAAAATTAATACCAAACCATGAGATGAAAATTGAAAAATTAACAATCCCAGAGACACATGGCCAAATTCAACCAATAGATACCATAGAAGTACTACCCCGATTATCCATAGGACTGAGCACCACTTCTGTTATATTTTTAACTATTTTAGCTTTCCTAATAATCTTCCTAATTAGGAAAAGAAAACGAATTTCCAAAATCCTATTTGGAGAAAAATTGCATCCTGCCCAGATCCAGATACTAGACGAGCTGATAGCCGAAGTAACCAAAACTTCGAGGACGAAGTCCCAACCAATGGAGGGAGGAGAAATGTAGCCATAAGCTCCCTTACTATTAAGAATCAGCAGATTCCGATATCCGACGTTATAAATAGGAAGAAATCAATATTTTTATTATTATTGTAATTATTATGTTTCAATAGTCAACTTTAAATCATTAAATGTAGTAGTTTGTAGAATTTCTCAAAAATTGTAACTTATTTTCGAAATAAAGATTTTTTTTTGGGAATATCGACGTTGAAGAAACATTTCTATATATATATATATATATATATATATATATATATATATATATATATATATATATATATATATATATATATATACGAGTACTTGAATAAAAATTATTAAAGCCCATCGATTTTAATATATTTTATTTGGTCTACCTGCTGAAAGTGACAGCGGTTCTAAATTGATTTTTACCATATTATACATTTAGACTTAATCATTAGAAACATCTACCTGGAGCTATTGTTTATGTTCAAAAACACAAAACACGTCGTGAATTTAATTTAAAGGATGTTCAACTTTATCGCTGAGTAATAATTATATACAGGTCATTCTACAAATTATCTGATATTAAAATCTTATATTGTATTCTTCAATATATTTATTTTATTTATTTTTGGATATAAAGCCTCTGCTTGTTTCTTCCAGTAGTCTATGTATATCAAGTGCTGCTGTTATGTATTTTTTAAGGTCGCGGCTCTGTATCATCGCTTGTCCTTTCCTCTCGTAGTTTTTACATAAAAAATTTAACTTTTTACTATCTACTAAGTTGAATTGGAATAATCTTACTGAAAGCTTTAAAATAGTCCAGCATCTGAAACCAGAAGAGCCAATCTCCTAACAAACAAATCAGTAAAACTTGCCGTCTACGCAGACAAAATTAACATTGTCCCGTAAAGAGAAGAAGGTAACAGGTACATATTTACAACTGAATAGAGAGGGCAAGAAGATTGGACTTAAGGTAAACATACAAAAGAAAAACAGTACTTACACAGTAGATTTATCGCTAGCTGATATATATGATTACAAGACAGTGGACAACCCACAAATATCTGGAATGATGAAGGAATTCACCACGCCAAAGATAGGCAAAATACTTTATTATAGAATATTTGCCATAATTTACGGAAGACATATTAAGTAAGGACAGGAAAACAGTATAAGCCATATTAGGTCTATTAATAGGACACTGTGAGCTAAATAGGCAGTTAAAGCTGATCAATAATTGGCATATCGGCATAATTGGCAGATGATGACCTATGTAGATTTTGTCACTTAAAAGAAGAAACAGCCGAGCTCATTTTATGCAAATGTGACAGCCAGGCAAGTGTGCGTTTCTTTACAATCGACAAAGAAAAGCCACCATCAAAGAACTACATGAAAGGTTTAGTCTCAAAGCTATTAGACCTTTTAAAAAAGGTCAGGCCACAGGGGGCCACAATAGATCTGAAAAGGTCCAATCTATATATCTACGTAACTGACATTTTTCGCTAAGACTAAGGTCTAAAAAATCATAATTAGATCAATAGTTTGTTATAAATGTGAGATATGGTTGATGAAAAAAGAAACATAAAAAGAAAGTTAGAAGTTTTCGATAGAAAAATTCCTATTACCCAAAATGATCTACATATAATTTATATGTAGATCCATATACAGATCTACATATAATTATAAACTTTACCAAATATTAAAAAAAATATCTAAATATGATCTGATCTTCTTCTATATCTCAAGAATTCGCTAGATTCCAGAGACTAGTAATGGGGTGGTCACGTAGTGAGGATCGATGATGACAGACTGCCAATAAAAACTCTAGAAGAGAAAATTCAAGGCATAAAATCAAAAGAAAGTTATCGTAGTAGATAGGAGAACGAGGTGACAGCAAATGCGCACAATTTACTGAACGTTCGAAATTAGAGGTGAGCGGCACAAGACCGCTTATCGGATGTCGAAAATACGGGAGATCAAAGCTCAATTTAGGCTCAACTAGCGCCATTGGAAGAAGTTAAATTTGGGGCGCTGAATCGAGAGGCTATAAGAAGACTTAGATCCTTTGTGACATAAACGTATAAAAGGATTTAAAAATGCGTATGGGTGAATGATATTACAAACGTCAAAGAATTAAGACGAATAGAGAAAAAATAAGTTAAGGTAAAGAAAATAACAAAAAGAAAACTGTGAAAAACATATAATACGTGAGGACATATATCGAGTATGAGAAGAAGAGTATTTTGGTTTAAAACCTTAAATTCTTAAGAGAGTATTACAGTTGCAGCTCAAAAGAACACTTAAAGGCAGCTTATTCGAAAATTAGAGTTTTCATGATAATTGCTAACCACCGTGACAGAGATGGCATTTGAAGAAGAAGAATGTATGCTTTTCTTTTTTAATTTTATTTGGTTTTTCGCTGAATGGGTAGACTTGGGTTGAACACTAATAAAATTAATTTATTTTACTCTTTTATTGCCGTTCTGGATTTGATGATTACGTATGATTCAGGTGTTGTTAATTAATTTTAATACCTCGTTCATCGCAATGTAGCATCTTGAACTCTTTGAACTAGATTAAAACTGATTAAATAATTTTAAATATAGTATGTCTTTCCGTTAATAATGAATGATGCCAATTAGGATTTCTTCAGAAACTTCTGCTAAACTTACTGTTACTATGACAAAGTTTGATTTCCCCTTGAGGCAAGATCCCTTGCATCCAACCAAAACCAAATAAAAGGTCTATCTTACACACTTAATTAAACTAATTTTTAAGGTTATTCAGCATTATCTTATGCTCTGCATAAGGATCTCTCTTTTGAATCTGTGGTAAACTATGAACATAAAACCGAGATGTTCGTCTTCTGCTTTCGTGCAGGACAGCCTATCAGGCCGTTCCTTCGCTGCCTTCTTTTTATTTGTCGTTTCTATTTGATAGTTTTAACTTTTCAGCCTAACAGATTGGGGTGTATCATTTTGTCTATTGGAATTATCTGTAGGTCTTCCAGTTGTGTTTTTTCTTTTTGAATAGTCCTTCTTTTGGGAGAATGCCGTCTTGAAATTAACAACCCGTTACTTACAGGTTAACCACTTATATTTTCTGAAAGAAAGAATAATTAATGTTACTTACTAATTTCTTCTGGTATTTCCCGTCATGGTAACTTATGTTAGTTTGTTGATCCTTTTTATGAATTTGATCATCATATGTTCATAATCATTGACTTGGCATTTACTCTTTTCCGTTTCTCCTTACAATTTTCCCTAATTTTCATATAGCTGCGAAACTTGGACACTAAGGAAAGAGGTAATAGCGAGGTCAATGGAGCGATACATGCTAGTTATAACAAAGAGAGATCAAAAAAGAATAAAATAGACCAGTCGGAAAACCAGGGTTACTGATTTAATCCACAGAATTAAATCTTTAGAATGGCAGTGGGCAGAACATTTAGCGAGTAGAACTGATAATAGAAGGTTCACGAGAATTACACACTGTAGTGTCCAATAGGTGTCAAGAGACTAAGAAGACGTCCAAATTTAAGATGGGGCTATGACATAACGAAACGAGTCGGTGCAACATGGCACAGAAAAGTGAATATTAAGCTTCGTCCTCACTGTGCCGCAGTTGGCTGTTAGGAAAGCCGAGTTGGCAAAGCCAATGCGGCAAAGCCGATTTTGGCTTACCGTCTACACCTGAGTTGGCATTCAGTCGCAAAATGTAGCTAGCTGGAAGCCTACAAAGTAGAAGAAAATACGGAACTAGTAAGTTAATGAAGGATTTGTTATTGGATGATGCAGGCGAATTAAATCTCGAGTACAGATCTGGATGTGGTTTCAAAAACTTTTTTCGAATGACAAGTAGTGACTTTGAAGGTCTTCTAAATAAGATAGCTCATATCATCCAGAAACGAGACACACCCTTCAGAATTGCTATTTCTCCATATGAACGCCTTGCAGTTACTCTGCGGTTTTTAGCAACGGGAGACTCTTACCACTCGTTAAGTTACACATTCAAGATTTCAAAGCAAATAATATCAGCCATCATCCCTATTGTTTGTGAGGCTGTAGTCAGCGTTTTACAGGATTACACCAAGGTAAGACAACATAGTCTATGACATATACAAAACCTTTATTAGGTCGACATGTGTCTTAAGTGAACAAAACAATCTCTACAAATGAAACATGTACAAAATGTGTCTTAAGTTTATTCTAACACAAAATGAAGAAAAGTCTAACTCAAATTTCAATTTTGAAAAGATATATTTTATATTTATATAGATTTTATACAGTTGCATTAACATAGTGTCAAGAGAGTCATTGTCCGTTACTATATGGGTTGAAGACGTGGGACTCATGGCTGACTGCGGACAGGTTGCTTGTGTGTGTCCCTGAAAAGACGACTGCTCAAAATATGGGTTTGGATTGGGACAAGCTGGTGGCATCGGAGCAGCAATCGGTTAGTGTACGTTGTTCGGTATTGCTAATAAGTTGTTTCACAATTTTCTGAGCATTTGACAATGGGAGGTTTTTAATACTCAGTCCTACTAGCTCTCCAAAAGACTTGAACTGATCCATACCTGATGTATGCCGTCCTTGGATAGCTCTGATAATAGACAGAGCTTCTTCTGTAGCTGATGTCTTTTGTTTCTTCTGTGGGTCTCCGCCTGGCCGAACAGACGGTTCCTTTGGCAAAGTTTTATTTTCATTGTCACCTCTTCAAGGTGTGTCTTTACTTGGTCCTGGTCGACAATCTGGATTTCGTCTGCTGCATCTTCAGCTTCATTTGAATGCTCGTCCTAAAAAGAAGGAAAAGATTAATGATTGGAAATTGCTATATCATTATAATTTTGTTTCAGATGCCACATAATGAAGCAGAGTAGAAAGCTATTTCTAAAGAGTTCAATGATAAGTGGAATTTCCCAAACTGTGTTTGGGCATTTGATGGGAAGCATATTACGTTGCAAGCACGTATCCATAGTGTGGAATATTTCAACTACAAGGGGTTTTTCAGTATAGTTCCATTTGCGGTGGTAGATGCGCACTACAACTTTACCTAGACGGAGGTGTGTTTAGTCACACAACATTCAAAGATTGCCTTCAGAAGAACACAATACATCTTCCTTCTCCTACTACTCTTCCTGAAAGAATAGATGAAACACCGTATGTTTTTGTGGCCGATGATGCTTTCCCTTTGTCAAAAAACATTATGAAACCATTCCCAGGTGTTTAAAATAAGAATTCCAAGGAAAGAGTGTTTACCTATCGGTTAAGTAGAGCGCGTAGAGTGCCAGAGAATACGTTTGGCATAATATCCTCTGTGTATCGCATACTACGACGACTTATGCTATTACAACCAGAGCAGGCTACGATGGTTGTGTTGGCAGCACTTAATCTGCATAACTACTTGAGGAAAAGTAACTTCAAATCAATCTACACTCTCCCCGGAACATTCGACTCTGAGTGCTTAACCACAGGTGAGATCAATCCAGGAACTTGGAGACAATCCCCTTCAAATCAAGCTTTGGTCAAGATTCCTCGAACTTCAGGAAGAAGCGCTGCTGAGGCACAAGTCGTTCGAAATTAATTTGCAGACTTCTTTACTTCCTCGGCTGGAATAGTATCCTTCCAACACGACAAATAATAAGCCCTAAACTATGTAATGTGTGTTGTATAATAATATAAAATATAATTACTAATCATTCTATAAACTTACTGTGTTAATATATATTTACCTGCGTGATTGTGTCCGTCGTTTCTTTAGGTTTATTTCGATCCTTCAGAAATAGCATGTTGTTAAAGCACAACCATTTACTCTTGTACACATCAGAATTTCCGGCACCAGATTTACTTGAGTCTCTCTCCCTCTTTACTTCACGTAAAAAATGACACTAGGTTCTTGATTTTCCTTTCCACAACTTCTTTAGCAACACCAAAAGTATCTGCGATTTCTTGTAGAGCATCTTGTTTCTTATTTATATCTTTGTACACTTTCAAACGACAGTCCCACAGGACAGGACGATCACGGTAAAGCTCAATAAGTTCACACACTTTCGCGTTGGTCCACTCCATAACTGCATAAAGCGCTGTCTCATCCCCAACTGAACTACCGGCTCTCGCTGGCTTCCTTTGATGGATACCGACACTAGAGTGATTTTCGTTGGCAAACCATTTGCTCAGCGGCACATGCCAACGGCCACGTGTACATTGTATTGGCTTTGCCAACCCTGCCAACAGCCAACTGCGGCACAGTGAGGACGAAGCAGACAATCGTGGGTAGAAATGAAGAATTAAAATTGTAAAAATTAAAAACCATGAAAAAATATTATTGCTCAGTATTTGATTTTAGCTTAAGATAATAGGATAATTTAATTTCTGATAAATAAATAAATTTTAACAAAAGATAGAAAAAGTATAAATTACTTGTATTATAAAATTTTAATTTATTTTGTTATATGCTTATTTAATTTTAATTTTTCTGTGTATATATTGTAATTCATACAGATATTTTCATTTCTTTTAGAAATATGTTCAATCGTTTTTTATTTAAAATTTATGACTTAATGAGAAATGACATAAACACTCTAATGCACATCGCTGAAGATCGTAATTAGGCAGATTCACCTTTCTACCTTCTTTCCATTTATAAAAATTCCACTCATTCGCCGGTTGCAAGAGTTTTACCTTTTGCTTTTGCCTCTGCATACTTAATCAGAGGTTTACATTATCTACTTCGGTTCAATTTATGATTATTGCTTCACTTTCACCGTTTTGTGCACATAGCATGATTTGTTAATTTACGGTTTAATACAGGCTATTAGCATTTTAATATTCGTTTGAAAATGGTTTAATGTAAGCAATTTTTTATCGTGTTGAATCATAAAAAATATTAACAAATTGTGGTAATCAGGCTATAAAATCTTCCTCATAATAAACGTGTAATTACAGCGGCTTATCTGACACATATCAAGTTTGAAATATACTTAACATATATATATATATATATATATATATATATATATATATATATATATATATATATGTATATATATATATAAATGACATATCATACTAAGTAAGATTAAAATGTAATGACATGTCTCATAAAACAGAAAAACAAAAAATAAAATGGGTATATCGACGAAATATATACGTATTTCTGAGTATTGGTCGTCTTCAGTACGGTGCAGAAAAGTTAGAAAAGAAGCATGTAGTACGTTACCTTTGGAAAGGATCACTACAGGAGCAATGCGACCAATTTGTGGCATTAGAGTTAAAAGACCACGATGGTTTCCAGGGCAACAACTAACAATAACCACGAAGGAAGCTACAGCTACCTGAGTAGAGGAATGCCAAACGTTAAAACGTTTAAAACAAATAGAAAAGGTTAATACGAGTAAATAATAAAATTAAAATGTAATGGCATGTCTCGCAAACCCGGAAAACAAAAAACAAAATAGGTATATCGATGGAAGGCAACCGTATATACGTATTTCTTACTATTGGTCATCTTCAGTACGGTGCAGCCAAGTTAGAAAAGGAGCACATTAACTTGGGAAAGGATCACTACAATATCAATGCGACCAATTTGTTTATTAAAGTTCTAATCTAATCTTCTTCTTTTTGAAGTGCCATCTCCGCGGCGAAGGTTGGCAATCATCATAGCTATTCAAACTTTTGAGACGGCTGCTCTGAAAAGTTAATTTGATGTACATTTGTACCACTCTCTCAGGTTGCGCAGCCTCGCAGCCATGACATTTTACGCCTCCCTTTGGTTCTCTTTCCTTGGATCTTTCCCTGCATAATTAGTTGGAGCAAGGTGTATTTCTCTCCACGTATAATATGTCCGAGATATTCCAATTTTCTTGTTTTAATTGTATTTAAAATTTTTATTTCTTTATTCATCCTTCTCAGAACCTCTTTGTTTGTGACGCATTCTGTCCACGATATTTTTAGAATTCTTCTATACACCCACAGCTCGAATGATTCCAGTTTTTTCATTGATGTCGCATTTAAGGTCCAAGATTCCATTCTATATAACAAAGTCGAAAAAATATAGCATCTCGCCAACCTAACTCTAAGTTCCAATTTTAAGTGCCTTGTACATAGCACTCTTCTTATTTTGTTGAAATTTGCTCTAGCTTTTTTTACTCTGATTTTAATCTCTGAATGTAATCATTTGGGGAGTTAATTATTGTTCCCAGATATGCATATTTGTCCACTTATTCGACATTGGTTCCGTTTATTAGAAGATTCTCGAGTTTTCGATATTCTCATAAATTTCGTCTTCTTGGCGTTCATTATTAAACCTTACTCTTCCATACTCCGCTATTCTGGTCACCAGTCTCTGAAGATCTTTAATATTTTCGGCTAAGATCAAAGTGTCGTCCGCATATCTAATGTTGTTAATGGGAACTCCATTTACCTGTATTCCAGCTGTTTCACCCTCAAGAGCATTTTCAGGATCTCTTCGGAATAGGCATTAAAAAGAATTGGCGACAATACGCATCCCTGTCTCACTCCACGTCTAATTTAGGATTTCTTTTGACAGCTGTTCATTAGTAGTCAATCTTCTTTGATTCCAGGACATTTATTAATTGTTTATGTCGTACCTTATCGAATGCTTTATTATAATCAATAAAACATGCGTATCAGGTTCAATACATAATATTAAATTTGGAACTAGATTTTTTTGTGCCATTTAAATCAACGTTTCGTAGGTAATCCTTGCTTTAGTCAAAATGCAAATGTAAAGCGAGACACTGATATTTAGACAATATCAGTTTTTCGCTTTACGAGAACATGACCAAACTATCTTAATCCTTTTTATCACTTCATTTATCCATCTAATCATTCTTAATTCCACCATATGCGTTCATTGTTCCTTTCCTTTTGAAAATTTAATCACATTCAGTTCTATAACTCATAACTGGTCATAGGTCTGTTTGATAGAATTTTATCTTCAGCTTCATTAAAACTTTTCACACAGCACACCACTTGTATCCTTTCACTTCGTTCATTAGACCCCAATACTACTGCATGCATCTCCATCTATATCCTCATTACTCTGTAATACAGAATCTAGGTACTTTTCACAATAATTTCGACAACTAAAGATATTATTTTATTTATCATAACTCCATCTTTGAAACATGAATATTACAATTACTCTGTTTTTGTTTTCCTGTTTTAAACCTTTCCCTTCAGGAGCTTGTCTTTGCTGTTTCGGTTGTAATTTGAATCGCTTTTGTATTTCATACTAATACTACAAAGAAGGAAACTACGAACGAAAACATGGATGAGATTAATAAATTATCAATAGTAAAATATGCATCTCTTGCTTGGGGAAACGTCTGTAAAACAGGTAAGAAAAGGATTAAAGCGGCTCATAAATGCAGTCTAAGAAAAGTAGTCAACGTACCGGATACGTTGCTACACGTTTTCTATTCAAAGAACTAGAAGTCATAGTGACCGATATGATGACAAAAAAGCCAGAATAAAATTATACCGAGCTGGAGAATCACGTTTACAGAGGAGAAAAATACAACTTCCTACGACTTATAATGGAAGGAAAAGTGGAAGAAAGAAGAGGTCCAGGAAGAAGAAAATGCTCCTGGTTAAAGAATGCAAGAGACTGGACAGGCATGGACACACATTCGATACTAAGAACAGCTTAAGATAGCACCTTAAGAAGAAGGAGAACCACATAAGTCCCATACTGTGAGAGATAATAAAATACGCTGCGTTCCATCGACGGAATCACAAACATCCAAAACAACGAAAACTGGAGTGAAAGTAAATATGTAACCCAGAGAGAAAGCATAAAAAGCAAATTCAGAGGACAATACATAGCTCTATCAATGCAAACAGTCACAACTCCTTCCATAAATCTCTATCCTGATCAACATAGTTCCAATTTTTTCCGACTATTCTTTTTATGTCGTCTACCCATCTCATTTGTGGTCTTCCTTTTGGTCGTTTAGCTTTGTAGGGTAGACATAGTAAACACGTCTTTGTCATAAAGCAGGAATATTGTAGAAAAATCATTAAAAGGTAACTTATTACTGCTTCAGAGATCTACAAAATACATTCGACCATCTAGAATTTAATGACGTATTTCACCTGCTATATAAGTGAAACATACTGTCAAATCTTAGTAAAACAATATATAGATAGTAGGAACGACATTCAGGTCAAAATCAACAACACACTAACATATAACAAAAAACATCAGAAATTGTGCATCTATTAAAACGTTTTGTCTACATTGCAGTCCTTTCTTACTAAAGTCATTATAGAAGGAAACAGAAAATTTCAGTATATTGGACGACAGTTTTTGTCTGTATGGTTTTCTTAACATGTATGTAGTTTGCTCCCAATACAAATTAATGGGATTACCCATTAGCTCCATATATCCTTTTGTGATTATATTGCTGACAAAGTACGTAGCTTCTTGACCTTTTATACCTATAGAGTATATGTTACTTTTCACATGATCTATTTATTCCACTTTCATATTTTATGCATTTTAAGCAGTGAGATTATCAAAACACTTTAACATCATTTCAGGTATTTGTCATGGCTGTTAAAAATTTTCCTGAGCTCTAAACTGCATTACGTGTTTACTGGGTTACATGCAGTGAGTTAAAACCAATATGGTAAGTTGTTTCAAGATCAACATGTTTTTCTTGATTTCCATAAAAAGTTTATGGCTCTATAAAAGTATTTAATCGTTTAAGAGATTTCTAAAAATTTCGAACTAGATTCTAATACGTACCTGCCGAATATTATCTATCGATTAGTGATAGTACACAGTAAAAATTAAACTGCGGTTAAATATAATTTTAATTAATAGTCTATCATACAAAAAAATATCATTTTATATAGCTTTGTAATTTTAATTAGATTCCAATACTTTTTTTCAATATACCAGGACTAAATCGTTTGTTATTATAACCCAAATGTGTCCAAAGATATTCTAGATCTATTTAGTGGTTATTTTGTCAAATATATATATATATATATATATATATATATATATATATATATATAACATATAGATATGAGACAAAAAACAATGTTTGCAGAATTTAAAAGAAATAGGATGCATGGTAAGTTACTTGGAATATCTGAAAAAAATTCATACAAAAGCTTAAAAAAAACTTGTATTCAAAAACTAATTAATTTGATTTTATGGGAAAGTAATAGGCACATATAGTTTTATTACATTATATTTTTAATCATTATCGCAATCTGATAATGATTGGTATCGTTTGCGAAGTGGCTCAAAATCATCTTCATCGTCAGAAGAAACTGTCTCTATAATAGGTATTTGCGGTAAAGGTAATGTATTTTCACAAACTTTTCTGACAATGTAACCAGTAATTAAACTTTACGATGATGATGCTAGTAGTTTTAGTGTAGCTCACAATATCCTTATATGCAGTTCTGCAGCTCACGTTGAAATTTTAGGGCTTGTTCAGAATTGAAGTCATTAGAATAAGAAAATGATTTTTTAATTTACTGCAAAGTTAAAGACCTTCTCGAATTAATTTGGCAATAAGGGGGTTGGTTTTTCTTTCTCATTATTATCATCTTCTAGACTCACGACGTCATCTAAAGTTAGATCTAATGTTTGATCAAATATATCATGGTCACTTAATGTATCATCCACAAGCAATTTATCTATATCATCCTGGTCTCCAAACGTCTGTTGAAATGGCTCCAAAGTTACTTGCCGCTTTGGATCCTACTAAAATAGGTGGGTTTACATTAGGATCAAAAAACCGTAATAGTTGTTCTATGTTTTTATATCCAACTAACCCACAGGAATTAACTAGTATAGTCGAAAGTTTTATTAAATCCAAACACAGTTGTGGTTTTGATTAGATTTCCCCTAAGTTATTAAAGCAATGCATTCATGCTCTCGCAGATCCACTAACGGATATTTGTAATGCCTCTTTTCAACAAGGAATATTTCCTAGTATGTTTAAACTATCTATTGTAATCCCTTTATTCAAAAGTGGTGATAAAGATGACCTTAATAACTATCGTCCCATAAGTCTCTTATCTGTGTTTTCAAAGATAATTGAAACTCTAGTTTATACTAGAATGAACGCATTCCTAAAAAAGCATAGTGTCTTGCATAGTTTTCAACATGGTTTTACATCTTCTAAGTCTACAACTACAGCTCTTGCAAATTTCGTCAGCTTAGTGTTGGATGCTTTGGACAGACGAGAGTAAGCATGTGGTTTATTTCTCGATTTGTCCAAGGCTTTTGACACTTTGGATCAAAGGATTCAAGTTTTTTAAAAAAGTCTAGATTGTGAAAAGTTGTATTTGTGTTTGGTGGATAGAGTTCCAACTGTGGTAGCAGACAGAAGAACTTACTGACATGCTGTAAGTAATAAACAGATGTATAGTTTTATACTGGACCAAGTCGATTAGTTGAGATATCCTTGTATCTGGAGAGGAGGAGTTTATTCATGTAGTAAAGATTTGGAGCAGAGGAGTTTAGCAGGAGTATTCTGGAGAAACTGAAAAGTACGAGCAAGGTGGACAAGGCACAATCAAAGGAGAGAGAGATAAAGTCATCAATTTTGGGAACAAAAGTTAGTTTCGTCATTTTTAGAAACAGAGACTTTCAATCACGACCACCTATTTAAATTAGAGTTATTCGTTTTTTGTTGGTTTTATTGAGAATTATAATACATGATAATTTATCGGGAGTCACTAAAATTAAGAAATTTTAGATTTGCATATAAGCTTAATTAATTTGTATTGATAATTGTGGATGTATGATTTGATGGATGTTTAAGATTTTTATTCTAATCATTGTATATGGTATATTTATGTTTATTTAAAATTTTTACTTTTAATATTTGATTGGTTTTTTTTTAATATAACATTTGCTTTGTAAGTCATAATTGTGCTGTAATTTTATTTTCCTATTGTCTATCCTGTTTTTTCCTCAAAAGCAACTAGCAAAAAAAACTTTGAAGCCACGTTTTGTTTTTAATAAGTAAAAGAGCCCTGAGATATCATATTAATTTGTTAAAAAATAAATAATATAAACATACAGTTTTTTGAGCAAATCACAAAAATATATATATGTACATATATATATATATATATATATATATATATATATATATATATATATATATATATATATATATATATATATATATATATATATATATATACATATATACTGTTCTGTATATATATATATATATATATATATATATATATATATATATATACAGAATTAAATTTGTCATTATCAACCATGCAAATATGCTGAATTACACTTTTAAATCGTGTTAAAATGTCGGGACTGTGGTCAGTAGCTTAAATTGAAACTTTAAATTTATTTCATCAATTCGATATTTCGTTGACTTTATTTTGTCAACTTCAACAGGAACATAATACAAAATTAACGAACAATTAGATACAATCATAATATGCACCCTTATATAACCTACGAAATGTTATGTCTTATTTTATGTAGCAAATTATGTCAGAGCGACACATATTCTACAATGAACAAGACGGCACTGAGTGTCGTTGGGCGTTGGGCCTAAGTTTTGTTGTCGAACGATATTATGCATCCAGATTTTGGTTAGTTTTGGTTTCTTAGAATGAGAAACCTCATATATGACCTGGTCTCATATATGACCTTTAGTAAGAACCCAATACATGATACTAGTATCGCAATAAACTGTACTGAACTCGAAAATGTAAGCGAATACAAATACTTAGGAACCACCGTTGATAAAAAGACGTATTGAAATTTCCAGGTCTACCTTTATAAAAATGAAAAAATTATTTTGTAATATTTATATTAGTATTCAGCTACGAACTAGAATGTTAAAATGCTATGTATTCTTATTCTGTACTTTGCTTTAGTTGTACTGAATATAAAAAAAGAAAACTTGAATACTTAGGCCACATGAGAGGACAAAAGTACACATTCCTACAAAATATATTGCAATGAAAAATTCAAGGACGCAGAAATTCAGGCCGTAGAAGAATGTCCTGGATGAGAAATTTAAGAGAGTGGTTTGGCTGTACCACTAACGAATTATTCAAAACAGCAGTAAATAAAATTAGAATCGCCCTAATGATATCCAATCTCCGATAGGAGAAGCACTCAAAGAAGAAGAAGAAGTTTCTCAGAATTCCATTAAGACCATATGACTCAAATGCTTATTGAGTTTACAGTGTCCAGTCAGCAGACCCACTATCACTCTCACAGTCTTTCATTTGTGGGTCAGTAAGTCGACTGTGAGTTTGGCTTAATGTTCCTTAATAAACTCTTTAGTCTTTCTGTATTCTGATTCATTTCTCGACAGTTCCATAGACTTATCTTGCATCCATTTATCAATGGCTACAATTTTTTGTGTGTAAGAAACATCAAAGTAGGGTTCGGGGCTAATTATTAGCGCAGCTTTCTCATTACCTATGAAAACTTTGTGCCCTGGAACCCAGGCTAGTGTCAATTTATTCTGACTTCCAACCTAAAAGAAGGTGCCCAAACAGTCCCACATACAATTTGAATCAACCTGAATGGAACTGAGTACTTTTGGAGGTATTTGACTATCGGAGCAGATCACGATTGAGTCGTTTGCTGCTTGTCGACCTATTAGTTCCATAGCACACCTTTAACTTCTACCTGTAATACAGTGGAATATGCTCCGAAACTTAAGCAGATTTCTATCTTTGGTCTTCCGATATATATACAAGTCACTGATCAAGCCTTCATCGGTTTTGAAACCGTTTGTATACCTTATGCCATAGCTGGCGGATTCGTTTCCAGTCTTCCTCTTTGATAATATCATATTAAAATGTTTATTAAAGCTATACCTTTGGAGCTTGACCCTGTATTAGCCTGTGTACTAAGAGCGGTTTTCATGGCTTCTAATATTACATCTAAGTACTTGTCCTGACTTACAGATGGACACTACTCTCCTTTTAGTGACCCTTTTCTTTTAAAGGTAGCAACTGTTTTGTAGGCTAACCTTTACAGCCTTACACCAGTTATCTATTTCTCTCAAAGCTATTTGTGTTCGTTCTGAGACTCTCCTGGCAAAACGTCCTTTAGATACGACTACCAGGTCATCTGCCTAGTGTATGCTCAACACACTGTGTTGTGGAGCTTATGATGTGATAAAAAATTAAAACAAATGCGGAACAAATTAAAGAAGGCTAAAGAAAATAGAACTTAATAAAGCAAGACACAAGTAGAATACAGTCTAACAATATGAATCATTATCATTGAAAAAAACACGTTAAACTCCTGGACACTGGACTCAACAAAAACGCATTAAAAAATTTGGTTATGGTACGCGTGTCAAAAGTATCAGAAATGATCGGGTTCTGACACTTCTGAAACAACCATAACCAAATTTTTAAATGTGTTTTTTTTGTGTGTCCAGTATATACTTTATATTAATAGCGTTAAATAATCGCCGCGAAGGTTTTACGATCGGTGGTGAAATTATTAACAATATCACATACGCCGATGACACCGCAATTAATGGCAGAGAATCTAGAAGATCTTCAAACCCTGTTGAATGCTGTAAACAACGAATGCACTGAAGAGGGCTTAACAATCAACGCAAAAAAAACAAAATGGATGGTGGTCGGAAAAATTAATATCGAAGACTCAGTGCTAAGATTAGATAACAAAATCCTGGAAAAGGTGGAACACTTTAGATATCTGGGTAGCTGGATTGACTGCAGGGTTGAAAGTGACGAGGAAATTTCGACCAGAATAGAACTTGCACGGAAAAACTTTATTAACTGGCGTTCTATATTATGCAGTAGAAGTCTGTCGTTGACCACACGTCTAAGAGTATTGAAGTGCTACGTCTGGTCCACTTTGTTCTATGGATGTAAAACCTGGACAACAAAAATAAAAAATCTCAACAAATTAGAAGCGTTTGAGTTATGGTGTTACCGTCGCATGCTCAGAATCCCGTGGACAGCACAAATATCTAACGAACGCGTGCTAGAGACCGTGCACAAAGAGAGAGAATTAATCAATATCATCAAAATGAGAAAAGTCCAATACTTCGGTCATATAATGAGAGAACCTAAATATCGCTTACTCCGGTTAATCATTCAGGGCAAAATCGAAGGAAAACGTTGGGTCGGAAGAAAACAACTGTCCTGGCTGCGTAACATTAGACAATGGACAGGTCGAACGGTCGAGGAACTGTTTCATCTAGCTGCCGACCGAGAATCATTTCATCAGCTTGTTAATATGACGATAGTCAACGCTTGAATACAAGCACGGCACACAAAGAAGAAGAAGAAGTATATACTCCATTTCTAGTAGTGATTGTTAAATATTTGATCATAGCTCTGAAGATGGCTTTGTGAGCCGAAAGCGCTCAGCTAGGAATTAAAATTGTTTACACACTTTATCCGTCTCTTGATTTGTCATAAGTGTGTACAAAAAACATATCAATATTTTCATTTTGTAAATAAATTTACAAGGAAACGGCAGAATGGCGGAGTACTTATGAATAGGAAAGATATTAAAATTAAATTGTTTTGTTCTCTGAACGGCATATTCCTCAGAACGAAAGTAATGCCAAACAATGCATATATCAGTTGAGGTGTTGATGATTTTGGTGTGACGTGTTCTTAGTGGTTTTGTATTATAAATAATTATGTTTGCTTTTTCTCTACAAAGTATATACTTCGAAATATTGTTTGTCTCCCTAAGGAGGTATAGTTTACACAACAGATTATTATAATAGATTTACTTTTACGAAATGTTTAACATTTTTAACTGTGTAAATAAGTTATGTGAATTATTTAGATGGCAACTTTCTTGAGTGTTAACCTATTAGAAAATCAATCATTTACTCAATTCTCGACGGCTAATGTTAATATCAGCAGGGCGTCTAAACTATTAGTATTTTGGAATTTCTTACATAACTACGAGATAATTTATTTAATCTGTATAATAAATACCCAGTAGCAACTTTAACAGCTTTGACTAATTAATAATATGTACAATTTTATAATATATTAAAAATATGAGTAATAATAAATAATAGTATTAGTCATATAATTAATAAAATAACCGTTAGAATATTTACTATATATACAGAGTGTCACTACACATCTTTTTAACTTGCCATCTCCGCTACGTAAATTGGGTATTCTCATAATAATTTTAAACCTCGAGCTTGCTGTTCGAAACAGCTGAATAGATTTTCTCCTACATTCCCACTACGTAATGCTACGCATTCTTGACTATTTTTACTAAATAACCATAAAACAATGTTAGCAATTACATACCGGTATCTCTTCTCCACCAGAACTTTTACCTCCCTGTCTTATTGTCACCTTTTTACTTTTACTATTTGCTTCAATACCTAATACTATTCCTCTTCGAATGATTCATTTGTTAATCTTTACTTATGTCTTCCAGTACATTATTAATTGTAGACTTCAAAGAGGTTGGTTGACCTTTGGAGACCTTTCCACGCTATGTCCTGATAGATTTTTTTATATGCCCTGCTAATATTTATTTAATCTAATGCTTAGAGCTTCTAAGACAGCGTGGTATTACTTTGGTGTAAATATTTTTTATCTGGTCTGATTTTAAAAAGATCTGTGCCAGTATGGCGTTGGCGAACAAATGCTCCACATTTACAGAAATATGTTCGGCTGCTTCTTTTGCATTCTTTCTGATTTTGCTCATTTTATAGGAATGATAAATCACTGAAGAGTATTTACTTAGAATACCTGTGATTACATTGGTCTTTTTAAGTTTCAAGAGTATTTTTTCGTAGAGAATAAAAGATTGTAGTAATCTTTATGTTTGTTTTTTTTAACTGAATTATTTTTCCAGTAAGGTACACTAAGTGCCCTTTCCCATTTTCGAACGTACTTTATTATATAGGTTTTTATTACAACTCAAAATGGATCTGCTTTAATAAATAGTATAAGCTTCTTCTTTAGCAAGATAACTAGCAATATCATTAACATATATATATATATATATATATATATATATATATATATATATATATATATATATATGTTAATGATATTGCTGGCTTGCTTAAGTGTCGAAAATCGCATACAAGGTCAGGCTCTAAAGGTATAGCTTTGGTAAACATTTTAGTATGATAGTACCAAAGGGGAAGACTGGGAAACGAATCCGCCAACTATGGCATATTCAAGATATACAGACGGTTTCAAAACCGATAAAAGCACATGGGATTGTATATATAGCAGAAGACCAAAGATAGAAATTTGATTAAGTTTGGGATCATATTTCATTGTATAACAGGTAGAAGTTAAAGGTGTGCTATGGAACTAATAGGTCGACAAGCAGCAAACGACTCAATCGTGATCTGCTCCGATAGTCAAATACCTCCAAAAGTACTCAGTTCTATTCAAGTTGATTCAAGCTGTATGTGGGACTGTTTGAGCACCTTCTTTTAGGTTGGAAGTCAGAATAAATTGACACTAGCCTGGGTTCCAGGGCACAAAGTTTTCATAGGCAATAAGAAAGCTGCGCTAATAATTAGCCCTGAACCCTACTTTGGTATTTCTTACACACAAAAAATAGTAGCCATTGATAAATAGATGCAAGATAAGTCTGTGGAATTGTCGAGAAATGAATTAGAATATAGAAAGACTAAAGAGTTTATTAAGGAACATTAAACCAAACTCACAGCCGACTTACTGACCCACAATTGAAAGACTGTGTGAGTGATAGTGGGTCTGCTGACTGGACACTGTAAACTCAATAAGCATTTGAGTCATATGGTCTTAATGTAATTCTGAGAAACTTCTTCTTCTTCTTTAAGTGCCTCTCCTATCCGAGATTGGATATCATTAGGGCGATTCTAATTTTATTTACTGCTGTTTTGAATAATTCGTTAGTGGTACAGCCAAACCACTCTCTTAAATTTCTCATCCAGGACATTCTTCTACGACCTGGATTTCTGCGTCCTTGAATTTTTCGTTGCAATATATTTTGTAGGAATGTGTACTTTTGTCCTCTCATCAGGTGGCCTAAGTATTCAAGTTTTCACTTTTTTATATCCAGTATAACTTCTGAATCGTTATTTATTCTCCGAATTACCTCTTTATTTGTAATTTTATCCACCCAACTTATTTTTAGTATAAGGCGGTAGCACTACATTTCAAAGCTTTTAAGATTTTTAACATTCCTCTGTTTTAGTCCATGCCTCAAGACCGTAAGGCAAAGTACAGAATACATAGCATTTTAACATTCTAGTTCGTAGCTTAATACTAATATCACGATTACAAAATATTTTTTTCATTTTTATAAAGGTAGACCTGGTAATTTTAATACGTCTTTTTATCTCGTGATTTTGGTCACCTATTTCATTGATGATGGTTCCCAAGTATTCTTATTCGCTTACTTTTTCGAGTTCGGTACCGTTTATTGCGATACTAGTGTCATGTATTGAATTCTTACTAAAGGTCATATATGAGACCAGGTCATATATGAGGTTTCTCATTCTGTTAAACCAAAACTAACCAAAATCTGGATGCATAATATCGTTCGACAACAAAACTTAGGCCCAACGCCCGACGACACATGTCTAAAAAAGATCAAAATCAGTGCCGCCTTGTTCATTGTAGAATATGTGTCGTTCTGACATAATTTGCTACATAAAATAAGACATAACATTTCGAAGGTTATATAAGGGTGCATATTATGATTTTATCAAATTGTTTGTTAATTTTGTAGTATGTTCCTGTTGAAGTTGAAAAAATAAAGTCAACGAAATATCGAACTGATGAAATAAATTTAAAGTTTCAATTTAAGCTACTGACCACAGTCCAGACATTTTACCACGATTTAAAAGTGTTATTTAGCATATTTTCATGGTCGATAATGACAAATTTAATTCTGTATATATATATATATATATATATATATATATATATATATATATATATATATATAGGTATATATATATACATCGTCTGCATACCGCAGGTTATTGAGCTAGACTCCATTTATTAAGATGCCTTCATCAATATCTTTGATTGCTGCTGTAGAGCGTAGCATATAGGAAGACGCGTATCTGCCACCGTGTACAGTAGTTGGATACGTGTCCATTAACTTTATGGAAGATTTTGGGGAAATATCTTGCTTTGCGTGATTAAAAAATCCTACTCATTCAAGAATTGAAGGTACATCATCACTTAGCAAGGTGTAGATTCGCTGAGTGGGTCCAAAACGAGACTGCCGTTGATTCCGATATTTATAAGCGAATTTTTTATAGCGATGAAGCTTACTATTGGTTAAATGGCTAGGTCAACAAACAAAACTGGCCTCCTTGTTGTTAAGATAATCCTCAAATGTATCTTGAGAAACCATTATATCGATCAGTGCGATTTAACACTACTAGACTATTTTATATGGGGGTATGTGAAGGTGCATCTACGCCTATAAGTATAAAACGATTGACCACTTGGAAGAGAACATTCGCCGCGTTATTGCCGATATACGGCGACAACTATTTTAAAACGTAATTGAAAATTGGACCTCCAGATTAGACTAAGTCAGAGCCAGCCATGACGATCAAATGCCAGAAATCATATTTAAATTATAATGCCAAAAGATAATATTTCTAATAAAGTCAATTTTATGCCAATTTATTAAAATCGTCTGTGTTTTATTCCATTTTTTCCACAATTTGGGTTTATCTTCCAGTGGTTTTTGGCAATCTTAAGTAAGGTGTTTACCAATAAATTTTACACATCTTGGCTCCTTTTTGCCTGGCATCTTTATGGCTGGGAAATTTAAAGTGAGTCTTTTTATAAAACTTTAAATTTTAAGAAAAGTCGACATACCTCAGAATACTCTGTACTCTGTACTTTAAAATGGAACCTTTTTCAAACTATAGTTTATTTTTTGTGGACAATTAGAAAATGCAATAAAATACAGAGTGTCCCATAAGAAAAATATACCTTTGGTACTCCGCAATTTATTGGGACACCTTGTATATTTTACAATTATTTTAAAATGTATCTTTTATTAACTTACAAACTACTAATGTAAAAAAATTATTTTTGTACCCGTTCTCTGTAATCTTCCGTCCCGTTAGTGGGGACTCATCCTGTATAATAGAAGATATACCCATTATATGTTATTTATATACCCATTATAGATAAAATATTGTTCGCCTGCTGAAAATAACGTACTTTATTTGTGTACCCCGGAGGTAAAGGACACTACGTCCATTTTTATCGAAATTTAGATTATTGCACTTTTGAATATAACTTTTCTGGCTCTACACATAGGTAAACCATACTATGTCCAGAGAAAGTTTTACGGCAAGTTACCGACATTTTAGTCCACTTCCAGTCAGAGGTAAACAACACCATGTGGACTTGGTGTTGTTTACCTCTACTATATGTGTGCACCGTCATTTACCATCCGAACATAGTGTTATGTACCCTTGTACACTACCCGTCGTATAAAAATGGTACACTTTTTTTCCCAATGTAAACCAGTGTTCAGACCAGAGATATGTAAGAGAGCCTCTCTTACATACATCTGGTTAAGACCGGACACAATGGTTCGTGAAACAATTCATTGTTGCCATCACAGATAACGGAATGGCGCTAAATGTAAATAAAAAAAAATAACGTTCAAAAATGTGTTTAGATAAATATTATTTTTATCATGAACAACAAAAAACGGTATCTAATTGTTTCAGAACCACCTGGTCACTACAGTAACTTTCAAAGTAATAGTAAAGAAGTGGACGAAAATAATAATTAGTTTGGAGATGAAAATTCGGATATTGATAAAATCTATGAGCCTCTAAGTGGTGAAAGCTCAGAATCGGACGACAATTATATGAGACGAATAAGTAAACC